>NC_083408.1:42750335-43052635 GCF_020745735.1 Hemiscyllium ocellatum
AGTTTGCAAACTGTTCTCAATACTATCACCAGTACATAACCTGATTTTGTAATTTTGGAATCTGACAGTGCATGAAGAAATCTAGGTGCTTGACATGGAGGGGTATTTTTTTTTGTAAATAAAAAACATTGTCGTGCAACAAGCCTGAGGTTTGTTTTTGCATTGCTTTCCAGAGGAATCTGCCTTCACAAACAAAGTGAGGAAAAAAATCAGTACTTCAGGACTGAATGAGCCACAGCTAAAGACTACCAGCCTCAATGTGATGCCATAATGGTGCTAATTATGCAGAATATGCAAACTGGTGATTTGTTTTTCCATACGTAAATATAGTAATATTGAAAATAGGAGCAGGAGTAGGCCATTCAGCCCATTGTGTCTCTTCCACCATGGGCTGTGACTGATCTTCTGTCTCAACACCAAACGCCTGCCCTCTCCCATTCCCCTTGATATGTTTAGCCTCTAGAAATCTATTTCTTTATTAAATATATCTTCACAGCCCTTCTGTGGTGGAGAATTCCACAGGTTTACCACCATCTGAGTGCAAAACATTTCTCTTGGTTTCTTTCCAAAATGGCCAACTGTGTATGTGCAGATTGTGAGCCCCCAGACCTGAATGCCTCCTGGTGTAAGAAACATCTTCTGTGGCCAGTCCAGCCTGTTGGGACTTTGTGTGTTTTAATTAGGTACACTGTCCTTATTCCACACACCAGTAAATACTGACCCAGTTGACCCGATCTCTCTTTGTGAAACAGAGCTGCCATTCCAGTAGTCAGTCTGATGAACCTTCACTGAAAGAAGACCAGGGCTGTCCACAATACTTGGAGGATGGTCACAACCGGGCACAATACACCTGCAGTAATACTTCCTGCTCGCTCACTCAGAACCTCTTACAATGAAGGCCAATGTGCAATTTGTCTTTCGAACTGGTTGCAAGGACATCCAGCAATATTTCATATTCTATCACCATTTTGGTAGGAAGAACAGTGGCACTTAACTGTGCAGCATCACATTTATTCTTTTCATAGTGCTTTTGCAATGCATTTTGCCACTTGTTCGAAGTGTTCAAATGACCGTGAAACTTGTTTTAGACCCTTCTCACCACTCACACTTCCAAGGAGATTTGTCATCAGCAAACTTGGAAATATTACTTTGACTCCCTGATCTCAATTACTGATATGTTTTGTCACCAGCTGGGGCCCCAGCACTGAATCCATACCTTTCCCTTCCACTTTGGCAAGAACCCAATTATCCCGATACTGTTTCCTTCCTGCTCACCAATTCTCAATCAAGACCAGAATATTATCACCAATTCATGTTCTTTGTGCACTGACCTCTTACCTGCCAGTTTATCAAAAAGCTTGTGGAAGCCCAGATTAGCCAGATCCACCACATTTAGTTACATCTTCAAAACTTCAGTAGCTTTAGAAAACATAATTTCCCTTTCATAAATCCACATCGACTTAGTTTAACGAAACTCAGCAGACCAGGTCACATCTGGGCGGCACGGTGGCACAGTGGTTAGCACTACTGCCTCACAGCGCCTGAGACCCGGGTTCAATTCCCGACTCAGGCGACTGACTGTGTGGAGTTTGCACGTTCTCCCCGTGTCTGCGTGGGTTTCCTCCGGGTGCTCCGGTTTCCTCCCACAGTCCAAAAGATGTGCGGGTCAGGTGAATTGGCCATGCTAAATTGCCCGTAGTGTTAGGTAAGGGGTAAATGTAGGGGTATGGGTGGGTTGCGCTTCGGCGGGTCGGTGTGGACTTGTTGGGCCGAAGGGCCTGTTTCCACACTGTAAGTAATCTAATCTGTAAAAAGAAAGCCCGATTGAAATTTTGAGTCCGGTGACTCTTCAGAACTAATTGTCACTGGAATCAAATGTTAATTCTGCTTTCTTTATTGCCAGACTTCTTCAGTTTCGCCCGCACTTTCTGATTTCTGTTTCAGATCTCCAGTGCCCTTAGTTCTTTATTTCATTTGACTCTGTGGTACCCAGTTCGTATTTTCGGAGTGTCCTGTTATCACTTCCTTTATAATAGATCACAATGTTTTCCCTACTACTGATGTTAGGCTAACTGGTCTCTAATTTCTGGTTTTCTCCTTCCCTCCCTCTCTCCCATCCTCTTATTTTAAATCTTGGTGTTATAAATGCCAGCTGCAAATGTGTTGCTGGTCAAAGCACAGCAGGTTAGGCAGCATCTCAGGAATAGAGAATTCGACGTTTCGAGCATAAGCCCTTCATCAGGAATAAGAGAGAGAGAGCCAAGCCGGCTGAGATAAAAGGTAGGGAGGAGGGACTAGGGGGAGGGGCGATGGAGGTGGGATAGGTGGAAGGAGGTCAAGGTGAGGGTGATAGGCCGGAGTGGGGTGGGGGCGGAGAGGTCAGGAAGAGGATTGCAGGTTAGGAGGGCGGTGCTGAGTTGAGGGAACCGACTGAGACAAGGTGGGGGGAGGGGAAATGAGGAAGCTGGAGAAATCTGAATTCATACCTTGTGGTTGGAGGGTTCCCAGGCGGAAGATGAGGCGCTCCTCCTCCAGCCGTCGTGTAGTTGTGTTCTGCCGGTGGAGGAGTCCAAGGACCTGCATGTCCTCGGTGGAGTGGGAGGGGGAGTTAAAGTGTTCACCTGTACCTCCACACACATCATCTATTGCATCCGCTGCACCCGATGTGGCCTCCTCTATATTGGTGAGACAGGCCGCTTACTTGCGGAACGCTTCAGAGAACACCTCTGGGCCGCCCGAACCAACCAACCCAATCACCCCGTGGCTCAACACTTTAACTCCCCCTCCCACTCCACCGAGGACATGCAGGTCCTTGGACTCCTCCACCGGCAGAACACAACTACACGACGGCTGGAGGAGGAGCGCCTCATCTTCCGCCTGGGACCCCTCCAACCACAAGGTATGAATTCAGATTTCTCCAGCTTCCTCATTTCCCCTCCCCCCACCTTGTCTCAGTCGGTTCCCTCAACTCAGCACCGCCCTCCTAACCTGCAATCTTCTTCCTGACCTCTCCGCCCCCACCCCACTCCGGCCTATCACCCTCACCTTGACCTCCTTCCACCTATCCCACCTCCATCGCCCCTCCCCCTAGTCCCTCCTCCCTACCTTTTATCTCAGCCGGCTTGGCTCTCTCTCTCTTATTCCTGATGAAGGGCTTATGCTCGAAACGTCGAATTCTCTATTCCTGAGATGCTGCCTAACCTGCTGTGCTTTGACCAGCAACACATTTGCAGCTGTGATCTCCAGCATCTGCAGACCTCATTTTTTACTGTTATAAATGCCAACCTTCAATTTGCTGGTATTGTAAAAGAAGCTACAGAAATTTGAAATCTGACAACAAATATATCTATTATTTCCATGACCATCTGTGGTATCCTGACATGTAGAAAATCTGACGATTTACCAGCTTTCAGTCCCATTCATTTCTCTGTTGACTTTTTTAAAAAAGATCTAATTTTCTTTAATTTCTGTTAATCCCCTTTTAATCCCTCCTTCCCAAAAGACCCCTTTGTTTCCCTAATATTTCTGACAAGTGATTTCTGAGAAGATGGAACCAAAGTAACTGCTTAATTGCTCTGCTATTTCCGGGTTTTCAATTATCAGTTCCCAGATGTTGAATCAGTTCCCAATAGTTATAGCCCCTATTGTTCAAGTTCACTTGAAAATGTAGCTTTTAAAAAAAAAGTGTGGGATTTACATATGAAAGAACTGAACCCAACATGTTCATTCTAAAAGATGAGAGACTTAACAAACGATCGAGGTCTTTTTTAATATGTAACTTCAGTTACATCACACTCTGAACTTTAGCTATAAATTCTGTGTCTTACGATCTTATATTCCACAGCCACTTGAAGGAGCAGCGCTCCAAAAGCTGGTGCTTCCAAATAAACCTGTTGGACTATAACCTGCTGTTGTGTGATTTTTAACTTTGTTTTATGTGAGATTGATCACACACACAGTTGGGTGTCACATGAGAGTGTTTGATATTGCTACTGTGTGGTAATTCTTTCCCTTGTTCATCCATTTGCTGACATTGTGTCTGCATTTTCATTAAAGCCTGGAAACACATCAATAAAGAGTTGTTTGCACTGATAACTCGTTCCCACGTGATTGAAAGAAACAGCTTGATTTGCCTGTTATTATTCAATAGATGCTTGATGTTGATAGGAATGGCTGAATGGAATCTGATTGAGTCAAACCCTCAGCAGAAAGTGATCCTGTACTTTTTCATTTGATTAGATTAGATTAGATTACTTACAGTGTGGAAACAGGCCCTTCGGCCCAACAAGTCCACATCAACCTGGCGAAGCGCAACCCACCCATACCTCCACATTTACCCCTTCACCTAACACTACGGGCAATTTAGCCTGGCCAATTCACCTGACCTGCACATCTTTGGACTGTGGGAGGAAACCCACGCGGACACAGGAGAATGTGCAAACTCCAGACAGTCAGTCGCCTGAGGCGGGAATTGAATCCAGGTCTCTGGCACCGTGAGACAGCAGTGCTAACCACTGTGCCGTCCTCTGCTAGACAACCACCGCAGACACAGCAAGAAAAGATTTAGTTGAGCCATTTTGACATTTTAATGAAGGGTTTCATCAAGTGAAATTGGAAAGACTATTTCCCTAGTGCACGAGCAAAATAATGTAGATGCTGGAAATCTGACATGCAACATGCTGGAACCAGTGCTCTTTTACATTCATTTTGGTGCAGGAAAGAAATTTAAAAAAAGGGATGGAACCCGTGCTACAAGTAGTTTGTATTCCTCCCTCCTCATAGAAACTATACTCTAGGGCAGACAATAAATCCAGAGATAATGAGGGTATCTAACAAAGGAAGTACCTTTAATTGAGAGTGATTTTCGTGTTCATGCAGATTGAGATAGTCAAATTGGCAGAAGAAGAATTCATCATGTGTATTTGGGACGTTTCCCAGAACAAAATGTTGTGTATCCAACCAGAGATCAGGCTAGTTTGGATCTGGTGAGGTCGGTCTAATAAATGATCTCCGTAAAAGATCCCCAAGGAAAAGGTGACCATAACATGAATTTAGCATTCAGTTTGAGGGGGAGAAACTTGGGTCAGAAACAGTTGTGTTTGTTAAAACAATGGTAGTTACAGAGGAACAAGGGCAGCCCCGTCTGGTGTAGGCGAGGAAAGAGTTTAGCAATGAAGATGGTTAAGGAACAATGGCATACGTTTGAACGAACAGTTTGTGGCTCACAACAAAGAGCAAAGGCAAAGGTAATGTTGCTGCAATGGCAGAGGATGATAGGACTGCGCCCACAAGAGAAAGAGAGAGAGAGTGACAGACAACTGGTGGAGGTTCAACCTGAGAGTTGTTTAGTTCCACCTTGAAAGAAGTTAGACAACTCCAACCAGAATGTTATCAATGAATATGCCCAGGTCTTCTTTTGCGTGCCATGTGCGTCACCTCAGAAGATGAAAGAGAGTGGGCTGCAGGTGAGTTCTGTTTATATATGCATTTTAGATGATTTTTCTGGAGGTTTCTATGGTTCTGGCCAATCAAGGAGACTCATTTAAATAGTTTGAAACATGCCAATCATTTGGGTGGCTTGTCCACTGTTTGTTTCTTTGTGTAGATTAGATTAGATTCCCTAAAGTGTGGAAACAGACCCTTCAGCCTAACAAGTCCACACCAATCCTCCAAAGAGTAATCCATCCAGATCCATTTCCCTCTGACCAATGCACCTCACACCATGGGCAATTTAACATGGCCAATTTACCTGACCTGCACATCATTGGACTGTGGGAGGAAACTGAACACCCGGAGGAAACCCACGCAGATGCTGAGAATGTGCAAACTTCATGTAGACAGTTGCCCGGGGCTGGAATTGAAGCTGGGTTCTTGGCGCTGTGAGGCAGCAGTGCTGCCCAAGTAGAACTCAGTGACTTTATGTCTAGATTTTTAATAAGTAAGGCAATCTAAGGTATTGGGTAAAAGCAGGAAAGTGGAGTTGAGAGTTGTCAGGTCAACCGTGGTCTTGTTGACTGGACAGACTCGATGGGCTGAAGGACCTACATCTGCTCCTGTCATCTTATGACCTTCTCTGTCATACTGTCAAGTAGAAATGGGAGAGATTTATGATTCACAAATTTCCCTGATGATGGTAATGAGCAGTGAACGGCCAAATGACTATTAAACAATATCAGAAAGCTGAGATGAAGGGGTAGACTCCATCCTTTTGAATTTTTGTATATATTTGTGCCATTTCTCATTGTTCCCTTGTCCCAGAGCTCTGACATTATTTTCTCAGGCATTGAGACAACATTCAACATATGGTCTCCTACTTCGAAATTCTAATAGACAACAGGGAGGAAGTCTTCCCCTATAGCTTTTCTCACATGCTTCCAAGATTTATCTAGATAGTTCTTGTCAGTGCAGTCATTAAAATAAATGCACTTGTCTCCTGGAGGCCAATCCTGCACAACACTCGCACAGGGCTTATGCCATTTGTTTAAAGTTCCTCTCCTCTGAAATTTGTGTTGTTTGTAATTATTGTGAATCAAAAGTGTTTGATAAATATTGGAATTCCAATGCGTGACTCTTTGATTAGTGGCACTTCAGTTATTGCACATTGGAGAGCTTGAAATGACTGTAATTTTGGTGTAATTATACAGCAGAAATTTATTTCTTAATTAGATAGGATTCTTCTTCTAAGAGTGAAGGAAAAAGAGCATCTGATGTTGCTGTCTAGTCAGCCATGGGCTCCGAGTAAGTCTATCAGCGTCCTATAGCTTGGGTATTTTGTGAAAGTGCTGAAAATGTGTTGCTGGTTAAAGCACAGCAGGTCAGGCCCGAAACGTCGAATTTCCTGTTCCTTGGATGCTGCCTGACCTGCCTTGCTTTAACCAGCAACATATTTTCAGCCCTGATCTCCAGCATCTGCAGACCTCACTTTTTACTCGAATATTTTGTGAAAGTGTTGAATAATATGACAGGTGATTAAATACCATTGGTTTGCGACAGTGGACCTGCCCAATCCAAATGTTACAGATTGCAAGTATTGAAATTTTAAATCCAAAGCACTGACAAAAATAGTGTGGTCCTCCTGTAAAAAAAAACAGTAGTGCAGTTTGAATGTCTTCTACCTATTTTCAGCCTTTCATTGACCGTGTTTGATATCAGTTTGTTTCTGTAACTTGTGTCTGGTTTATCATGGGTCTTTCCCCTCATCCTGAGACAGGGCATGTGACTCGTGGGTTATGACACCAGAACTAATATTCCAGGGACACAGTTTCAAATCCTGCCATGGCAGCTGAGGATTTGAAAATCAATTCAATAACTCTAGAGCAAAAAGCTCATACCTTCATGGAAATTGTGATACTTTTGGATTCTCCTAAAACACCATTTGATTCACCAGCTTAAGAAATAATTGTCATCCTTGCCCAAAATATCCAGAACCCACAGTAATATGGCTGACCCTTAATAGCCTGTGAAATGACCGAGGAAGCCATTGGGTTATCCATTGGTGTGTAATTAATGCTCACCTTGCCAGTAATGTCTCAATGACCCCATGTTTGAAAGATTGAAAAGCATGGCATATATCTTGACATTCTTTCGATGTCTGCTCTGCATGATTTTGAATACTGTTTGTGATGACACATGGCAATCTATCGAGTAGTCGTGTGTTGCAGTTCACTCTGGGAGTCTGTGTTGCTGTGGCAACGTTCAATTTTTGCATGCATGTTGTCGGGAGCTGAGGATGGTGATGTTGGAGGCTCTGAAATCTTGCTTTCTTGTAGCAGAAGAGCCACTTCTCCCGCTCTTACTGACAGCGGCAACTGTTGCAAGCATTTTCATGTTGACAGTTGACCAGTTTCTCTATGATAAACACACCTTTCCTGATCACTATGTCCTGGAGTAGGACAGTTGGAACTGGGAATGTTAGACTTACAGACAAGGATGCCACCCACTCCATCGCAAAAACTCTGTGACAGTACAGTAGTAGCTTTTAGCATCGTTAGATTTTAAGCTGTTCAGTCAGTTGAAATGAACAACTGCATTATTCAAAATGGATTATATCTAGTAAAAAGATATGTAACTGACTTGATTAATCATATGATCAATTTTAGTTTGATAACATAAAATCCTGGAGCTCCATTCATTTAAACAAAAATCTTCTCCTAACTGGATGCCAATACTATATATGGTTTGTTGACATTCCTGCCATAATTTCAAATTATTTACGTTCCCACCACAAAGCTTGGTGTTTTTCTATCGGGATGCTTGCATTGTAGTTTCTGGCAACTGAATAGTCGAAATATCTTGTTCCCAGCTTGGAATCAGTGCCTCAGGGGCAAGTCTGAAGGAGTGCAGCACTTTGGCCATCGTTGTCTTTCAGGTGAGTCGTATTTGATTTCTTGGGTAAGTGGGAAAGACTTCATCATGATATTTGGAGATAAGTGTGGGCATTCTCCCAGTCTCCAATACAGTAACTTCCTTCCATCAGCACCACAGAATCCGCTGACTGCGATATCACTATTTGTATGAGCTGTCTGTGTGCAAATTGAATGCCACAATTTCTGCTACATTTGCTGCAGAGCACTTTGGGCCGTGCTGAGTTTGGAAAAGATGCTGTACAAATGAAGGTCTCTCAGATTAAGGTCTCATCTGAAAGAAATATCAAACTTAATCCAAGATTGGATACTTAATTTGTTCCCATTTCTCCCCCTCTTAATCCACTTGACAGAGCACACAAAGGGAATCACGTGGTGTGGAAACCATGATTTATATTTGATATGTTCAAAAAACCAATTCATCTCACATCAAACACACTTGCCTGTGACTGAGAGAAATAGCCTCTGGTTTCTCATGAAAGACTTAACTAACTGTGATTTGGGCAGAATATAATTGCATCTCAAATCTGTCCACACATACAAACTATGTTCATCTCCTCGAAAGCTACTTTTCCTTATTGTCTGTCTTATTCTACAAGATGCAGAAGGCAATATAGATCAGTTAGAGCCTGACAGTAATTTTGTGACACTGTGCTTAAGTATTTAGTCTTATTGTCAGCATTGTGGCATTCAAGTAAAACAGTAGTGTTCAAAATGCAGGGCAGTTTATCAAATATAAAGCAATGTGCTGACTCATCAAAGCTTTGGCTAAGTGTTTGGGAGCTGACTTTACAGTTTATTTAGTGGCTCAGAAACATTATTTAAAAATAAAAAGACAACTGTCTTGTAACTATGCCAGGAAGCTGCTAAATTGAAGCAAAGAGCTGCTTCTCAAATGCATGCACACGGCTTCTTTCTCACTGTTGTGGGAGCCAGACTGACATGGCCTGAATTATATGTGGTAAACAAGCCCTTGAAATCTCTCTCAAGCCTGTAGTGGGCTATTGTTTGGCACCTTAGAATTATTCATGAGTCATCTTAGTGTGGCACCTCCTGCAGGGGATTGCGAACAGCTTGACTCTTCAACGAATCAGGTTGAAAAATCCAGAATCCTAACATTGACATGCACAGTCCAAGCCAACCTTCCATCTAGTGACTCCAACCACACTACTCATTGCTGCAGGAAGGCAGCCAACATCATTGAAAATCCCGGTTATAATCTCTTCCAACCTCTTCCTTCAGACAGAAGATACAAAAGACTTAAACACATGTTCTACCAGGTTCAAGAACAGCTGCTTCCCTGCTGAATAGTCCTCTCAAATTTCGCATCTAACGTTGATCTTGTTTTTAGTACACCTCCTTTGCAGCTGTAACTTTGTATTCTTCTCTTTCTGTTCATTCACCGTATGATCTTTGTGTCTTTGTATGTTCTGATCTGCTGTAGTACGTGCAAAGCAGAACTTTTCACTGTACTTAGGTGCATGCAACATTAATGAAACAAAGGCAGGAAATGTAATTTACACCAGGTCATTAATTGTACAAACTTATCATTAGGACAAATAGTGACATAGTGGTAATGCCACTGATACAGTCATTCTGGCAGGGCCAAGGACTGAAATCCTGAGCCTCCGTGCATTTCTGACTGACCCAATCACAGCAGACTCTCACTAAGTTGGGAGCAGTGGGCTTCTTGAGACCCAGTTATCGGACTCTGATGTACCCAAACCAAGTTGATGTTCTGGGGATATGCAGCTGGTGCGATTTGAATTCAGTTCAGTAAATCAAGATACAAAGTTAATTTAGTAATGGTGACCATAAGCATGATCGCTTATTATGAAAGCCCATCTTGGAGCGAAATCTGTCATCGTTGCCCAGTCTGGCTGATTTGCAATTCCAAGCAGCTATGTTTGAACCCTTACTGCCTTCTAAAATAGCTGAGCAAATCCCCTCAGTTCAGGGGCAATTAGGAATCGGCAACATGTGCTGACCTTGTCAGTGATGACCACATTCCACAGAAGAATAAAGGAAGGAAAAATAGCAAACTACACGGATACAAAAGTAAGGGATTGCAAACCAACAGGAGGTCTGATCCATTGTCAGATTAAGTAATTTGAAATAAGCTGCAATTTGTGAGGATGTAATGTATGCTAAAATGGTATAATTGTCTTTCGAATGCGCAAGTATATTCAACGTGAGTTCATTCAAGAAGAGCTTAAGGTGCCTGTCTACAGGGTGTGCGCCTGAGGGTAGCTGTCACAATTCAACAGACTGGGATGTGCTTCTGTACATGAATGCATTTTTTAATTATTTGTTCACAGGATGAGGGCATCACTGCTGGGCCAGCATTTATTGCCCATCCCTAACTGCCCAGAGGGCAGCTGAGAGTCACCTACATTGGTTTGGATCTGGAGTCACATGACTGTCAAACCAGCTAAGGATAGTTGCTTCCTTTGCTAAAGGATATCAGTGAACCAGCTGGGGTTTTTTTTAAAATCACAGTTGATGGTTTCATGAGACTCTTCATTCCAGATTTCGAAAAATTAAATTCAAATTCCGCCATCTGTCTCATTCCAACCATCCACATTTTGATACAAAGCAAGAAATCATGGTATGCATTATCATGTAGGTTTTTAATTACCCAAGTCACAAACTGCATACAATGACTGTTCTTGTGCCTGACCAATTCTCTATTTCCATCATGCTGTACTTACACATTGCACATACAGTCATAGGGGTGTTGGCTGTTCATGTGAGTGATGTTTAGCCAGAATGTGTTGTTTCTTTGTCATTTTTTGCCATTAATAGCTTTATTGTTATCTTTCCCTTATTTGGTTGATATGCAATTCTGGGTCTGATGGTTGATGTGCGTTCAGTGTTGGTCGTGTATTCAGCTCTTCCTGTTCAGTTATTTTCAGTTGGGTGTACGTATGCGTGGTTCTGACCGTAAATTTGGATTTTCCTTCCCCTGTGTGTGATTGAGGTGAGAACCTCAGCATGCAAGCCCCACATTGTCACTTGGGCTGGCTTATATTGAGAGTGTTGAATGCTTACACTCTGGCTAGCTTTTCAGTGCTGAAATCTGACAAAGATTTCGCAGTTCCTTCAAAACAAAATTTGGCTTTCTGGCATTTCATTTTAACAAGTTCATTTCAACCTTTACTATTTTGGTTTCAGGAACTTCTGCTATTGAAAAAGAAGCTTATGTGTGACATTTGTCTTTACGCTGGACTGTTTTCCACTCGGGAACTGATTGACATGGTCACTCACAGCAATACTGGGATGCCATAACCTGAAACGTGCTTTTAGCTATTTGACAATCTCAGTGGTCATCATTGAAGTCAACTGGTCCACCTACTAGTTGTCAAGATAGTAGCCTACTGTGACAAGATAATCATTGCCCTGTGAGTGTGAAGTAATCTCCGCCCAGCTTTATCCATAGTCTGTCTGGGATGTTAGTTCCATCAGCAGCTGTCCAGCTTGCTCAGCTTTGGATTCAGTGCAAGTATTGCACAGGCTAATGTGATCCCCTGATTTTGTTGCTTGCGTTGAGCTGGCAAAGTACATCTCTTGCCTCCCACAATTCCTTGTTGACTTGTATGATTTTGTACAGTATACCATTTAGAGGCTGTCAATTCTTCACAAAGATCTGGTAACTATAGCAGACTAAGACATACATTTGTACATGATTACATTTCAATCCAAACAATAACCTTTTATGTCTTGTTAAAATGTTCTGAACCCTGGCTGCTGGTACTTCTGTGATTTTTTTTTTAGATTAGATTCCCTACAGTGTGGAAGCAGGCCCTTTGGCCCAACCAGTCCACACCAACCCTCCGAAGAGTAACCCACCCAGACCCATCTCCCTCTGACTAATGCACCTAACACCATGGGCAATTTAGTATGGCCAATTCACCAGACCTGAACATCTTTGGACTGTGGGAGGAAACCGGAGCACCCGGAGGAAACCCATGCAGACACTGGAAGAACATACAAACTCCACACAGACAATTGCCCGAGGCTGGAATCGAACCTGGGACCCTGATGCTGTGAGACAACAGTGCTAACCACTGAGCCACCGTGCCGCTAACATTTGACTGTGCCTGGATAACATCTGAGAATATTTACCAGTGCACTAAAAGCTGTTTTTAACTTTTCAGAACTGCAGGGATTAGAATGGCTGCCTACTTATGATTTAGCTGTTAAAGTTAATTTTCTTGAGACTTATACTTGAAGCATCTTTCATGTTTGATTAGAACAGGGGTTTGTTCTGTTGTACTGACTATTGTCCAGTGATATTGGCTGAGCTCTGTCCCCAACTGACCCAATTTTTAAAAAAATCTCAAGTACAAGGTTATTTTCCTTTCGTGATTTTAAGACCTTCTGCAAGCATTTTGCTTCCGTTTTTTTCTCCAGAGGACATGGTTGGAAGTATGCTGTGCCATTGAATTGGTTGTAATTAGATTACACAGCATCTTCCAATCCCCATGAAGTTGGTTTGGGTGCATCATCACCAAAGTAAATTAATAAATCTTAAAGCCTAACCCAGTGAACAGTTATTCATTCAGCACACCATCTGGAGTAACAGGGGGAAAGTGTGGACTGCAGATGCTGGAGATCAGAGTCAAGAGTGATTAGATTACTTAGTGTGGAACCAGACCCTTCGGTCCAACAAGTCCACACCGACCCGCTGAAGCGCAACCCACCCATACCCGTATATTTACCCCTTACCTAACACTACGGGCAATTTAGCATGACTAATTCACCTGACCCGCACATCTTTGGACTGTGGGAGGAAACCCACGCAGACACGGGGAGAACGTGCAAACTCTACGCAGTCAGTCGCCTGAGTCGGGAATTGAACCCGGGTCTCGGGCGCTGTGAGACAGCAGTGCTAACCACTGTGCCACCGTGCCGCCCATCTGCGGAGCAGGAGAATCGATGTTTCTTGCTAAAGTCCTTCATCAGGAATGAGGCTTGAGAGATAAATGGGAGGGGGTTGGGGTTGTGGGGAAGTAGCTGGGACTGCAGTTGGTAGATGAAGGTGGGGGGGTGAAGGTGATAAGTTGGACAGGTGGGTAGAGCAGATAGGTCGGAAGGACTATGGACAAGTAGAACAGTTCAAGTGTGTGTTGCCAAGTTGGAAGGTTGGATCGGGGATAAGGTGGGGGAGGGAAAATGAGGAAACTGGTGAAACCCACATTGATCCCATGTGGTTAGAAGTCCTAAGGCTGAAGATTAGGTGTTCTTCTTCCAGGTGTCAGTTAGTAAGGGTTTGAACATGAAGGCCCAGTACCTGCATGTCCTTAAGGGAGGCGGAGAGAGAATTGAAGTGTTCAGCCATGGGGTTGGTGAGGTATTTTGTGTGTGTGTGTGTGTCCGTGTCCGTGTCCGTGTCCCAGAGGTGTTCTCTGAAGTGTTCTGCAAATAGAAGGAACAGCAATGTCAATTGACCCAGTTAATGGAAAGCAGTTGAATTGTACTGATTTGATTTATCCAACATGAAATAAATGTGAGGGAAAAGGAACAAGTAACTTTCCACAAGTGTCCACCATATCTTTTCTCGATGGTATTGAGATAGTACTTGAACTTGGCTGAGAAATGTTTTGTCTGTCCTCATGATGCTTTCTCCCTGATGCATTTCTGTTATCTTTGTTGCTGAATATTGAACAGATTACTCTTAGGATATTGCAGCAGCGAGTGCTGTTTGATTTTGAGAAGAATGTAATAGGCCTGAAAGTAAAAATTTTTCTATCATTTGCTGGGAGAATAATGCACTGTTGTTGAGCGCATCTCCTTAGATTTCTTTCTGGACTGAGTTCAGAGACTTGTATTGGAACAATTGGATTCCTTTCGAGATAATAGGTTCTGTTTCACTTCTGCCAGGCTCTTTGCTCATTCAATAAACAATGCAACTACAGATAAATTTCTTCCTTTTCAAAAGCAAGTATGGTGACTGGGATTTTCTGTGTGAAGGTACTCGCTGAATGCCAATTAGTTAACACAGCAGTTTGATCACCAGCTTTACAACTCCTTTGTATGTCTATCTGCATTCACCATTATCATTTTGCAGAAAGCTTCTATGAGCGTGCACTTGAGGTCAGTGCTTGAAAATCTTGTGAGCACTCTGCTCCCGACTCCCTCAAATTTCCACTATCCAAGTACCATTCTCCAACCAACAGGATGTTTGCCCGACAACATTGTCTCAGTGGACATCAAGAAGGTCTGACTTTGGAGATTTCCCCCTTTTTCTGGGGACCCCTCCTTCACCCCTCTGGTTAACATTGTGTGTAGGAAACTGTCAATGTAAGCATACGCTTAATTTGTTTTGGATCAGATTATTAAAAGTTACCTCACCAAGCAGGTAGATGAATTTAAATTAACCATCAGTCTTGGTATCAATGAGAGGTGGAACAGCCTGGAATGAGCTCTTCCGTTCCTGTATAGTTTAAAAACTAACAGTCTGCTTTGTAATGTACAAAGAAATACAAGAAACATGACAAATGCCATATATGTGTATTTAATCTGATGTGAAAACTTGCACTTTGCAGCTTCTAATCCAAGTCTGCAGCTGGTCTAGCAACTGAAAACGTTGTGAACCTACTGCCACTGCATGTGTGTGCTAAGGTGCATTTTAATTTGGTGATGAGATGTCAGCAATTCTGAAACTGAGCACTTCTTGCACATCCGTAATCTCTCTTTGGAGAGTAATGGAAATTGTCTTGAATCTTTTGCAGTCTGTGTGTTGAAGGTGCACCCATAATGTTTTTAGTAGGTGAGTATTTCAGAAAAAAACCTGCATGATGTATTTTGAACCCAGGTTGTTGTATGAGTTAGAGGGGAGATTGAAGGTGGTGATGTTCCCATCTGTTTGTTGACCTTCTCCTTCTAAGTGGTAAATGTCAGTTTTTTTTGAGAGATTCTGTCAAGAGAGTGCACAATTAAACAATCCCTTATTTGTGCTGGGATTACTGCTCTTTGCAAAGATAAACTGGGATTTGCATGTGTGAAGGAAGTGAAAAATAACGCGAGAGTTCTCACTCCTGATAGTTGTTTAATACTCCCCTGTGGAATGTGAGTATTTGCTGGGAGCAGGCTAAATCTGTGGTTATACAACTTGAACAATCGAACAGGCTTATAATACTGGAGCTGTTTACAATGTGTGGAATCACCGAATGAGGCCAATTGGCCCACTTGACCTGTGCTGGCTCTTGAACAAACTGCCCAGTGACTTCCACTTCTGCTGTTCCCCAGTAACCCTTTCTTGACTTTACAAGTTCATGCGCAGGAGACCTTTGGCTTTTCTAGATTTGCATTTTACAGTATTTAATTTAGAAATAAACAGTAAATCTTGGGCGTGTGTTGCAAGGGAGAATGAAGAGTTAAAATATCTTAATCGAGTGAAAGCAAAATCATCTGGAAATTGAGAAACAAATTTGTGAGGAGATCCCTGCTATCTGTAAGAATAATAGAGTGGTTATGGTAGGGGATTTTAACTTTCCAAACATAGACTGGGACTGCCATAGTGTTAAGGATTTAGATGGAGAGGAATTTCTTAAGTGTGTACAAAACAATTTTCTGATTCAGTATGTGGATGTACGTACGAGAGAAGGTGCAAAGCTTGACCCACTCTTGGGAAATAAGGCAGGGCAGGTGACTGAGGTGTCAGTGGGGGAGCACTTTGGGGCCAGCGACCATAATTCTATTAGATTTAAAATAGTGATGGAAAAGGATAGACCAGATCTAAAAGTTGGAGTTCTAAATTGGAGAAAGGCCAATTTTGACAGGATTAGGCAAGAACTTTTGAAAGCTGATTGGAGGCAGATTTTCACAGGTAAATGTACGGCTGGAAAATGGGAAGCCTTCAGAAATGAGATAAGGAGAATCCAGAGAAAGTATATTCCTGTTAGGGTGAAAGGAAAGGCTGGTAGGTCTAGGGAATGCTGGATGACTAAAGAAATTGAGGGTTTGGTTAAGAAAAAGAAGGAAGCATAGGTAAGGAATAGACCAGATAGATTGAGTGAATCCTTAGAAGAGTATAAAGGAAGTAGAAGTATATTTAAGAGGGAAATCAGGAGGGCAAAAAGGGGACATGAGATAGCTTTGGCAAATAGAATTAAGGAGAATCCAAAGGGTTTTTACAAATACATTAAGTATAAAAGGGTAACTAGGGAGAGAATAGGGCCCCTCAGAGATCAGCAAGGCTGCCTTTGTATGGAGCCACAGAAAATGGGGGAGATACTAAATGAATATTTTGCATCAGTATTTACTCTGGAAACGGATATGGAAGATATCGACTGTAGGGAAATAGATGGTGACATCTTGCAAAATGTCCAGATTACAGAGGAGGAAGTGCTGGATGTCTTGAAATGCATAAAAGCGGATAAATCCCCAGGACCTGATCAGATGTACCCTAGGACTGTGGGAAGCTAGAGAAGTGATTGCTGGGCCTCTTGCTGAGATATTTGTATCATCAATAGTCACAGGTGAGGTGTTAGAAGACTGGAGGTTGGCTAACATGGTGCCACTGTATAAAAAGGGTGGTAAGGACAAGCCAGGGAACTATAGACCGGTGAGCCTGACGTTGGTGGTGGGCAAGTTGTTGGAGGGAATCCTGAGGGGACAGGATGTACATGTATTTGGAAAGGCAAGGACTGATTAGGGATAGTCAACATGACTTTGTGTGTGGGAAATCATGTCTCACTAACTTGATTGAGTTTTTGAGGAAGTAACAAAGAGGATTAATGAGGGCAGAGCGGTAGATGTGATCTATATGGACTTCAGTAAGGTGTTCGACAAGGTTCCCCATGGGAGACTGATTAGCAAGGTTCGATCTCATGGAATGCAGGGAGAACTAGCCATTTGGATACAGAACTGGCTCAAAGGTAAAAGACAGAGGGTAGTGGTGGAGGGTTGTTTTTCAGACTGGAGCCCTGTGACCAGTGGAGTGCCACAAGGATCAGTGCTGGGCCCTCTAATTTTTGTCATTTACATAAATGATTTGGATGCAAGCATAAGAGGTACAGTTAGTAAGTTTGCAGATGACACAAAAATTGGAGGTGTAGTGGACAGTGAAGAGGGTTACCTCAGATTACAGCAGGATCTGGACCAGATGGGTCAATGGGCTGACAAGTGGCAGATGGAGTTTAATTCATCTGCATTTTGGGAAAGCAAATCTTAGCAGGATTTATACACTTAATGTTAAGGTCCTAGGGAGTGTTGCTGAACAAAGAGACCTTGGAGTGCTGGTTCATAGCTCCTTGAAAGTGGAGTCGCAGGGAGATAGGATAGTGAAGAAGGCGTTTGGTATGCTTTCCTTTATTGGTCAGTGTATTGAGTACAGGAATTGGGAGGTCATATTGTAGCTGTACAGGACATTGGTTAGGCCACTGTTGGAATATTGCATGCAATTCTGGTCTCCTACCTATTGGAAAGATATTGTGAAACTTGAAAGGATTCAGAAAAGATTTACAAGGATGTTGCCAGAGTTGGAGGATTTGAGTTGTAGGGAGATGCTGAACAGGCTGGGGCTGTTTTTCCTGGAGCGTCGGAGGCTGAGGGGTGGCCTTATAGAGATTTACAAAATTATGAGGGGCATGGATAGGATAAATAGACAAAGTCTTTTCTCTGGGGTCAGGGAGTCCAGAACTAGAGGGCATAGGTTTAGGGTGAGAGGGGAAAGATGTAAAAGAGACCTAAGGGGCAACCTTTTCACGAAGAGGGTGGTACGTGTATGGAATGAGCTGCCAGAGGAAGTGGTGGAGGCTGGTACAATTGCAACATTTAAGAGGCATTTGGATGGGTATAAGAATGGGAAGGGTTTGGAGGGAAATGGGCCGGGTGCCCGCAGGTGGGACTAGATTGGGTTGGGATATCTGGCCGGCATGGACGGGTTGGATCGAAGGTCTGTTTCTGTGCTGCACATCTCTATGACTCTACAAACAGAAATAGCCAAAAGCATGGATGCAAGTTAGTCTGGTAATATAAAGGCAAACGATGCATGTGGTTCACTTTGAGAGGAATGAAATTAAAAATTCAAGAGCATTTGTTAAACTTGTATCGAAGTTGGAGTATTTAGATTATTGTGCACATTTCTAGTTCTCTTTATTATAAGAAGACTGTAGAGGTGCTGGGGAAAGTGCAAAGCTAAAGCTTTCCTCGGATGAATCCATTTGGAATGATGGAGCCAGCTGAATGCTGAAAGCTCAGACTGAGGGGTGGCCTGAGTGAGAGCTTTTAGACATTACATGTGGGAAAGAAATTTTCATTTGCAGAGACGATCAGAACCCAAGGCCATAATAGTAATTTGATCATTATCAAATCTGATCGGAGATTGAGGAGAAAGCTCCATACCCTGATGGGGGAAGGTGTGAAAAATACTACCACATTGAGGTTGAGGTGAACCTTCTAGGAGTATTTAAGGGGAAATTGGTGAAGTATGTAAGGATAGGAGGATTTGTTGATTGAATTGCAGAAAGAAGGGTGGGAGGAGGCTCAGTTGGAGCATAAATGCCCGCAGTGGGTTGAGTGGCTTCTTTCTGTATTGTACGTAGTTGGTAAAAGGCAATAAAATAGATGAGTGTTGCAGATCTGAAAAAAAAAACTTGCTTGTTCTCTCTTCTCCACTCCTCAGAATTTAGAAAAATACTCTGTATTCAGAAGTTTATTTTCACAAATGTATTCAGTGTTGTGTTGGGATTCTAACCTCCTACCCCATCTTATCTCCATCCTCCCTATGGCCTGAGTAACCTCCCATTTTCCAGTATTATTCTTTCATTATTTCTTGTTATTGTTGTCTATGATGTTCAGAACCTCTTTGCTAAGCTTTGACGTTGCTACGCTTCCCCCCAAGACCTTTTGTGTTCTTAGAAGCATGAACTGCTATCAATATTTTTATATAAAGTGGCTATCACTGGCTCGGCCAGGATTTATTGTCCATGCCTACTTGCCCTTGAGAAGGTGCTGATGAGCTTCGTTGTTTCTCAGAAATGACATCCCTTGTGACATTGCTTCCATGATCTTGATTGTCTTTGCTTGCTCCCTACCTACGTCACCTCACGTTATCCAGTGCTGTTATATTTGTTATAACCTTTACCCCAAATCACTTGAGTCTTCCCATCATATTTTCAACCAGCTGGACTTTGAGCCTGTGTTTGGCCTGGTAATTCTGCAGCAGTTTCTCGCTTCAGTCACTCTCCCACTGTCAAGGCTAGTTTAATTCTTCACATCCGGGTCATAATTCCTGGCTGGGGCTCACCTCTATTTTCGAGAAGTGATCTCGCAACTGGTTTCGGCATCGGTCACCACATGTGACCGAATTGCACGATGAATTGTCAAACATTGCTCTCTTTTGCAAAGATTGCTCTGTATTCCAAAGTCATCTTTGACAACAAAGATGATGTAAGGTTACTTTTCTCCAGTGCTATATCTGTTTAAATCTCTCCCACTTTTCTCCTCCATCCATGTCTTCAGTGAAATGCAGGTAGTCATGAATCTCTTCACCATTAAGGTTGAGACCATTTATGTTCCTCCTGTTCGAACCCTTAACCTGAGTTTTCCATGAGATTCTCTTCAACTTCCTGTCATATTGACTCTAATCTCAATAGCACATAATCTGCCTCATCTCATACCAATTAAACGGTTGACAATTAACTCAGTTCCCTTTGGATTGGACTGGACACTAGCTGATTTGCAAACATTGAAATTTGCAACATTTCAATTCCTGTCAACCTTGCTGTTATTACCTTAATCTCAAAAAAAATCCTTCACTTACCTTCATTGCCAGCTCTTAGCCTGTCTCAATCCTAATTGCCTGTTTAACAACTGGAATATGCTATTTCAAAATCTTTTGCAATATTTCTTGCTGCTTTTTTTTAAACCTCTTCATTTGCAGGTGCTGTCCATGCAATGCACTAAAATTTCTGAATGAAAATCACAGCAAGCATTCCCCTGTGATACTTGATCTTTTGTGATCTGTCTGCAGCTTTTAGCATAGTTGCCGCCTTCTTCCCCTCCAGCTTAAATTTCCCCTCTATTTCCCAACATCTTGCATTCTACTTAATCTATGCAGCCACAACCTGAGCATCTGCAGCAATGACTTCTCTTTCTTTTGCTGTGAAAAATCCTTTGAGATGCCAATATACGTCATCCGCCTAACGCATGGACCAAACTACTATGTGTGGGTTAATAACCCCTATCTCTTTCATCCCCTCAAATATTTCTGTGTTGTCAGTAGTGCTTGTTCAATATCCAGTCTGCAATAAATAGAAATTTTCTGCAGCTAAACATTGGAAAGACCAAAGATAAAAACCCTACTACAACCTTTGTCAACAACTCGGTCACTCTACCATTTTGCATCAGAATGTTTACAGCCCCTGCACCAGTACCTCTCAACATCAAACACAAAAGCCATGAGGTAAGTGAAGGCAAGGATTTTTTAAACAGTTACAGGAAGTACACACACAACAGGGTAATAAGACCTTTGCCAAAGTATAGAAATGTGTTGCTGGAAAAGCGCAGCAGGTCAGGCAGTATCAAAGGAACAGGAGAATCGACTTTTCGGGCATGAGCCCTTCTTCAGGAATGAGGAGAGTGTGCCAAGCAGGCTAAGATAAAAGGTAGGGAGGAGGAACTTGGGGGAGGGGCATTGGGAATACGATAGGTAGGAGGAGGTTAAGGTGAGGGTGATAGGCCGGAGAGGGTGTGGGGACGGAGAGGTCGGGAAGAAGATTGCAGATCACGAAGCCGGTGCTGAGTCTGAGGGTTGGGACTAAGAAAAGTTTGGGGGAGGGGAAATGAGAAAGCTGGAGAAATCTGCATTCATCCCTTGTGGTTGGAGGGTTCCTAGGCGGAAGATGAGGCGCTCTTCCTCCAGGCATCGTGTTGCCATGGTCTGGCGATGGAGGAGGCCAAGGACCTGCATATCCTAGGTGGAGTGGGAGGGGGAGTTAAAGTGTTCAGCCACGGGGCGGTTGGGTTGGTTGGTGCGGGTGTCCCAGAGAAACGTTCCGCAAGTAGGTGGCCTGTCTCCCCAATGTATAGGAGGCCACATTGGGTGCAGCGGATGCAGTAAATGATGTGTGTGGAGGTGCAGGTGAATGTCTGATAGATATGGAAGGATCCCTTGGGGCCTTGGACGTAAGTGAGGGGGGAGGTGTGGGCACACGTTTTGCATTTCTTGCGGTTGCAGGGGAAGGTGCCGGGAGGGGAGGTTGGGTTTGTGGGGGGGGTGGACCTGGCGAGGGAGTCGCAGTGGGAGTGGTCATTCCGGGAGTGGAGGTTGGGTTGATGGGGGGTTTTCCGAGAGTACAGCTGTAATAATGAAAAACTAATAAAGTGAGTTACTGTTTGGATTTCTTTCCATTGCTTAATCTCTTGCATTACAATTTGGCCAGAAATAACTTTCACTGCAAAAAGGAGACTGAAAGGTGGATTTGATGCATCTTTGCAATGTAATTAATGAAATCAGTTCAGTCTGTCTTGAGCAGATTGTTCTCTAATTAGGTATTTCGGGAGATAAATTATTATCCCAGCTGGAAGAATGTAATCAACTTCTACCCACAAAAGATAACTTAGTCATTGGGAGACTAATTGGTTATGGCAATTAATACCTGCTCCTCTTAATTATTTCAGATATAACAAGTTTATTAACAAGTGGGAGCAGGACCTGTGTTGTAATGGCCCAGTCAGCATTTCAGAATTGGGTCTTTAGCTGTGTCAGTTGTTTGGAATTAATAGTGTACCTCTGACATTTACCTTGACTGTGGGAGTTTGTACTGGGTGCTGGCCCTAACGTAGAGCCAATTTATGTCATTAATTAATGGGCAGGAATTGGAATCCCTTTTGTATTTCCCAGAATGGGTTTCCATGGGCTGTGGTTGTCATGATGTTCAAATGTATTTATCCTGAGGTTCAGTTAAATAAAGCTCAACACAGCTGTTTGGTGAGCATGAGCGGACTGACGACATAGCCGTTGTATTGCATAAATATTGCATGAATTAGTTCCTTGAATCATCATGTTCACTTGACTTCTGAGCGCTTTGGGCCTTGTGTATATATAGTGTCCCATGGGCTGGGGGTGCCATCTTAGTGAGTTATTGCAACGAGTCGATCTAACAGGTTTAGAGCAAGGGGTGGCAGAAGGAAGATTCTGCTTTTGATTTGCAGTGGCATTTTGGCTTTGAATTAATTAGTTGCTTCTCCTGACATGAAGTAGGTAATGATTGCCCTATTTAGGCATGTTTCTGTATAATTGTACTGGGGAGGTGCAAACTTTGCTTTTGGTTTGCATGGAGAAACTCCCTGTGTGCATTCCTGGTCATGAGATGCTTTCACACATTGTAATACTCTAAATAAAAGGATATGGAAGATTGAGACTGTAGGGAAATAGATGGTGACATCTTGCAAAATGTCCATATTACAGAGGAGGAAGTGCTGAATGCCTTGAAATGCATAAAAGTGGATAAATCCCCAGGACCTGATCAGGTGTACCCGTGAACTCTGTGGGAAGCTAGAGAAGTGATTGCTGGGCCTCTTGCTGAGATGTTTGTATCATCGATAGTCACAGGTGAGGTGTTGGAAGACTGGAGGTTGGCTAACATGATGCCACTGTATAAGAAGGGTGGTAAGGACAAGCCAGGGAACTATAGACCAGTGAGCCTGACGTTGATGGTGGGCAAGTTGTTGGAGGGAATCCTGAGGGACAGGATGTACTTGTATTTGGAAAGGCAAAGACTGATTAGGGAAAGTCAACATGGCTTTTTGTGTGGGAAATCATGTTTCACCAACTTGATTGAGTTTTTTGAGGAAATAACAAAGAGGATTGATGAGGGCAGAGCGGTAGATGTGATCTATATGGACTTCAGTAAGGCGTTCGACAAGGTTCCCCATGGGAGACTGATTAGCAAGGTTAGATCTCAGGGAATACAGGGAGAACTAGCCATTTGGATACAGAACTGGCACAAAGGTAGAAGACAGAGTGGTAGTAGAGGGTTGTTTTTCAGACTGGAGGCCTGTGACCAGTGGAGTGCCACAAGGATTGCTGCTGCACCCTCTAATTTTCATCATTTATATAAATGATTTGGATATGAGTATAAGAAGTATAGTTAGTAAGTTTGCAGATGACACGAAAATTGGAGGTGTAGTGGACAGTGAAGAAGCTTACCACAGATTACAATAGGATGTGACCAGATGGGCTAATGGGCTGAGGAGTGGCAGATGGTATTTAATTCAGATGAATGTGAGGTGCTGCATTTTGGGAAGGCAAATCTTAGCAGGACTTATGTACTAAATGGTAAGTTCATAGAGTCATCGAGATGTACAACATGGAAACTGACACTTTGTTCCAACCCGTCCATGCTGACTAGATATCCCAAGGTAATCTCGTCCCACCTGCCAGCACCCGGCCCATATCCCTCCAAACCCTTCCTATTCATACAGCCATCCAAATGCCTCTTTAATGTTGCAATTGTACCAGCCTCCATCACTTCCTCTGGCAGCTCATTCCATACATGTACCACCCTCTGTGTGAAAAAGTTGCCCCGTAGGTCTCTTTTATATCTTTCCCCTCTCACCCTAAACCTATGCCCTCTAGTTCTGGACTCCCTAATCGCAGGGAAAAGACTTGGTCTATTTATCCTATCCATGCCCCTCATAATTTTGTAAACCTCTATAAGGTCACCCCTCAGCCTCTGACGCTCCAGGGAAAACAGCCTCAGCCTGTTCAGCCTCTCCCTGTAGCTCAAATCCTCCAACCCTGGCAACATCCCTGTAAATCTTTTCTGAACCTTTCAAGTTTCACAACATCTTTCCGAGGCTGGGGCTGCTTTCCCTGGAGCATCGGAGGCTGAGGGGTGGCCTTAGAGGTTTACAAACTTAAGAGGGGCACGAGTAGGATAAATAGACAAAGTCTTTTCCCTAGGGGTCGGGGAGTCCAGAACTAGAAGACATAGGTTTAGGATGAGAGGGAAAAGATATAAAAGAGATCGAAGGGGCAACGTTTTCACATAGAGGGTGGTACGTGTATGGAATGAGCTGCCAGAGGAAGTGGTGGAGGTTGGTATACTTGCAACATTTAGAAGACATCTGGATGGGTTTATGAATGGGAAGGGTTTGGTAGGATATGGGCCAGGTGCTGGCAGGTGGGACTCGATTGGGTTGGGATTTCTGGTCGGTATGGATGGTTTGGACCGAAGCGTCTGTTTCCATACTGTACATCTCTATGACTCGGGTGTATAAAGTTAAAAATTACACAACACCAGGTTATAGTCCAACAGGTTTAACTGGAAGCACTAGCCTTCGGAGTGCCACTCCTTCAGGTGGTTGACAACTACCTGATGGATGAACGGCGCTCCGAAAGCTAGTGCTTCCAATTAAACCTATTGGACTGTAACCTGGCGCTGTGTGATTTTTAACAATTCTACCACTGCTTTCTCACTGGTAGTTTGGGTTTCACTTTATAGTGCATGATCAGCCATTTGAATCTGTTGCATGTTATCACGCTTTGATTGTCTTAGATTGCAGCACTGAGGATGTTAATTAATGGATGATAACGTTCGCATTTCTATTGCCTTTCAAATATCCATGGTGGGTACTAAAGCCACAAATTTAAATACCAGCATGAGGTGATCATGTGTAGGGGTTATCAGGTTTTAATGTTTGAGCACACCCAAATCCAATCTGTGACTTGCTAAAATTGGCCATTTTCCACCCTCTACGTTTATTTACACTTTTGGGACCTTATTTCTGGTTTTAACATATTAAGTAACTGTGCCCTTAACAAATCCATAGCTACCAGCTAAATTTGGAATAAAAGAATTGCAATAATGAATAGATCCTTGAACTGAACCCTTTTTTTAAACCATCCATGTTTTTCCTGCCATTGCATTGTTATAGAAATTCATTGCTAACAATGTCTATGACGTGTCTGAGCACTACATTTTTTAAAAAAACTGTGGGCTGCAGTGAGAAAGAATTTTTTTTTAACAAAAAAAAACAAGGATTTGTCATTGTGGCTGCATGATTTCACAGAAATGAATTCGATACCTGTTGTGAACTCTATTTTTTGTGTGTGGCTAACTGGTCTTGCAATGTGGAAACGATGAGGACTACAGATGTTGGAGTTCAGAGTTGAGAGTGCGGTGCTGAAAAAAACACAGCAGGTCAGGCAGCATCCAAGAAGCAGGAAAATCGACATTTTGGGTATAAGCCCTTCATCAAGAATGAGGCTTGTGGGCCTTGAGGAAGCTGTTGAAATCCACATTGATCCCGTGTGGTTGCAGGGTCCCAAGGCGGAATATGAAACGTTCTTCCTCCAGGCATCGGGTGGTAATGGTTTGGCGTTGGAAGAGGCTGAGGACTTTCATGTCCTTGACTGAGTGGGAGGGGGAGTTGAAGTGTTCAACCACGGGGCGGTGGGGTTAGTGGGAGCGGGTGTCCCAGATATGTTCTCTGAAACGATCTGCAAGAAGGCATCCTGTCTCCCCGATGTAGAGGAGATCACATCGGGTGTAACAGATGAAGTAGATGACAATGGTAGAGGTGCAGGTAAATTTCTGATGGATGTGGAAGGATCCCTTGGGGCCTTGGACAGAGGTGAGGGGAGTGGTGTGGGCACAGGTTTTGCACTTCCTGCAGTGGCAGGGAAAGGTGCCAGGAGTGTGGTGTGGACTGGTGGGGGCTGTGGACCTGACGAGGGAGTCACTGAGAGGATGGTCTTTTCGGGACACTGATAAGGGTAGGGACAGAAATATATCTCTGGTGGTGGGGTCCGTTTGGAGGTGATGGAAGTGGCGGAAGATGATGTGATGTATACGGAGGTTGGTGGGGTGGATGATGAGGACCGGGGGGTTGAGTTGAGAGGGGTGGGGTTCAAGGGTGGTGGTGCGTGTAGTCCTGCAATGTGCAGATGATCAGGAGCTGAGAAGTTGCTTCCAAGTGAAGCTAATTTGGTTCTTAGCTAATTGAGCAGGTTGGAGCTAGAAACAAATTGCTGAGACACAGACAGAGAGAGAAATGTAGCGATGGGTGTTTTCTCTCTGGCTGAACTATCTGTTCTCTGCTTAAAAAATAACTCAAGTTAAACTTGCCAAAGCACGCACTTTTCCAGCTGCAGTTGCTGTGAATTGTGACTTATAAATTGATAATCTGAGTCATTTTCTAAGTGAATCAGTTACTTTCTGCTTTCAAACCAATGGGAACTTCCAGAGAAAGGTAACTGAGGACCTGTTGAGCCAAGGTAGGATAATCTCAACATCAGAATCAGGAAGGAAAGACCATTTAACAGATTTCTCAGTTTTACGAAGTCTTGTAATAATCTATTTTAACGAATCATTTATCTGTGTGTGTGCACGTGCGTGTATGTGTGCCTCTGTCTGTAAGGTGGAGTTTATAGGAAATTAAATTATTAGTTTGTGTTAATTATTCATGTTTCCTTGTAGTTATAGTTCAATTATTGGCGAGTAATAAGTTTTTTGTTTTGTACAGAAACTCTGTCTGTGCATTCTAACAATGTTGATTCGAAAGTCTAGTAAATTAGGATAAAAACAACAATTGCTGGAGATGAGCTGGGCTAGCAATATCTGTGCAGAGAAAGCAGAGTTAACAGTTCGGGTCCAGTGACCTTTCTTCAGAACACTGGGATGCTGTGTGAATTGGGGAACTGTACATATCTTCAAAAAAGTGTTATCATTTTGTTTGACTCCAGGAATATTGAAGTTTGATGTTACGGTGCACAGCCCAGTGGGCTGTTGACCCCTACCCATTTGCTTCCTGGCTCATTGCCTCATTTGTCATTGTATACCAGATGTGAACACTTTAGATTAGATAGATTGTGGAAACAGGCCCTTCGGCCCAACAAGTCCACACCGAGCCTTCGAAGAGCAACCCACCCGGACCCATTCCCGTTATACTATGGGCAATTTAGCATGGCCAATTCACCTGACCTGCACATTTTTGGACTGTGGGAGGAAACCCATGCAGACACTGGGAAAATGTGCAAACTCCGCACAGATAATTGCCTGAGGCGGGAACTGAACCCAGGTCTCTGACTTCAATAAACAAAACTTGTACATAAAATGTGCATCTGTGTCTCCTGCAAAGTGTGCTTTTGACATTACATTTCATCCACTTCCTAGCTCTTTGCGGTAAGTTTATGGAGCCATGGGCATTTCCATCAGAGACACTGCAAGTTCATAAGTGTGCCCTGTGGGTGGGGGGGGTGCAACTGTTTTCAACAGCAATAATTTTTTTGTGGCAAATTTTAATTTTGTGCCTTACTCATGTTTGAGGAGAAAAACTGGTCCCAAGAGTAGAAATCTGAAGGGTTTTCATTTGGTGAATCTCAAACAGTAAAATTTATGTTCATCAGATCAGATGTTTATTCACTTTGTGTTCAAAGAATGTATTTTATATATTGTAAATAGCTGACTGGCTGGTCATCTATAAAGGAAAATTGAATCCTGAGACGGAGTTGGATGGGGAGTTGCCTCCTGCTGTAATGACTTTCAGTGCAATGCTTCCCAAAAAGGTTTCTAAAGCCGCTATTTTTAACTCGTGAAAATCAACATTATTCCAAATGACTTCGAAAAAAAAAGAGCATACTAAAATTTGGAAGTTTGTGCATTTATAGGTCAACAAGTAAATGTGGATGACCCCAAAATTGGTGTCTCAGACAGTGAAGATGTTTACCTCCGAGTACAATGGGACCTTGATGAGATGGATCAGTTTGGGCTGAGGAGTGGCAGATAGAGTTTAATTTAGACGAATGTATGGTGGTGCATATTGGTAAGGCAAACCTGTACAGTTAATGGTCGGGCTCTGGGTGGTGTTATCAAACAGAGACACCTTTGCGTTCATGTACATGGTTCTTTGAAAATTGTACCACGGTAGACAGTGTGTTTAAGAAGGCATTTAGCATGCTTGCTTTCATTGCTCAGAGCATGAATTATAGGTGTTGGGATGTCATGTTGCAGCTGTACAGGACCTTGGTGAGACCACTTTTGAAATACTGCATACAATTCTGGTCTCCCTGCTATAGAAGAGATGTTGTGAAACATGGAAGCGTTCAGAAAAGCTTTACAAGGATGTTGCTAGGTATGGAGCGTTTGATCTATAGGAAGAAGCTGAATAGGTTGGGGCCGTTTTCCCTGGAGTATTGGAGGCTGACGGGTGAGGTTTATAAAATCATGGACAGGGTGAATAGCCAAAGTCTTTTTTCCTTGGGTGAGGGAGTCCAAAACTAGAGGGCATAGATTTAAGATGAGAGGAGAAAGATAGAAAAGGCATCTAAGGGACAACATTTTCACGCAGAGGGTTGTGCATGTATGGAAAGAGCTGCCAGAGGAAGTGGTGGAGGCGGACACAATTACAGCATTTAAAAGGCATCTGGATGGGTATATGAAGGATTTGGGGCGATATCTGGTGAGTTGGACCGGAGGGTCTGTTTCCATGCTGTATGACTCTTGTGACTTGGGTTTTTCTGAAGTACCTTGTGAAATTGTTATTTTATGTGCTCACTTCCCTGAGCTGGCCTGACTCATTGAGCTTGTCCAGGAAGCAATGGTGGATCGGTTGAAGGTCTTGAGTTGGGGGGTATTGGTGCACAGGTCATTTTGTGGAACATGGTGATGAGTTTGAGCTCAAGCCAAAGCTCAGCAGTGGAAGCGTCACCACCATCACCATTTATAACTTGGACTGGGCTTCCATAGCTTGGTGCATTGGGCACAGGGTGGAACCCATTGCTTGGGGAGACATGAGCTGGGCAAGTCAGTTTTGGTGCAAGATATGGTATTGATGGAGGCTGTGTCCTGAAGTTTGGAAAACTGCTGTCCTGGTAACTGAAGGGTGAAGTCAGGTTTGGCAGGGGTTGGTAGTTGGTGGGGGGGCGGGGGTGGGGAGTGAGTGAGGAGGAAGTATAGTGCACTGGGGGTAGCGTTTGGTTATGCACTTGTCGGCAATGGAAGGCAGAGGAATTATTTCAGCAGGATTGTAATTGCAAATTTAATTGATACTCCGGTTTGGTCTGCAAATGGCAGGAAATTGCGAGGGCCTCTTTAACGGTAGTGTATTTGAATATTTCTGGTCATTTCCTGTAGATTGAAGAGATATTTGATGAGACTAAACCTGTTCTGGTGTGAAGTTCTCAGTGGGTGAATACCTTCTTAATTCATCCTGTCTGGACCTGCATGTAAATTGATGATTAGAATTACAGCTGTGCTGAGGGAGGATATTCCTGGAAATAAATCCAGGGAAGTTATTTGGGTGGAACTGAGAAATAAGAAAGGGATGATCACCTTATTGGGATTGCATTATGGACCTCCTAATAGTCAGAGGGAAATTGAGAAACAAACTTGTAAGGCGATCTCAACTATCTAGTGGGCGGCACGGTGGCACAGTGGTTAGCACTGCTGCCTCACAGTGCCAGAGACCCGGGTTCAGTTCCCGCCTCAGGCGACTGACTGTGTGGAGTTTGCACGTTCTCCCCGTGTCTGTGTGGGTTTCCTCCGGGTGCTCCGGTTTCCTCCCACAATCCAAAGATGTGCGAGTCAGGTGAATTGGCCATGCTAAATTGCCCGTAGTGTTAGGTAAGGGGCAAATGTAGGGGTATGGGTGGGTTGCGCTTCGGCGGGTCGGTGTGGACTTGTTAGGCCGTAGGGCCTGTTTCCACACTGTAAGTAATCTAATCTAACCTAACCTAACATCGACTGGGACTGCCATAGTGTTAAGGGTCTAGATGGAGAGGAATTTCTTAAGTGTGGATGTACCTACTACAGAAACTGCAAAGCTTGATCTACTCTTGGGAAATAAAGCAGGTGACTGAGGTGTCAATGGGAGAGCACTTCGGGGCCAGTGACCATAATTCTATTAGATTTAAAATAGTGATGGAAAAGGATAGACCAGATCTAAAAGTTGAAGTTCTAAATTGGAGAAAGGCTAATTTTGACGGTATTAGGCAAAAACGCTCAAAAGCTGATTGGGGGCAGATGTTTGCAGGTAAAGGAAAATGGGAAGCCTTCAGAAATGAGATAACGAGAATCCAGAGAAAGTATATTCCTGTTGGGGTGAAAGGAAAGGCTGGTAGGGAATGCTGGATGAGTAAAGAAATTGAGTGTTTGGTTAAGAAAAAGAAGGAAGCATATGTAAGGTATAGATGGGATAGAGTTGAAGAATGTGATGCTGGAAAAACACAGCAGGCCAGGCAGCATCCGAGAAGCAGGAGAATCCTGAAGAAGGGCTTATGCCCAAAACGTCGATTCTCCTGCTCCTCGGATGCTGCATGGCCTGTGTTTTTCCAATATCACATTTTTCAACTCTGGTCTCCAGCATCTGCAGTCCTCACTTTCTCCTATAGACAGGGTAGATCAAATGAATCCTTGGAGTAGGAGTATACTTAAGAGGGAAATCAGGATGGCAAAAAGGAGAAATGAGAGAGCTTGGGCAAATAAAATTAAGGAGATTCCAAAGGGGTTTTACAAATATGTTAAGGACAAAAGGGTAACTAGGGAGAGAATAGGGCCCCTCAAAGATCAGCAAGGCGGCCTTTGTGTGGAGCCAGAGAAAATGGGGGAGATACTAAATGAATATTTTGCATCAGTATTTACTGTGGCAAAGGATATGGAAGGTATAGACTATCGGGAAAATGTCCAGGTTACAGAGGAGGAGGAAGTGCTGGATGTCATGAAACACAAAAAAGTAGATAAATCCCCAGGACCTGATCAGGTGTACCCTATAACTCTGTGGGAAGCTAGAGAAGTGATTGCTGGGCCTCTTGCTGAGATATTTGTATCCTCGATAGTCACAGGTGAGGTGCTGGATGATTGGAGCTTGGCAAACGTGGTGCCACTGTTTAAGAAGGGTGGTAAAGACAAGCCAGGGGACTATAGACCAGTGAGCCTGACGTTGGTGGTGGGCAAGTTGTTGGAGGGAATCCTGAGGGGACAGGATGTACATGTATTTGGAAAGGCAAAGACTGATTAGGGATAGTCAACATGGCTTTGTGCATGGGAAATCATGTCTCACAAACTTGACTGAGATTTTTGAAGAAGTAACAAAAAGGATTTATGAGGGCAGAGTGATAGATGTGATCTATATAGATCTCAGTAAGGCGTTCAACAAGGTTTCCCTATGGAAGACTGGTCAGAAAGGTTAGATCTAATGGAATAAAGGGAGAACTAGCCATTTGGATACAAGACTAGCTCAAAGGTAAAAGACAGGGTAGTAGTGGAAGGTTGTTTTCAGACTGGAGACCTGTGACCAGTGGAGTGCCACAAGGACTGGTGCTAGGTCCACTGCTTTTTATCATTTATATAAATGATTTGGATGTAGTGGACAGCAAAGAAGCTTACCTCAGATTACAGCAGGATCTTGTCCAGATGGCTAATGGGCTGAGAAGAGGCAGATGGAGTTTAATTCAGATAAATGCAAGGTGTTGCATTTTGGGAAAGCAAATCTTAGCAGGACTTACACACTTAATGTAAGGTCCTAGGCAGTGTTGCTGAGCAATGAGAAAGTGGAGTCGCAGGTAGATAAGATAGCGAAGAAGGCGTTTGGTATGCTTTCCTTTATCGGTCGGAGTATTGAGTACAGGAGCTAGGAGGTCATGTTGCGGCTGGTTAGGCCACTGTTGACATATTGTGTGCAATTCTGGTCTCCTTCCTATCGGAAAGATGTTGTGAAACTTGAAAGGGTTCAGAAAAGATTTACAAGGGTGTTGCCAGGGTTGAAGGTTTTGAGCTATAGGGAGAGGCTGAACAGACTGGGACTGTTTTCCCTGGAGCGTCGGAGGCTGAGGGGTGACCTTAGAGAATTATAAAATCATGAGGGGCATGAATAGGATAAATAGACAAAGTCTTTTCCCTGAGATCGGGGAGTCCAGAACTAGAGGGCATAGGTTTAGGGTGAGGGGGGAAAGATATAAAAGAGACCTAAGGGGCAACTTTTTCACACAGAGGGTGGTACATGTACGGAATGAGCGGCCAGAGGAAGTGGTGGAGGCTGGTACAATTGCAACTTTTAAGAGGCATTTGGATGGGTATATGAATAAGAAGGGTTTGGAGGCTTTTGGGCCCAGTACTGGCAGGTGGGACTAGAATGGGTTAGGACATCTGATCGGTATGAACAGGCTGGACCGAAGTGTCTGTTTCCATGCTGTACATCTCTATGACTACCTCAATGACTGAAACACTGGAAAGTCTCCTGGTGCTATAAGACTTTCTGCCTGCAAATGTGAACATCCTCACAATAGGTGGTGAGGGAACAGAGCTTTGAGAAAAGAATTACTTGCTAGTGAGCATAGACAGGAAGAATCCGAATCTGAGAGGGAAACTGTTGGTAATGGGAGGTGTTTATCAATCAGTAAGACAAAAAAAATCATTCTTTGTTTTGGAAAGCTAAGCAGCACGTTGTCTACCTTGACAAAATGCAGCAAGGCAAAATCACATTCATACCTGGAGGGTCCACATTTAACTGCCTAAGAGTGTAGTCTTCAATGCACACTACATAATCTTTACATATTTTTAATCAACCTGTTCAGACACCTGTACAAGGGATAGGACTTGAACTGAGGCCTCCTAGCTCAGAGTTATGGACATGAGCATTGCACCACAAGGATGGACGGAGGCAAACACACAAACAAAATCACAATCTAGGGTCCTGTGCCAGCATTGCAATTACATTATTGCCAATTTGTTGCCATGGTGGATTCAACTTGTTCAGGCGAAAGCAATCTGATTGTGTCTCGTGTGACTGCAGTTGGCGGAGTTTGTTCATGCTTTACCTTACCCAGAACCTTAACGACACAAAAACAGCATGCAGTATACAGTTATTGTTTGGATGAATAGAGCCATAGACATGTACAGCATGGAAACAGGTACTTCGGTCCAACTTATCTATGCCGACCAGATATTATAACCTAATCTAGTCCCATTTGCCAGCACCTGGCCCATATCCCTCCAAACTCTTCCTATTCATATAACCATCCAGGTACCTTTTAAATGCCGTAATTGTACCAGCCTCTACCACTTCCTCTGGCAGCTCATTCCATACACGTACCACCATTTGCATGAAAAAGCTGCCCCTAAGGTCCCTTTTATATCTTTCCCCCCTCACCCTAAATCAATGCCGTCTAGTTCTGGACTCCCACACCCCAGGGAAAAAACTTTGATTATTTGCCCTCTCCATGCCCCTCATGATTTTATAAACTTCAGTCTCTGACACTCCAGGGAAAACAGCCCCAGTCTATTCATCCTCTCCCTATAGCTCAAATCCTCCAACCCCGGCAACATCTTTGTAAATCTTTTTTGAACTCTTTTAAGTTTCGCAATGTAGTTTCCTTCTCCTTCAACATTATGCATTTGTTGTTCCAGAGACAATTGCAGAGCTTTTCTGTGGTGTTGTGAGCATAAACATTTCCAGTGTGAAGGCATTAATCATTTACAATTATTGACAGAACCACTGAATTGTTACAGTGCAGAGGGAGGCCATTCGGCCCATTGTGCCTGCATCATCTCATTTAAGTGAGCGTCGTTACTTGCTGCTGATCTCAACTTTCTTCCCAGACCATTACTCGTTATTTGTATCCAGCTAATCATTCAGTGCTCTCTTGAAACCCTCATTAAACCTTTCATCATACTTCCTGGCATGCATTTTGTAATGTTACTAGTCTCTGACTGAAACAGTTTTCCTTCTCTCCACCCTTGCTGCTTTTGTAGATAACTTCAAATCTGTGCTCTCTTGTTGGTATTCCTTATCCCAGCACCAGATGTGCAAAGCATCTACTTTTATTTGAAATTTGATCACTAGATGCTCCCAGGAGGACCATGGGAATGCTTTAGGAATGTCCTCCAAGTCTTTCTGAAGAGATCAAGCCCATTGAGAAGAGCCCCTGGCTTGTGACCAAGTAAAATTAGGGAAGGTTCACATTGGAAGGCACTGAACACATTGTTGGGAAGGTGTGGAGGTGAAATTGAGATATTGGAGGAAGTGCACAAACCTACAAACAGCCAAAGCCTACATTTCCAGCATCACTGGCCCCAATTGGGCATTGTCTGCATTGGATCTTTCAGCCATTTCAGGACTTGGTTGAGGGACCTCTGTAAATATCTGAGAGAGTCAGCCTTTTGGCATGTTTTAAGCTCTCTTTTCCATTCACTTAGTTCATGGCTGATCTTCCACTTCCTCAACATCTATTCCTGCAGCAACTCCATATTCACTGAATTGAAAATATCCTTGCACCTTGCTTGTTTGATTCCTGATCTGGTATTCACAGTTGGTTTGGACCTTTGTTGAGCCATTACGTGACATTGATGCGTTGAGGCTAGTAATATTGTCATCTAGTGTTGATTGTGTTCACTCTGTGAAAAGAGGCTTTAATCTGTTAAATCCATGCTGCCAAATGCATCAGGGTTTTCGAGGCTTAGTCGAGTTACTCAGTGAGAGAGATATGCATTTATCGAGTCCATTTGGAGACCATCAGATGTCTCAAGTGTTCTACAGCTGGCCAAGTACCTTTTGGCACCACAGGCACTGTCGCAACACAGGAAATGCAGCAGACTTGAACACGTTCATTGAAGTCTCACCATCAGCAATAGGTTCGTGTATATTCAGATATTGGTGAAGGAATAAATATTGGCCAGGACACTAGGAAAACTCAGATGTGCTTTGGTTTATTATCCTGCCTGAGAACTTGGTGTTAAAATTATAAAGAAGCTACAGGTCTACTTGTGTGGCTCAGTATGCAGCATTTCTGTATAATGGTGAAAGAGTCAAGGATCTGTATCAGTAGTTGCTTTATTAATAAAGACTGCAGAAATGTTGTTTGGAAATACTCCAAATGATCAACGTAACGGCAGAAGCATTTTCAATTGTTTTCAATATGAATCATTGAAATGACCGATCTCGTCTGTCTTTACTGGCAGAGTTTGAGTTTCCTTAAATTTCATAGACAGTGTTGAAACCTTGTGATGTTCTGCTGAGGATAATTGACACAGGCAAGCATGCATTATGCAGAAGATAAACAACCCGTGGGCTTTCTATCCGTCCTTCCATGTTTTGTCTATTATGTCACCACACATTTTAATAAAACACAGAAACTGGTTGTAAGACATTGCAGTGCTTTAGACTTTGTGTGCCACTGTCCGTGCAAGTTATCAGTTGACTGGTGATGGTCTGAAATTGAGGCTTCCATGAAAGAAAGGAATGGACAGGGCTAACAGCAAAAGAAATAGACGTACAAAAAAAAATGAAGGGCAACTCAAGCAGCTGGTCAGGGTTGGAGAAAATCTTGCCTGCTCATTACCTTCTGGTGCAAGGGTTAACCAGGGAAGTGGCACTCAGTAGAATGCATTGTCTTCGCTGTGGTGTGTTACCTCAATGGTATTACAGTTAGACTTGTCTGCCTTGATGCTTTTTTCTTGCTAGGTTGTTGCCCTGAAACCACCAATCTGGGGCAATGTAAATCTGTATATTAAGGACTTCCATCTCACTCATGAGGCTTCAGGCCAATCCACGTCCAACAATCTGCTTTGAAGAATCTGCACACACACCTGTAGATGTGACAAATTTCCTGACAGCAGCTGAGACAATCCACAACAAGCAACAGTGCGCAAAATGCAACCGCACATGACATTCTTAAAAACAGATGGTTAATTTACCTCCTCCCAATGTTTTAAAAACTTTTATATAGTTCCCAAGATTCGATCCACATTTTTAGCAATGAACAATCTTGTATGTACTTATACCATATAATGAACTGAGTTTTGTTGAAATCTGTTGATTAGTTTTTGAGGTACATTATCTAAACTTACACAGTCAGACCAACAAACTAGAGAGAAAACATCTGTTATTAAAGCAAAACCACAAGTCATCTGTTCAAGCCACATCTGTGGTGGCACGTTACTTGTACATGGAAGTCAAAAGTCGAATCTGTGCATAACCTTGATGTCATATTTAGATGAAGATGGGCCTCCAGCCTCATATGTACCAACACTAAAACTAATTCCACTCCTGTATCATCACTTAACTTTGCCCCTATCTTAGCTTATCTGGTGAAGCATTCACCCATAACTTTGGTTCCCTGTAGATTTGACTATTCCAACAGATTCTTGCTTGGCCTCTAACATTCTACCCTCTGTCCATTTTGAGGTAATCCAACAGTCTGCCTATGCCTTAAATTGCAGCATGTCCCATTTCTTCTTCATCCCATAGCTCAGTTGCATTGACTCTTGTTCAAGTAATGTCTTAAAGATCTTAACCTTGATTTAAATCTCATTTTGGCATTACCTCTTCTCCCTTTTTGGGTCGTCATCTCCAACTCTACAAATATCAGACATCTGTGCCCTCTATTTCAATATCAATTGTACAATATCAATTATTATCATTCCACCATTGGTGGCTTCGCGTTCAGTTGCCTTGGCTCAAAGCTCTAGAATTTGCTCCCTATATGTTTATGCCTCTCTACCTTACTTTTCTCCTTTTTAAGACCTTCCTTGAAACCTCCCTCTTTGATCATGCCCTGAGCTATCTGACCTAACACCACCATTTATGGTTCAGGGTCATGCTTTGCTTTATAATGCTCATGGTAAGAATCTTGGGATTTTGTGTTGTGTATCACAACATGGTGTGTCAACAACATGACAGGATGCTGAATATGAAAATACACCAGCATGAAGTGATCACTGGTGTGGCTGTTGTCCTGAGTCAGAGAAACAATGTTGGCTGTACAATGAGGTGACTGACCAATGGCCACATTCCCAAAGGCATGCCCGCTGCTGATCTTGCTATTGTCATGAAACGAGTTGCCCACTTCTGCAATAGAACAATGCCGGGACATGAGAACTTCTCAAAGTTTGTCCCAGTCAAGCTCATTGCAGGTCCTTGTTGCTCACCAGTACTTGCCAATGATCAGAAGAAGAAATAACTCATCAAATGGCATAAAGTGCAGGCTACCACAATGAAAAATCATTCGTCAGCTTCAAGTCCATACTGTTCATCTACACCATTTGCAGAAGGCACTGCCTGTCATGAATCTTATTTGTTAAATAGCCACAACAATGGCCAAGTCCTTAGTGACCTACACGTGGCAATCTGTCACCTCCCAAGTTGTTGTATGTTCAGTGACTTTTTAAAGCACTTTTTCCAAATCCAAATATATTCCATCTATTGGTTCTCCTTTAAACATCTTGCTTGTGACTTCTTCAAAGAATTTAAGACGTTTGTCAGACACAATTTCCCTTCATGAAGCGATGCTGATCATGCTTGATTTTATAAAGTATTTCGAAATGCCTTACCATTACATCCTTTATAATCAATTCAAACATTTTCCCAATGATAGACATTTACCCAACTGGCCTAAAGTTTTTTTTTTGTTTCCCTACCTTTTTTAAATATGAGTGTTATGTTGGTAGTTTTCCAATCCTTTGGGACATTTCTCAAAATAAAGGATTCTTGGAAGATATGCGCACATAACTGATTCTGAACAGTAGTGAAAAATGAATTTGAAGCCAGGTAGGTGATCATTCATGCCAAGGTTTTGGTCTGTGCCACTCTGTAGTTGTCACATGAAATGAAAATGGGCGTGACCCGCATTCTGCCTGCTATGAATGGAACAAGACTTTTTTCACTGCCTGTCCTGATGGCCCACAGAGATCAGGAGTTTGCTTTCTGTCATGATGCATACTCTTTCAGGCCGAGCATCTGTTCACCAGCAACATGACAGTCTGTCTGAGCTGCTTGATATTGGTGTCTGTATTATGGTTCCGTTCCCTACAGTGAGTGGAAGGGAATAATGGAGGATATTGTGAAGCCATCAGAGTCATGTGAGAGTTGACATCTTCATGTTAAGAAGTTCTGTGTTCTACCCTAATGTGTAATTTGAGCAAAGAGAAATCAAGAGACACGAAACACTGCTTTGTGTGGCTTGAGTAGGATAACAGTAGTACTGTTGATAATTTTGTAACCATATTAAAGTCCACCTGTAAGATGAAACATAATATATGCCCTCATTTGAAAATAAATTTAAAATGTTGAGTGTTGATGAAGTTCTGAACTCTTCACCCATTCTCTAAAAACAGCCTCAGTCTCCTATTTTTGGTCAATCTATCATATTTACATTTTCATGGCTCGACTACCACGAGCCTGGCTGGTAGTGTCTCAGAAAACACAGGCTTCCACTATAAATCCTGCCAGTCCCCTAGTCATAAGGTCATTGGTTCAAACTCCATTCCAGAGACTTGAACACGGAATCTAGGCTGACACTTCAGTGCAGCACAAAGGGAAGGTCTGCTCTGCCAGACATGACATCTTTTAGATGAGACGTCAACTAAGATCCCATCTGCTCTATCAGGTGGAAATAAGAGATTTCAGGTTGTTATTTTGAAGTCGAGTACTGAGTTTTCCTTTGTGCGTTGCCATTATTGACCTTGCAATTATCTTTATTAAAACTGTTTCTCTGCCTGTTGTGGGATCTTTCTACAAAAGAATTGCTTCCTATGCTTCCAACGTCATAGCAGTGACCACGGACTGAAGTGTAATGTGCTTTGATTTATCCTGAGATTATGAACGATACCATATAAATGCTTTTTTTTCTGGACACATTTCAACCCACCTGCCACTGAAAACCCTTATCCTCGTTTGAATCATCTCGAGACTTGATGCTGCTTTTCCAGGTTGAATTATAAAGGCTTATCAGGAAAATAAAAACCAGAGAGAATTGTGATCACTTTCTTACTGTCCTTTCCTCAGGTTACACATCAGTGTTTGATTAAGTTTTATTTGCTGAAATGCAGGAGAGAGATTCCAATCCTGGGATGACAGAAGGACCCCAAATATGTTGAATTGTAAAAAAAAAGTTCTGAAGTGAAGATCAGAGAAATGTGGTAATTTTAGTTCCAAAATGAGGCATTGAGAACCAACCAGAGATAGATACACAAGATAGCTCGGGGAATGAAAGACAGAAATCTTGAATACAATTTGAAATTAAATTGGAATGAAGTCAAGGTAATGCAAGTTCAGTTGAAGAGAGGGGGGGATATTGTTCGCATACTGTGGTTGTTGAGTCGATGGAATGGTGAAAGGAAAAACCTGGAATCTTTGAGAACCAGCCAAATGTTGAAATGGGGAGGAAACTAGGGCTATCGCATGAGGCAGAGTTACAATGAACTTGATGACTTTGGCCTTCTGTCGTTGTCATGATTGCAAGTGTCAGGAAGTTGTGTTGAATTGAGCAAAATTAAAACTTAAAATGGAATGCATTGAAAGTGAGACCCTATACTGTCTTTGTGCATTTGACTAATAATGCAGAAGACAGAGCATTATAGTTCTCTGTACTGTGAAAACTGAATTTCTCAATGAGATGCTTGACTTTGCAAAGAATAATCCTGATCATGGTCCCACGCTCTGTGTTAACATGTCTGTAGTCATTGGCTTTCCAGCTGTCTCTGGCTGTAGGCCCAGGCTTGGTTTTTAAATTCAACTTCACATTGCTCTGGGTTATTAGCTGCATAGGGCAGTGGTACGTTTGTACCTGGAGTATGTGAGGAATTTTGCTCTCCTTAGTTAAATGGGGAGATACTTGCATTGGAAGCAGAATGTTCGTTGCTAATAGATTTCTGGGATAAAGGTATCCTCTTTGGAGGAAAGGTTGAGCATATTAGAACTGTACTCCTTGGCATTTACAAGGTGAGAGCTGATTGAGTGGAAACATAAGGTCCTGATGGGGTTTGAGAGGGAAGATGCTGAGTTGTGTTTCCTCTTGTGGGGGAATCAAGAAATAGAGGGCAGAGTAAAAGAAAAATGCAAGGCTCCCACTTCCAAGGCATAACTTGTTGGTGTCATTGGTCTTCAGAATTCTTTATCGAAGCAAGCCGTGGAGGTTGGGTCATTGAATATATCCACAACTTGGTCAGATGGATTTGCTTTGATTGGTAAGGCAGTCAAAGGTTATGTGGAGGGACAAACAGGCAAATAGAGTTAAGGCCACATCAGCTCTTCTATGAGCTTATCAACTGGCAAAACATTCTTGATGACAAGGTGACTTACTGCTCCTATTATGAACCCAACAGTGAGTAATGAAATGAGTGCCAATCATAAACTGATCATAGTGTAAATACAAAAGTGGATGCAAAACAGCAAATGGCAATTGAGCAGTAGGATGGATTTAATTCCCAAACTGAGATTTCAAATTGTGAGTATATAAGCAGAATGAAATATGGTTCTTTCATCTGAGTTCTGTTAGGTGGAAGGGATGTGATAACTGAAATCATAAATCTTTGCAAGTATGCTAATTCACATTTGGCACTTAATTAATTATCTTGATCAGAGTGAGCAATCCCTATGGAAGTCAATCATCAGGGTTATCATACCTGCCTGTTGAAAGTTTTATAATCTGTTTTGTTCCAGCGACATGCCTGAACATCCCAATGCAAATTCTAAAGAAACTCATTTGGAATATAATTGAAGCTGAGACTGATTGATGCAGATTGTTAGCCAGTCGGTTCCTCCATGCAGATTCCAGTTGCGGATTTATGATCAACTCCGCATCAAGGCTATCTCGCATTTAGCGAGACTTGGAGATTGGAGTGATAAGTTTTTTTTTTAGTCTGTTTTCTAAGAGGGACCACTTGTGTATGTTTTGCAGAAGTGATTCTTTTTAAAATATCTTAAACAGAAGAGGCAAAATTAAATGCAAGAAGTGATGTCAATTCAAAGTAAACAAATAATCAACTCTAGTTCCTTTTCACTGTTCAAATCCAACTTCCTTACTTAAAAAATTACCCTCTTAAATTCAGGATTACAGTGCAGTTGGTGCCACATGGGGTTGTTTGACTTATTTTGTGTTTATATTTCCTGCCATCCTATTAAGTCTTGTTTTAATCTTTTTCTTCCTTCTCACTGTATCACAGTAGGTATCAAAATTAAGCATTCTGAAGTCTTGGGCTCCTGAAACTACTCGAAATTGAGGGCATCCATACTAAGATTGTACATTGAGGTCTTTTCCTGACTATCAAATCTCCCTGCAGATGTCAAGTTTTGACTAGTGCAGGGTGTGATTGAATCCTAGCATTTTAGGAATCATTATTTTTAAAAGCGTGCCACAGTTCCCTACTACCAAACGGTCCCTATTTCTGCTTTAATTCCTTTTGTGTTCAGCAATATTGGCTGTGAATTGTACCTTCCACCTGGGACAGTCCACAACAAAGGTCCATTTGTACTTAGTGCAATGTTTTTGTTGTCACAAGCGAGAGGCTGTTTTGTTTCCATATTTAACCAGAGCATCTTGCATGCAGTAGGGTGAGCACTGGTGATTGAAAATGGAGTATAATAGTCTTGGTATCATCAAGCAATGGAACAAGAAGTTGCTTGGTTCGTCTCCTCTTAACTGATAATGTAATGAAGTTGAGTCTCCAGATTCCTTAGCATGATGTTCCTGGTTGACATATATGTTTTTCTTAGCCACAGTTTTCAGTTTGAGGGATGATGGTTTGATTTGTAATTATAACACAGATCTTTGGATCGTGGAGATTTGAAGCACAAACTGTAAGTGCTGCTTTGTAATTTACCATAATCCTCCAAAAGGAGTAAATGTTGTCATTAATCGGTGTACTTTAAAGGAGACAAAAAGTCTTTAAAACTCCTTGAAGGTCGATTACAAAATAGGCAGGGCCTCTTGTCTATATTTATATCTTCATCTGCGCATTTATTAATATGATATGGAAAGTTAAGAAGCATATAAAATCACCCTTTTAGAAAAAAAATGAATCGAATAAAAGACAAGTACTACATGAGTTGCATGTTATGCAGCTTGATTAGCAACCAAAACCTGAAATATTTGGCTGTACTTTCTTTGTTAATTGTTGGGTTCTGCTTTATGTATTTCTGTCTTTGTCAATGTTGACTCTATGGTGGTGAATCAAGTGGATGGGGAAAAGCTCCATTGAAAGGTCCTAAGTGGGGTGATCTCACTGGGGTGATGTTAAAAGGATCTTGTTTGATCTCTCCTTGAAAGGAAGATAGAAATGTGAAAGTTGCATCTTTTTGAGTTTGTGGCATATCTATAAAAATCACCTGGTTTCTTGCTTTTTATTATTCCTTACCATTGGTGATAAAACTTCAGTATTCCATTCACAGTCGCAGCCTGGGGCACTGCTTTTAGTGTCTTTTGAGTTCTGAGTTAGTTTCTTCTCAAATCTCTTTTAATCTTCCACAGGACTGACTCTATGTCCATTGCTTTTTGCCGTTTAACCAAAATGTGTTAGTTTGCACTTAGATAAAAGTGTGATATAGAATTCAATGTTACTATGTTTTGCCACTTCCCTTCAGTTTTGCAAATAATTAATTCTGCTTTCTATTTTGGTATCATCTACAAATGCGAAAAATGTCCTCAACTGCTAATGTCTTTCTAATCGGTTTGGGATGGGGTGGGCGGGGGGGAGGGGGAGAGGATGGTGTCCACGTAGTCCACGCTTCACCTAATTCCAACCCCTAATTTTCTCCAGAATCTTGAATGTGTCATTCTGACAGAGACTTTTCTGAAGTCTGTGGGTCTCATATTTGTCATGTCAGTTGTCTCCATTTGAAATTCCGTAAAGAATGATTAACATGGTTGACCCATTTTGGTTAATTTATTTTTCTCATTACCTCACAGTGTGGTGAATTCATTCTTAAAATATGACCCTCCCTTTCCTCACTTCTGATTTTGGATGACTTAGCTTGGAAACATCTTGTTTGCACTGTCTTCTCTTTAATATCTGGCCCCTGTTGTGATGAGATGCGTGTTCACTTGTAAGGGGGCATATCATAAACTATTATCCATCACTACCATTTCTAAAGTCAGTTCTGAAGATAAGTCACATTTGGCTTTTAGTGCTGATATTTTTCCCTTTGTTTAAGACTGGTGCAGAAAACTTATTAGACTTTTCTTTCTTTTATCTCATTTACCTTCAGTTTCTTCTTCATAATTATTTTATTGTTGGCTTTGCAGACCTTGTTCAATTCTAATTTGGTTCTAATATGAATATTAATAATTGCCTTTAGTTAGCTCTTCAAGTGAAATGAATTATTTTGTGTGTTGCTACTCTTTGTCAATAAGGTTCCATTGTTACTCCACAGTCCCACCTGACAACTGTTCCTTCCACTTCATGACAACACGATCACACTCCAACTTCTCAAATCATCTTTCAGTGATGTCTCCGAGTTTCTATACTTCCTCCACTTCTAGTCATCAAAAAAAACCTGCTGTGGTCAGCTCCTGCTGAGTCAGACATTACTATTTCTGCTGTTTCTAATTAATCCTGGAATTGATCCTTGGTGATGAATGAGTTTAAAATGACCAACTATAAATGTGAAGATTTTCAGCTCGTACAGAGTACTCCCTGTGTTAGAGATTAATGCTGCACTTCAAGACAAATGTGTCTTTTTTTTTATTATTACTGTACCAGTCTCTCATTTTCTGTACAAGTTTGATCATCTTGTGTGTAGTTTTGGATTCCTTCATTGAGGATGGGTGTTTGGACTATGGAGGGGTGCAATGAGATTTATGGGCCTGATTCCCGGGATGGCGGGACTTAGGGATGAAGAGAGACTGGATTGGTTATGACTATATTAACTGGAATTTAGAAGAATGAGTGGGGCCTTGGAGAAATTATACAATTTTAACAGGGCTAGACACGGTCAATGCAGGAAGAATGTTCATGATGACCAGGGATCACAGTCTAAGGATACATGGTAGTCCATTTAAGACTGAAACGATGAGAAATTTTTACACTCTGAATGGTGAGCCTGTAGAATTTGCTGTCACAAGAAGTGATTGAGGTCAAAACATTGAATGTTTTCAAAGAGTTAGACATAGCTGTTGGCTAAATGGATTAAAGGAGAACAAGCAGGAGCAGTGTAATGTGTTGGATGATCAGCCATGATCACGTTGAGGGCTGGGACAGGTTTGGAGGGCCAAATGGCCTATTTTTAATGTTTCCATGTTTGTCACATTGAACAAAGTTAGTTGGAGAGCCTTGAGCACTTTACGCAGTCCCTAATACCTTCTGAAAGCGTTGTTTATTTCTCTGCCTATCTTCTCTGCTGCTTCTCCACATTTCTTCCTGTAGCCCCTGCCCTTTTATTTGGGAAGTGTTTATCGTAAGGTGCTCGCTGCCAGTTTCATCATATCGCCAAATGTTTGTCAGTGTTAGAAATCCTTTTTAAGAGAAACCAGAACAGCTTCGGAATTGAGAACAGGGAGAGGCTCACAGGTTCATGTTTAAATTCCCACCTACTCTTGAGATCTATAACAATCTCTGACTAGGTTGATTTGAAAATATCAAGGCTCACGTTGCAGTGGTAGTGTCCCTATGTGTGGGCTAGGAGGGTTGGACTAGAGTCCCACCTGCTCTAGTTGTGTCACAATGTTTTTGATCATGTTGATTTAAAAGGAATGGTGTCCTTGCCTCTGGGCTCGAAGGTTCTGTGCTGCCCTGATTTGTGTAATGAGATCTCTGAACAGTTGATTTAAAAGTATTATGATCCCACTGAATGGTAACAGAACAGGCTTGAGGACATGAATATCTTTGTTTTGAAAGTAAAAGGGGCTCTTATGGTGCAGTGGTGTTTTAACCCTTGGTCAGGAAGTCTCAGTCCAAGTCCTTTCTGCGCCTGGCATGTCATAATATGTTAGGAAAAATTGACTGGAAAAAGAAAGAGTTGAGTTTACCATCCACCCTACTCTCAAAACCCAACTCCATCTTTACTTCTTCCTATCCCACTCTAGTTTGCTGATGTTCCACTGGTAGGCAGTTACTTGTCAAGTGTTAAATCTTCAGTTTGTCAAACAAGTGATTTGGTGGTAGGTTATTTTTTTTAAAAATGTAGCTGAATTTGCATTGCATGATCCCTGGTGGTGGGTAGAGTTTGTTAATCATTCCCATTTACTTGGTTTAATTAGTTTGTTTGGTCACAAAACATTAGAGTGGAGTTCTTGGGGGATGGACTGCCTGTCTTGCGTTGGCTACATCTGTGCCCATGTGTCCTTGATGAGGGAGCATACAGTGTCCAGTGGTACCCTCAAAGTTTTCCAAATGAGATGGGCTGCATGGGTTGGATTGTCCTCCAGTTTATCCCCTACTTTGATTTATGATTTGGAGCTGCCGGTGTTGGACTGGGGTGTACAAAGTTAAAAATCTCTCAACACCAGGTTATAGTCCAACAGCTTTACTCGGAAGCACACTAGCTTTCGGAGCGACGCTCCTTCATCACCTGATGGAGCGTCGCTCCAATAGCTAGTGTGCTTCTGATTAAAACTGTTGGACTATAACCTGGTGTTGTGATTTTTAACTTTGTACTTTGATTTAGACCTCCTTCCTTGTTCACCTTTTTTGTTGTTTTCTGGGCATTGTTTATAATTTAACTAATTGGATAATTGTTGAATTGAAAGCCTGTTAATAATTTTGGGAAGAAAGGAGATGGACCCTTCCCTAGCAGAGTGGGCTTCATAGGATGGGGTCAAAGTCCAGGAGGGAAATGTGGAAACTGGTGTGTGTGCTAAATTATAGATTCAGAATAAAACTCTTCTCTGAAAGTCTTTCATTGCCAAATTCAGTGAACAGATATCAGTTGGTTAAATGATGTTGAGAAACTAAAGAGAAAAGCTGAAAGGCCTTGGTGCATTATGGCAGTACATTAAAGCCAGCCATGATGTTCATGTTTGCTGACTGAAATTGCATCTCTGTGGATAGGATGAATCTTGTTGTTGAATTTAGCCACTCAAGGTTTATTTTGTCTTCATTTGTGGCGGATGTTGTTTCAGTATAGGTTTCTCAGTTCTTGCACAGGCCTAAGCCAAACTTGGAAGTTGCTGATAAGCAATGGTTATTAATAATCCATGCCTGATGGTAAGGCCATAGAGTATCCAGTTCTGACCTCTGCCTCGAATGCTATTAAATGACTGAAGTCAGGGGGTAATCCATATATTTTTTATATCTTACACATGAGCTCAATGACTTTATTTCACTGGTTAGATGGTTGCTGCCATGTTTTGCAAGTTTCAATGTCTGCAGCAATCCTGCTTGCTGTTGATGAACCTCCAGCTTTGCCAAATAGGGAAAAATAACTGCAAAGAAACAGTTTTTCCCTATTTTTCTTTCAATTATATTTTCAAGCTCAGTAATCTCAGCAAGTTTAAACTTGGAAAGCTTAATCAAATGAAGCAATGCTAGGTGTGCTGCTATGGAAACTAATCATTAGTATTAACAGCTAGCAAATTGCAATCTCTACACTACGAGTTCCTTCGTTCTGTATTAAGTTCCATTATGGGACGAGGAAAGAGTGATTTAAGTAAATGTAATCAAGTGACGAAATCACTCAATACAGGTATAGAAACAGCAGGGGAAGGTGCTAAACATTGGGCACGTTTATTTATAAATTAATTGATGGCGATGCTTCCCTGAAGGAATCTGCTTGTATGTAAGTCAAGGAAACCCAAAAAGAAAATAAATTGTTTATGGCAAATTTTAACTCGCTGATTAGGAGCAACATCACAGTTGAAATTAGAAATAAATACATTGATTAGATGTTTTCAAACAGGATGCTGTCAACTCAGTCAAAGAGGGAATGGTTGATTTGGTGATCAGGTATTCTAAATAGCTTGTAATGGTTGATGAGCAGCAGCTTTGAAGTTGGTAGCTGGAGTAAGGGGGATTTTTGAGAATAGTGCTAATATCAGTGACTTGTCAATTCATTTTGGGAATGGGGGAAGAGTGTATTCAAATTCACAGCTGATGACAATGGTGGCTTATGGTCATTGCAAGGAAAACCCTGAACTGCTAAAGGAATAATATTTAAGAAAATGACCAGAAGAATAGATACACTGAAAATAGGAGCAAGAGATGTCTTTGTCAGGCCATTAATGCTTTGCCATTCAATATAATCCTGGTTAGTCCATGATCTCAGTGCCAAGCTCCCACTCTCCCCATACCCCTTGATGCCTTTAGTGTCTAGAAAGCTATCTGTTTCTTTCTTGACTCTGTTCATGGACACTGGCAGGTATGATGTTTGAATCCAGTTTGAACCTGTTTTAGAGCCCATTTTCAGTGCTGGGCTATCAACCTGTGGCCTCCATTGAACGATGGGAAGTGATTCCTTGCTCTCTTCAGGATCTGACTGAATCACTACTGTGTGACCTTAAGTCATTGGCATTACAGTCACTCTGAGTAGAGTATTGTCCTGCTTAGAGCATGTTAAGTAGATGGTCATAGTCAGAATGTAGAGAGGGTATACAAAATAATAGGTACATTGCTAAAGAGTGCAGGAGCAAATTTACTCTGGTGTATATCAGCATAAAGCATTGAAGATGACAGGGTGGGCTTTTTAATAAGCACACAGAATTGTAGGCTTTATAGACTGGGTCAAAGAGTGTGGTACAGGAAAAGCACAGCTGGTCAGGCAAAATCCAAGGAGCAGGAAAACTGTGTTTCAGGCATAAGCCCTTCATAGGGCTTTATAGGCAGGGCATGAAGTACAAGATCAGAGGGGTGATGTTGAACTTTTATTTGGCACCAGTTTGGCCTCAGCTAGAAAATTTTTGTTCAGTTCTAAATGTGGAACTTCAGGAAGGATGTGAGCACATTGGACAGGCTGTGGAAAGGATTCACAAAAAGAGTTCCAGGGTTTATGAACTTCAGGAATAAAGATAGATTGGAGAATTTGGGACATTATTCCTTGGAAGAAAAAGCCAAGAAGAGATCTGACAGAGGTGTCCAAAGTAATGAAGGATCTGGGTTGAGAAAAGGATTGAGAAAAAGCAGGCACAGATAGACAGATAGATAGTAATTGGCAAAAAAAAAGAATAAATGATATGAGAGAACTTTTTCAAGCAGGAAGTGTTTAGGGTCTGGAGAGGAGTGTAGTCAGGTTCAAATTGAAGCATTTAGTTTTGGGAAGTGAATTAAACTGTAACCTTTCCTGAGAATGCATTAACTGTGCTTTCTTTCCACAGATGCTGCCAGACCTTCTGAGTTTGTCCAGCAATAGCTGTTTTTGTTTAGATCTTTGGCATGTGCAGTTAGTTGTTTGTTTTATTCCAGCTTTTTTTTGTGGAAGTTGGTGCAATCATGATGGACTGAATGGTTTCCTCCTGTACTGTAACAGTTCTGTGATTCTGAGTGAAGGGGCCAATGTGATATGAATAAGTATTAGTGAAGTGGCTGCTGTGATGATAACCCCCATTAGGGGGAAAAATAATTACAGCTTTATTGTCATCACGAATCTTGCAGAATCAACTGTGCCACACAATGACTGAGGAATGGAGGCAGCACAAACACTCTCATAAGTGGATGAACTCATCTAATCACTTAGATCGGTAGAAAACTGGGACATTTCACTATCCCTCTGAAATTGCACTGATTTGAAAGGAAGATTGTGCCGGATACTACAAGTTTGAACAATGCATCGCTGTGCCAAACTTAACTGAGAGAATATCCTCCCTTGTGGAATAGGCATGACAGTTTTGTTGATTATTTTGTGTCCTGTTTGTACTGAGGAAAAACAGCAACCATTTTGGTAAGACTTTGTTTCTCCCTTTATTTTGATGTTTATTACGTTTGGATAAAGATGGAAATGTTGCGACTAAAGGCCTCCTTTTAAATTCCACAAAATGGACAAACTTTTCAATTGAAAAGTGGTGAAATGTAATTATTCCCAATGTGCTGTATGTGGGGTTATTGTTAATGTATGACTGCATCATTAAGAATATTGTATGTAGGTGTCTCTCCATGTTGTTTTGTCATATATGCTGTTTCTCAAAGGTAGTGTATCGCCCTATTTCAGTTGAACAGAAATCAATGTTGCAATATCTGTCAGAGGTAGCTAAATCTTCCTAATTCCCCCCCCCCCCCCCCCCCCCCCCACACACACACACACACACACACACACACACACACACACAATCAAAATCACCAATAACGACAAATAAATTAAGAGTTACTATAGTTACAATGGATGCTAGAGATCTGGGAAAAAAACAATAAATTACTGGTGCAACTCAGCAGGTCTGACAGCGCCTGTGGGAAGAAAACAAAGCTCACATTTTGAGTCCAGTGACTCTAAACAGAACCTCATCCTCAAACTTCTGGTGAAGAGTCACTGGACTCGAAACATTAATTCTGCTTTAGAGTCATAGAGATGTACTGCTTGGAAACATACCCTTCGGTCCAACTCGGCCATGCTGACCAATATCGGTTGCTTAATAGTGATTCACTCAAGATAACCTTGGTGATTGAAATAACTGATAACTTTACCTAGTCACAGTTAAAAGTTCTGTTTGCAAGCTTCCCAGTCGACTAGGATTGAGTCAGTTGTGCAAATCAGCTTTTCAAAAAAGGCTTCCTAAAACAGCAGAGAAAAAAACGGAAACAGAAAATGGTGGAATTACTCAGCGGATCAGACACAATTAACACCTCAGGTTTGTAACCTTAAATCAAAAGCCACCATTCCCTAAATTCTGAAGAGCTCTTAGTGGATTGGAAAAGCACCGTTAAAGAATGGAGGGAGACCAAAGCATACAACTCTAAGCCTGTTACCAAACATCCAGTTGTGAATGAATGAATGATTTCATTGTCACCTGTATTTCACAGTAAGAATACAATAAAATACAATGAAAAGGTTTCATTGTTGTCACAATGTAGTGCCATTTTGAATAATTTAAGAATTGGGGTATATTGTCTTCTGTCTAGCACCTTGCTCAATTGGTCATTCTTCATAAACAAGCCTATTGACTATCCAGGTGTGGTTGGTATTCGAACTGAGATCCAGGTAGATGAACGTGTTAGTGTGTCTTATGAGCAGGAATCCTTGTTGACTGTTCCATTCCTAACTTAAGGGACCCTGAGACCAATTTTCAGTTTCCTGCTGAGGTCTGAAAACTCTGCACTGACTGAGGAATCTTGGTTTCTTGGTGCAAAAGGGAGTTTACTTGACAACTGAAGGTGAATTGCAAGTGTGAGGAAATTGGGAAGTTTGGGTCTTGTGCACTTTGATAGGCAGAATGCTTTGGTTGTGTGTACTGAAGATGTTAAACCTCTGTGTCTCTCACACTGAGAGCACTTCCTTTTTGATTTGTCAGCACTTAGCATACTTGATTTTTTTCCCCCCTCTCTCTTAGTTCGCAACTCCATACAATATTCTGTTTGATCTTTCTTTCAGAGCTGCTTGGGTTTCAATGCATAATGCATCGAAAGAGAGATTCAGTTGTACTACAGGCCTCATTAAACTCCATGTCAGCGGTGCTGGCTGAAACTTTGCTTTCAAAGGATAGCAAGAACCTCCTTCTCTCAGTTTCCTTTGGAATTCTCTAGAGTTGGACAAGTGACCTTTACATTTAACAGGTTATTTTCTCAGCTGTCAGTTGAACTCATCACCTTCCAACTGCCTGGGGGGAGACTCAGGACATATTGGAATCTGTGGGGCACCTCCATGTTAAATCTCATAGGGAGTGATATTCTGCCGAAATACTTCCTAATCATTTGTTTTGAAAGAAGGACTATTTCCATATATGCCTGTATCCCTACCAGCTCTATCATCGTATGTATTTTGTTTCTGCTTGTGAGAAGCAGTGTGGGAGCAGATGGTTTGTTTTGTGGTGCTTCCTGCTGTGATAACAGGGATGTGAATGTTTGGCTGTAGGCTGTATTCTCTATTTGTGAGGTCAGTAGTACAGTACTTAATAGTATCACAACAAGAGCCACTCCATACAAGATGTCAACTCATGCCAGGACTTTTAAAGGCTAAAATGCAATACCAAGAAGAAGCTTAAAGATACCAGTTGGCATAAATTGCAAATGAGCCAAGGTTCTCCTTTTCATGTTAAAAAAAAAAATTTGAATTTGAGCACCACACACAAAAGAATTGTGCAAAATGTGCTGGGAATCTGTCACTTGTGTCTGCCCTTGCTGAGGATAATTTGTCATAGTAGAACAATTTTGACAAGTTTTCCTGAGGAAAAAAAGGCTCATGTTTATATAGTCAAAAGGTGCCATAAAGCACCATATGCTCAAGGCAGCCCTTTTGAAGCGTAGTTCCTGTGGGATTGTGGTTTGTAAGGGTTAATGTGGGACTCTGTAAATAACAGCTCCCATTATGGTGCTGGTGCATGTATGACTGAGATGAGAGAGAATGCTCAAGACTTCAGAGATACAAGATCCAGTTATGGAGACTTGCAGATGTTCGGTAATATTTTGTAAACTAGTTGTGGTTTGAACATACCAATGACTCAGTAATCATTGCAGAGCCAGACTAACCAACAGTTCCTGTTGTATCTAGGCACGCAAAGCAGCAAACCCTCAAACAACTGCGACCAGCCAATCTGATGTTTGCTGATGTTGATTGAGAAATATGTATTTGCCAAATCACTGGACATAACTGCCGTTTGTTTGAAATAATGGTATGGAATCTCCAAACATGACTGTGATTTAACATAACATTTGAAAATTGACACATGAAACAGCACAGCATGCTCCCTCAGTTCTGCAATGCAATGTTAGCCTTCATTTTAATGCTTGAGTGCCAAAGGAGGACTTGGGCCTGGCATCCTTATTATTGTTCGTTGATGGGCAGTAGGCAGTGTTGGCTTTCTTACTAATTTGAAGTTAGTCTTGAGAAGTTAGTGATGAGCTATCTTCTTGCACTGATGCAGTCCATTTGGTGTAGGTACACCCACAATGCTAGGAGAGCGGGCGTTCCAGGATTTTGGCTCAGCAGCATTAAAGGTAGATTTTCAAGTGGGGTGTAGCATTGAGAGGAACTTGCAGGTGGTTGTGATTCAGAGACCAGAGGCCAAGCCACTGAACTACAGCTGACACTTATCATACGCTGGGTCTTTAATAGACATTGTCCGGCGTGTAAATGAATGATTTTTGTTCCTTCAAAAGATCTTGCTGTTGTTATTTGTTATAATAGAATAACTTAGAACAAACTTGTATAAATTTGTTGTTCACCCATGTAACTACAGTTACAAATGATTGCCATGTGCTTTATTGGTCCCTTTTGTTTTAATGCTGCTAGTTTGCAAAGATACCTGCATTTCCTTAATTGTGCAAAGAATTGTATCTCTTGCAAGGGCAGGGGAGGAGAGAGAGAGAGTAAATGGTGACTGTTGAGTTGTGGAATTTCACAGAACTCAATTATTCAAGCATTTTGCTTCAAGAATGGTTTGGATTTATCCCAGTTTCCTGTGGGAGACTGTTGGAGTTGTGTTCCTGTCTCAGCACCATGGTTGGTATTTTTACAGGAAACATGCAGGTAATTTTGCTCATTTTCAACACTTCGAGCCAGTAAATGTCTGTGTAAATTAACTTGAGTTTTCATTTGTCTGACATACAGTTCTATGATATAAAATCAAATTTTATCATCAGAATTTTTTTTTAACGTTTAGTGTTTTGATTCCTTTTAGGATTATCGATTTCAGAAGCAGCATCCTTTGTCAGGCCATTGATTTGATGACAGGTACTTCCACTACTTTATCAGTTAAACTCAACTATGTTGTTAGGAGATGAATACATTTCTTTTAAAATAAATTGATTGGCTTGAAGATTTTCCATAAGACCTGATTTTGCTGTTCAACTTTAAGACTTAACGAAACACCCTGACATTTAGGCTACCTTTTTAATATGAAGTGTTTTATGATTCCTCTGAAATTGCATGTATTTGTAGAAATGTAATATTCCCACTGTGCTTATGTTGTTACACTCTCACTGAATGGTGATGCATAATTTAAAAACACACTTTTTCGCAAGGCATATAATACTGCCAGCTGTGGCGTTTAAGCACCAGTAGGTATATTGTCGAAATAGAATTGATAACGCGAATGCATAAAGTGCAGCGAGACAGCTATGTTAATCCCATATCGCAAGGAAGAATGTTCTTCCAGTTAATATTCTTCAGTGCACTGCTTTTGAATATAAATTGGTTTTAGTGCCCATTGGTATCTATTACAGTGTGGTGAACCTGCATAATTTATAACTCCAGTTATGCTTATCCTTCTATTTGTTTTTTGATCTTTCCTTTTTTTTACCTAGCTGTGCCACTTATCCTATGCTAACTTGTAATATGGGCAGTTTCTGAGATCAGGGATAACTCCTGAGAAGAGCAAGAGTGTAGCCTAGGTTACTCATTCTAAAGAAGGGCCATTCGAATGGTCATTTTGCTTTCTGTCCACAGATGCTTCCAGACCTGCTGAGTTTTTGCAGCAATTTCTGATTTTTGTTTCCGATTTCCAGCATCCGTGGTTCTTCAATTTTGTTTTTGTTTTGAATGCTAAGGATCAGGAAGGTCTTGTATTGTTGCATATGATTATATGGGCAGCATAATGGCTCAGTGATTAGCACTGCTGCCTCACAGCGCCAGGGACCCGGATTTGATTCCATCCTTGAGCAGCAGTCTGTGTGGAGTTTGCACATTCTCCCCATGTCTATGTGAATTTACTCCAGCTGCTTTGGTTTTCTTCCGTGGTCCAGAGGTTAGATGGATTGGCCATGCTAAAGTGCCCATAGTGATGTGTAGGTCCATAGTGATGTGTAGGTTAGGTGGATTAATCATGGGAAATGCAAGGTTATAGGGATAGGGTAGGAAGTTGGGTCTGTGTGGGATGCTCTTCGCAGGGTTGGTATGGACTCAGTGGGCCAAATGGACTTACTCCACTGCAGAGATTCTATGATTATGTAGCATTTTTAGAATTTATTCCACAACATTCTGTTTTCCCACCCCCTCAAGATTTGCAAGTTGCTGCATGTTATTTTCAGTGTAATAAATTAAGGCCTCCTCTGAGTCTTGTTTTGCCTTGATATAATGCACAGTACACTGCAGTTTCTTAGGTTACTATTAGTTCAGCTCTTCAGTGCCATGTATCTGGTTTGGGTTAAGGCTTAGAGAGCTCTCTTGCTTGAAAAGAACAGAAGGTTAAGATTGTGGAAGTCCATCCGGTTTTAAGATTGAATTCGATGTCTGACAGTGATCAGAGGAAAGTAGAATTTGGTAGCCGTCGGGAAAAACAGGATTGGAATAAGAAAGTGTGATCAGTTTTCACAGTGAGGAGTTAGCGGAAAGATATATTGAACAACTTTTATGAGGCTTTGGAGCAACATAAAAGGAAATTTAGCGAAACAAGAACAGAAATGGCAGTTGAAGGCTTCAGCTGGAGATGCACAGAACAAGCTTTCTTGTAGCCTGCCCAGAAATGGTTTATTGTTATTTTTAATTTTTTTCATTTACAGTCAGTTCTTTGATTCAGTTTGAGCCATTCTCTCTCTGTTTTGCAACATATTATGATCCAGAATCATTCAGGCAAGTCTGTTTCCTTGTCGGAGTACTTTGAGCGCAGACAATTCCCATGAATAGTTTCCATCGGTGTCTTGTTATAAAGAAATGAAGCAATTGTTGGATATCTATTAAAAAGGATTAAGCTGAATGCATGGTGCTCCTTATCCTGGAGGAGAAAAGAAATCTTTCTTGGGGAAAACTGTAGGCTTTGTGTATTTCTGCAGCATGGAGATTATTAATGAATTAAAATACATTGGCACATTTGTATAATAAGATAGCAGTGTTTAGAGATCTAAACACTGTGGACTATTTAGCAATTGGATTTGCCTCAATCCTTCAAGTTGGATGAAAGCACATGGGAAATAAAATGAATTCAGCCTCTTGCATTGTATTCCCTCAATGTGTAAATGATAGCTAATGTGCATTTCAATGCAATTTACCCACTTTACTCCATATCCTTGACAACTGTTCATTCAGTCAGTGAAATGCTTAAGTGGAAGACTTTCTATCGGGTGAATCGGAATTTAAAGTGCGGATCATGTGGGAATCTTGATTCGGCTGACCCTGCGGGAATTGCCTAGGAAATGGAAATATCCTGATACGGCATCTGGTCCCCAGTGGAGAAGTAATACCTTGCAAGAACTCATTGAGCTAGCATTGGCATCTTGGTGACACTGACCTACAGTCAGGATATAAATGTAGCAGCAATGCAGTTCTGAGGCAGGTTTGAGTTAGGTCCTGGACACCCACCACAGCTAAAAGCAAAATGCCAAAATCAAATTCTCTCTGAATTTAATGTTTTTTTAAAATCTCATCTGGAGCAATTCCAGCATTGGAAGGGGGACAGAAAAAAAATGTTACCAAAGAACACACAAAATTAACCATGTTTACGTCAAAGAGTATATAGTGGATTAAGTATGGCTTATTGTGAATGCTTGAGTACTCGTGTTTATTGTAAGGATAAGTGGATATTTGTTACTTGTTTCTAAGATGGAACTGGTTCATTTTTTCCTTTTAGTTTACTGATGAGAATTTATTAATGTATTTGTATCTGTCTAAGACATGAATTTATTTTAACTGTGTTGTGTCAATCCTGCTGCACATAATTTTTGCACTATGTACCACTGTGCACTTTTGCACTTTCCCACTACTTACCTATTATTTACTCGTCTGTGCTATTTAACTCTGTCATCTGCCTGTATTGCTCACAAGATGAAGCTTTTCACTGTGCCTTGGTATGCGTGACAATAAATTCAATTCAATTCATTCAATTAGTCCTTCATACAATGGTATGCAACCTTATTAATTATATGTTGAAATGCCAAAATACAGTATTTTAGTTCCACTTAAAGTAGTTACTTTTGCATTGAAGTACAAAGCTGAACTTGCAAACAGAACAGGAGAACTTTGAGCTCTTGTATATGATTAGACCACACATTCCCATTCTTAGAATACAATTTGTCTTTGTCAAAAATGGAAAGATAAAGTTGCTTCTACAGAAAGAAAAATTTTGTTACGCAAACCATTGAACCTATTGTCTGTCTTTCTATCTCCAGATTGTAGGTTGACCTGTTCCCAGATTATTTTCATTGAAGATTGAAGTATGTTTTGTTTTTAAATTTAGAGCATGTTTAGTCATGTGTTTAATCAAATAGCCCCTGAAAAATTGCATCTCCTTATTGCTGAGGAGAATTGGTTTTGAATAACAATGCCACACCTCCCCCTCTTGTACCACTTCGTCCCCTGTTCTTACTGAAACATCTAAACTCTGGAACCTGCAATAACCGTTCCTGTCCCCTGATACTGGGTAATGAACCAGGCCAGGTGTTAGATTCGGAGGTGGGTGTGATAATGACCACAATTCGGTTATGTTTACTTTATTGATAGAAAGGGGGAGGTATAGAGTGCAGGGCAAGAGTTATAGCTGAGTAAAAGGCAATGATGATGCAATTAGGCAAGATCAAGGATGAATAGGGTGGGGAAAGAAACTGCAGGGGATGTGCGCAATTGAAATATGGAACTTGTTCAAGGCACAGCTGCTGTGTGTCCTTGATAGGTATGTACCTGTCAGGCAGGGAAGGAGTGGTTGAGCGAGGAAACCATGGTTTACTGAAGAAGTTGAGGCTTTTGTCAAGAGGAAGAAAGAGGCTTATGTTAGGTGAGACATGAAGGCTCGGCGCTTGAGAGTTACAAGTTAGCCAGGAAGGACCTAAAGAGATAGTTAAGAGGAGCCAGGAGGGGACTTGAGAAGTCTTTGGTGGATAGGATCGAGGAAAACCCTAAGGCTTTCTATAGATATATCAGGAATAAAAGAATGACTCGACTAAGGTGGGGGCCTGTCAAGGACAGTAATGGGAAGTTATGCATGGGTCTAAAGGGGTAGGAGAGGCGCTAAATGAATATTTATCGTCAGTATTCACACTGGAAAATGACAGTGTTGTTGAGGAGAGTACTGAGATACAGGCTAGACTAGATGGGATTGAGGTTCACAAGGAGAAGTTATTAGCAATTCTGGAAAGTGTGAAAATAGATAAGTCCCCTTGGCCTGATGGGATTTATCCTAGGATTCTCTGGGAAGCCAGGGAAGAAATTGCCAAGCCTTTGACTTAAATCTTTGTCATGATTGTCTACAGAATAGTGCCAGAAGACCGAAGGAAATGTTGTCCCCTTGTTCAAGAAGGGGAGTAGAGGCAACCCTGGTAACTATAGAACAATAAGGCTTACTTTGATTATGGGCAAAGTTTTGGAAAGGGTTATAAACGATTGGATTTATAATAATCTAGAAATGAATAATTTGATTATGGATAGTCAGCAGGGTGTTTTGAAGGGTAGGTTGTGCCTTACAAACCTTATTGAATTCTTTGGGAAGGTGACCAAACAGGTGGATGAAGGTAAAGCAGTTGGTATAGTGTGTATGGATTTCAGTAAAACATTTGTTCAGGTTGCCCATGGTAGGCTATTCCAGAAAATATGGAGGCATGGGATTGAGGGTGTTTTAGCGATTTGGATCAGAAATTGGCTAGCTGAAAGAAGATAGAAAGTGATGGTTGATGGGAAATGTTCAATATGGAGTTCAGTTACTAGTGGTGTACTGCAAGGATCTGTTTTGGGTCCACTGCGGTTTGCCATTTTTATAATTGACTTGCATGAGCGCATAGAAGAATAAGTTAGTAAATTTGCAGATGATACTAAAGTTGGTAAAGTTGGTAGAATGCTGAAGGATGTTGCAGGTTACAGAGGGACATAGATAAGCTGCAGAGCTGGGCTGAGAGGTGGCAAACTGAGTTTAATATGGAAAAGTCTGAGGTGATTCACTTTGTAAGGAGCAACAGGAATGCAGAGTCCTGAGCTAATGGTAAGAGTCTTGGTAGTGTGGGTGAGCAGAGAGATGTCTGATGTCCATGTGCATAGATCCCTGAAAGTTGCCACCAGGTTGATAGGAATGATGAAAAGGTGTATAATGCATTAGCTTTTATTGGTAGAGGGATTAAGTTTTGGACACATGAGATCATGCTACAACTGTACAAAACTCTAGTGTGGCCACACTTGGAGTATTGCCGCAGTTCTGGTCGCCGCATTTTAGAAAGGACTTGGAAGAATTGGAAAGGGTGCAGAGAACATTTACCAGGATGTTGCCTGGTACGGAGGGGAGGGTCTTATGAGGAAAGGCTGAGGGACTTGAAGCTGTTTTTATTAGAGGGAATCAGGTCAAGAGGTGACTTAATAGAGAGATACAAGATGATCAGAGGATTATATAGGTTGGACAGAGAGAGCCTTTTTCCTCGGATGGCAATGGCTAGCATGAGGGGACATAGCTTTAAGCTGAGGGGTGATAGATAATGGACAGATGTCAGTGAAAGATTATTTACTCAGTGTAGTAAGGGCGTCGAATGTCCTGCCTGCAACAGTAGTGGATTCACCCCATTTAAGTGCATTTGAATGGTCATTGGATAAATACATGGATGATAATGGAATAGTGTCGGTTAGATGGGCTTCAGATTGGTTTCACAGATTTGCACAGCACAAGACCCAAAGGGTCTGTTCTGCGCTGTAATGTTTGATGTTCTGAGTCATTTACAGTAACCAAAAATGGGTCTCTTTGGATGGGAGGAATAAATTTACAGTGTATCCGTTTCAGTTGGATGCATCTAAATGTTCTGAATGTGAGCAGTGCACAGTCTGCTCTCTTTTACAAAAAACTTTTGGTCAGTTTTTCAAAAGGTTTCCTTCATTTTGATGGATCTCACTGTTGATCTGCTTTAGATGAAGAGCTCTTGTGTTAGGCTGACCATAGCGGTGTCCTTTGTCCTGCCCACAGAATTGAGCATAAATGGTGCATTTTTTCTCTTTTTTAAAATTATGTTGCAATTTCTCCCACAGAAAAATATTAACATTCAGGCAGCAATATTTGGGGAAAAGCTTCGTGATTTGAGCATTGTGTTGGTCAAAAGTTAGAATTACTGAGGAGGTTGGAAGCTATGTGGAAGACACTGTGATGCCTCCCTTCTTTGGGCTTACCAGAAACACAAGTTAAATCTTAGTGAGACAGGAAGAATATCCTATTCTGTGTACATTTCCACATGCCCAAAAGGAATTTGCTATCAACAGTAACATAAGTACATAGGTACAGCTCTTCCTGCACTTGGGCTGAGAGCATGCCCTGAAGTATATAGGTCAGAAATGTTTTTTACAACTCTGACCACAGAGAAAATGCAAAACCCTTTGGGTACAAATAACCTTACTTGCTTTATTCATAGTGAATGCTCAATCTGTGTCGGCATGCTGTGTTCAGCACTAATTTAATGACAGTCAATGAGCTATCATTATAAATACTCCCTAAATCTGCTGATGCTGCCCACAAATGGCCAATATTTTAGATTTGTAATTGACTTGCAATGTGCTTGACACATCTTAAGCAATCCAAGCGATGCAAGGCTGGTGCAATATTCAATTCTCTGAAGTGAGCAGTCAATATTACTTGTGTGAATTCACAAAGGCAGAGGGTGGAACCTATTCTGAAAATGAAGCATTGCAATCTCTATGACATTCATCATGAATTGGCATCTCTTTGAATATAGCATTCAGTGTCTGGGAATTGTGATCCTGTTTTACCTGAATGCTGTTTTGAAATAAGTCCTCCTTTTACTCAACTTTATTTGTGAACAAAATGAAGCAAGAGAAATAGAATTGTGCCCCAGGGAAGCTATTGATGAGAAAGGGAGCCAGATATGACACACACACACAGACAGACATACACACACAGACAAGCACGCACTCTCGAAGGGATGCATCATGATCAGAAATGCTGGAAAGCATATGTACTTCCATTGATGTTTGACTCCTGGTTTCTCATTCTTGCACATACATTTAACAGTGTGGGAGCTGCTCATCCAAACCTGTTCCTTGCAACCCTCAGGGCAGTCCTAACTGTTGAAGAGGTGATAAAGGGTTCGAGATTGTTTTGGGCAACTTCAGTGCTTCAAAGGTAATCGCAGCAAAGTTGGTCGCCCTTGCTTGTCACTGCTAAGCAGTGACTGGAACAGTTAACGCATTGTATCATCACTGAACCAGTAGCTCCTGATTTCTAATCCTGTAAGTGAAGAGGTTTTGGTGTTTATTCGTCTCTGGAGGACACAACCCAGTTTGTCCTGATGAAAGAGTTATAGTGAAAGAAGGTGAGTTGGAAACAGAATGAGAAATGAGACTGACCTTTGCAGGAGGATTGGCTTCATGTTTATGATGTTGATTTTCTATACTAGCCAATGTGCTGTTGAAGTGCTTGCAATCAATAAAGCAGTGAAACTGTCAGTATGTGTTCATGATAGAAATTTCAGGAGAAGATGTTGGAGTATGCTGGAAGGTTTGCACTGACCTACTCAACTTTGCTAAAAATTCAGCAGACCTGATGTTTGTTTTTGACTTGTGCTGAATACAGAGGCAAGGTGAGGCTCCATTGATTCTTGTGCTTTGTGTCAGAAAGTGAGAGCAACAAACATTTTGCTTTCTAATTTTAGCCTGTTGGTTTGATGGCTGGAAAATGTATTTGAACCAGAACAAAGCGCAGTCAATCTCTGGTTCCAAAATATACCATCCATTAAGTTCCATCAGGTTAGCAGGATAACTTAAGAGTTATCTTGTCTCTAGATAAATAGCAGCAGGTGCACCATGCTTACAATTCCACTATTCGTATGCATTTTTACAAAGTGTGTGCAACCACCAGTATCTGTTTTTAATGGTTGCCATGAAATAGCTTGAAATTTAGCTGCTGAGGGGATGATTTCAAGTCAAGTTTGTATTTTATAACTACCTGCATTCATTGTCTTTTGTTGGATCAATGATCTTCCATATGACTCATTGGAAGGTGAGACACAATCTTCAGCTCCAGTATTCTGTTAGGTCCCTCAAAACTTGGAAATAGTTCTATTCACTGCGTGAATAGCAACTGCTTAGTTGCCCTTGAATACTTCTGATGTATTGCAGAAAGAAATGGAAATATTGATTGAGGTGTAAATGAATATTCATCTGGTTTCCACCCAAGTCCTCTTTTTGCATTCTCTTGAATGTAAGTATAACTTCTTTTTTAAAAACCTTTTTGTCATGGAAGACTTGATCTGTCATTTCAGCTGTGTGAAACTGTCCGCATAATTCGGTAACATTTTTATGATTAAAAGATCTGTTTAAATACAAGTTAGATCATTATGCTGCGCATTAGGCAAGCAAAGATTTAATGCACCAATTCGTGAAGCTAGTATGATTTAACTTGAGGGAAAGGAAAGAATGGAATTTAAGGTGAAGTTGGAAGTGATAAAGATTTCAGACTTAGTCTGTACTGAAGCAGTTTGTGTCCACATGCATCAAGATCTGGATATCATTAAGGCTTTGCCTGATGAATAGCAAATAACATTTGTCTTACAAGTGCCAGGCAATAACTATCTCCAACACCTCCATCCAACCACCATCCCATGTTACTTAATAGAATTACCATTGCTGAATCCTCCACTGTAAACATAACGCAGATCATCATTGACCAAAAACTGACCATGCAAATGTTGTAGCTCAAGACAATGTCAGAGATTTGGAATTCAGTAATTCATTTCCTGACCACTGTCACAGTCAGGAGTAAGATGGAATACACTCTGATTGTTTGAATCAGTCCAGCTTCAAAAACACACTTGACATCCAACAGGACGAAGCAGCTTGCTTGATTGCCACCATACCACATTCAACGTTTACTCCCTCCGCCCCCAATATTCAACGTTCACTCGCTCCGCCCCCAATATTCAACGATTACTCCCTCTGCCCCCAATACTCAACGTTCACTCCCTCTGCCCCCAATATTCAACATTTACTCCCTCCACCCCCAATATTCAACGTTCACTCCCTCTGCCCCCAATATTCAATGTTTACTCCCTCCACCCCCAATGTTCAACGTTTACTCCCTCCACCCCCAATGTTCAACGTTTACTCCCTCCGCTTCCAATATTCAACGTTTACTCCCTCCACCCCCAATAGCTAACATTCACTCTATCCGCCTCCAATATCTAACATTCACTTCTGCCACCATGACGGCTCAGTAGCAGTAATTGCGTCCCTTTTGCAGGATGCAGTCCAGCAATTCACCAAGGAACCTTAGATGAGACCTTGCAAACATGTAGTCTTGAGTCTCCCCCCGTCACTTTGTAACTCATGCACGTCCTTTCATAACTGAGTCAGTTTGATTTGTAACAACCAATCCTTCCAATATATCTGGAACTGTGTGACGATGCTGTGGCTTTGAGAGGTTATATTGTCTTTTTTTTTGTTTTGATGAGAGGTTGTAAGGTTCCAGCAGTCTGGGTTAATGTAAACCGTTTTTGGAGGCCTTTTGGTTTTGTTTCACAGCTTTAATGGTTTGGCCAGCTCTCACAGATCCAGGTTTCTTGGGTTTTTTTTCAGTAGTATGAGAAGTTATTGGGGTCTCTCAGAATTGGAAGCGTCACTGTATGTCTCCTGGCTGCTTCTCTCTCTGAATTTTCCTTTGAGGTTTTACTCCCTCCTGATGGGAGCACTCTATGTGAGAACGTTCCGACTGCCCCTTTTTGCAAAGGGGTGTATTCTTGGGGTGTTATGATATTGGAACAGTTCACTCGTAATAGGTACTGTATCTGTTATGAGGTTAAGTTTCCCAGCAGAGTTAAATTATTCTAAATTCCACTTTCTTTGGTTAAATTTTAACTACAGTGTTTTTTTAAATAAATTTTGTTTTAACATACAATAGTTTGACCAATTACACTGCATCTGAAACACGGCACTTCGCATTTGCCTTTAAAAAGAAGAAAATGTTAAGGTCTAGGCTACCTTCTAAAACTAGGTCGTGGGCATTTGGTCTGGTCCATAACAGACTATTAAGAACTGGTCACCAATGCTTTATCTGGTACCCACTCAATCTATACCCTCTGGCAATAGGCTAGCAAGCCTGGTGAATATAAATAAACTAGCTTCAGAAAGCATGTTTCGTCTGGCTCATGTTACGCGAAGTGACGCATGCTCTAAGTCTTTGTCTCTTCAGCTGTTCAAAAGATGGTGATAAGCCTCTGGGCTGTCCTGTTTCTATCCCATTCTATTTGTGTGAAAGTTGCTTTGTGCAGCTTCTATCTGAGAAATCTGGATGGATGATTAAGAGAGAGGAGAAAATTACACCGACATTGAAGGTGAAAACAAGGTAAATCTTGTGGGCAGGGTGGAGGATGTGCTGACAACACAACGAAAGATAGTGCCTGTATTAATACTGAAGGTAAACCTTGCCAAAGTGCTTTCCAGACGCATCATGGTATTAAATAAAATTTGACATCGTAGCATGCATTAGGTCGTGTAAACAAAGGTTTGGTCAACGAAGTAGGTTTTCAGGAAGACCGGTTACAAAAGGTGTTATCGAGTTTTAGGCCTTTGACACCTGAAGGCATGACCATCAATGAGGGAGTTAAAAAGGTCAGACTTCCATTTCTCCCCATCACACTCATCCTGTACAACTCTACTTTTCTCTAACCTGGTCTTTTCCCCTCACTATTTTGTATGATGTTTTCTACTGTTATCCAACTTATGCTGTGGAGTTTATTTCCAAAGCGTTCCAACTCCTTGTACTTCTGGAAGACCCTTTCTAAAGTGAACCTCTGTGACCAAGCATTTAGGCAACATTCCCTGTTTCCCTCAACAGCTGCAGTACCTTCATCTTGACCCCCATTTTAGTCTGGTTCTTGCACATGTGCCTTGAGGAATCCTCCTTTGTTGAAGATCATTGAACTGAATTGTTAAAGTTGCTGTACAAATGAGGGGAAAACGAATTACTGCTGATTGTTGTTGAAGCATTGCAAATGAGCTGAGGTTTACATGGCTTTTAAATTGTCAAAATCAATACACATTTCTGTTTTATTGAAGTAAATTATTCTTGACCTTCCATTTTTTAGTACAAACTTTCTCGGCCCTCTTCCATCTTCTTGTGGGTTTGGTTCTATAGCGTCGGGTCAAAGTTACTTGTATTTACTTTGTTTAAGTGGCCATTATTCACTGCCCAGTTCTAAACGAGAGTGGAACTCTGCATGATACAAAGCTTTGGGAGATTGAACCCAGTAAATCTCCTCCTTGGCCAGCCTCCTCCGAATGATCTTCCTACAGTAAGGGTCATGAGGTAGAAGTCAAGTAGGGACAACTTTCAAGATTTTCCAGTCTTGATCTGACGGTATATGTCAAATGTTTGAATCCTAGTACCTGATAGGAGTCATATCACCTAATTCAGAATATACCTGGGTGTTGATAGTCATAAAATGCACGAGGTAAAAACAATGACTGCAGGTGCTGGAAACCAGATTCTGGATTAGTGGTGCTGGAAGAGCACAGCAGTTCAGGCAGCATCCGAGGAGCAGCAAAATCGATGTTTCAGGCAAAAGCCCTTCATCGGGAATAAAGGCAGTGAGCCTGAAGCGTGGAGAGATAAGCTAGAGAAGGGTGGGGGTGGGAGAAAGTAGTATAGAGTACAATAGGTGAGTGGGGGAGGGGATGAAGGTGATAGGTCAGGGAGGAGAGGATGAAGTGGATAGGTGGAAAAGGAGATAGGCAGGTCGGACAAGTCCGGACAAGTCATGGGGACAATGCTGAACTGGAAGTTTGGAACTAGGGTGAGGTAGGGGAAGGGGAAATGAGGAAACTGTTGAAGTCCACATTGATGCCCTGGGGTTGAAGTGTTCCGAGGCGGAAGATGAGGCGTTCTTCCTCCAGGCGTCTGGTGATGAGGGAGCGGTGGTGAAGGAGGCCCAGGACCTCCATGTCCTCGGCAGAGTGGGAGGGGGAGTTGAACTGTTGGGCCAAGGGGCAGTGTGGTTGATTGGTGCGGGTGTCCCGGAGATGTTCCCTAAAGCGCTCTGCTTGGAGGCGCCCAGTCTCCCCAATGTAGAGGAGACCGCATTGGGAGCAATGGATACAATTAATGATAATAGTGGATGTGCAGGTAAAACTTGGATGGATGTGGAAGGCTCCTTTAGGACCTTGGATAGAGGTGAGGGAAGAGGTGTGGGCGCAGGTTTTATGGTTCCTGCGGTGGCAGGGGAAGGTGCCAGGATGGGAGGGTGGGTTGTAGCGGGGTGTGGACTTGACCAGGTAGTCACTGAGGGAACGGTCTTTGTGGAAGGCGGAAAGGGATGTGGAGGGAAATATATCCCTGGTGGTGGGGTCTTTTTGGAGGTGGCAGAAATGTTGGCGGATGATTTAGTTTATGCGAAGGTTTGTAGGGTGAAAGGTGAGCACCAGGTGCGTTCTGTGCTACATTACAAACTCAACTGAACTGCTCTGTGACAACACAGTGTGGATTGAAAAGCATGTAATGCTGCCGAAGTAGTATGGTTACAGATACTATACTTTTCTGTTTCCTTCCATTGGACAAAGCGTACAATTTGTAGGCATTATATCTGGTATTCACAAAGCCTGGAACAACCTTGTTGATTTTTGCTTTTTTTTTTATTATTTGAGCTAATTTTAACTTGGCCTTAATGTCGTCATGTGTCTGAACAGGGAAAGAATTAGAATGCAAAAGTTATTATGCTTGATCTAGCATTTTGTAGCAACAGCAGGGCATCTTTCTTGTAGATTTTTCTTGACTTCTCAGACAGTTGAATTACCTGGCACCGCTCCATACCCTTATTGACCTTACTAATAGAATGGAAAAAGCTCTGCAAAATCTGCATAGTTCGCAATGTTCACTATATTAGTTATCTGTTCTAACTTAACAAGAGCTGCGATGTATTCACCAGATGTTGTGCAAGTAACAGGGCAGTGAGTTTCACTTCACAGATGTTTCTAATATTACAAAGATGCTGTTGAGAACGTGGAGCTTGGAAAGCATCCATGGCTGTAAATTTGCAGTCACAAGCTAAAAGGCAAGAGCAGCTGCCCAAATAAATACAAAATGTAGCAGAAACATAGGTATGGGACACAGGTGGCTGTACGCATCACAAAGGTATTGTCCACAACTGGAATATGTGGCAAAGCTTTCCCACTTGTGTTCACCTTTGCTAAATCAAACTGGAGGAATGTGTTTACTTCCAACTGCATGGCTTTGAGATTACTGGAATTAACCTCATTGGTAATATTTCTGAGTTTGCACCGTGCCTAGCTATTATATTGTAATAGCTAGCATTTTCGAAGCTGCACTAACATATCTACTTAAACAACTCGGTCCTAATATCAGTTAACAATGAAAGGAGGTTGAGTAATGCTTATGATATGACCAAAATGCACTCGATTTGTAACATTGAAGCATAGGTGGAGGCCTGTCCATTAAACCGCAGTGCATTACTATTTAACCTATTTGTACAGCTGTGAAAGAAATTGCATTCACTTAACCCTGTAACCAACCAATTATAATGTTGACCTGCAAATTGAACAGTGCAAAATCTGTGCCGGATTTAATACAAGCTGGATCTAACACTTATTATGTAAAAATATTCCTGGTTATAAAGTAAAGATGTACTGAAGAGATGAGCTTCAAATATCTCTTGGAACAAGGCAGTTGTTCTTTGTTTTTCAATTTTCGCCTTTTCAGTCTGGAGGCATATGATTATTTGGTTGTATCCCAGCAGCTTTTTGCATGTATGCAGCACCTTTTAATATAGAAATATGGCCCAAGCTGCTTTATCAGGACAGTAACTGAAGTGATAGTGAGGCAGTGACCACAACAAAGTAGGTTTGAGGGAGCATCTTCAAAGGAGGGGAGAGAGATTTCGGCAGGGAATTCCAGAGCCCACGACCTGGGCAATCCAAAACCTGGTCATCGGCAATGGAGCAATTAAAATCAGAGATGCTGAAGGCCAGAGTTAGAAGGGGCCAGAGATTTTGGGAGTTTCAGGAATGGTGGAGGTTCTATGGTTTGGCAGGTATAAATGTTGATAGCACTTTTGTGTTGAAACTGAGTCAGTAAGTGTTGATGGTTTATTAACAAGCAAAAGACATCATAGCTGAGTTTGTTCCCTATTCCTGCTCTCCCTTAATGTTCACACGATTGTATTTTCTATTATGAGTAATTGATTTTCTGGTCCATAACTCATTGAGTGGCCACTTGCAGTTTGCAATGCCTCTATTGTTAACTGGACTGAGATATGGTGACAGAATAGAGATCACTGAAGTGACATGAAACTTTCTGGACCTCTTTCAGGATTTCTGGCCTGCAACACCATTTGGAAGTTACTGAGTCTCAAATTACTGCTTCTGTAACATTGTAACCTGCCATTTTTATTCGTCTTGACTAGAGTTGGTCAAGAGGTGTGGAAACAATAAGTATGTTTTTCAAAACAATTTATGGCGCTATGACTTCTGCATGATGATATTGGCAATGAACATCTTATGACCACCATTTTTCATTGATTAAATTGCGTTTTAGCCCTAAGGATCCCCAAATCATACCCTCTAACCAACCAATGTGTTTTGTTATTGGCCACCATTCCTGGTGTTGGCCATGTTGACTGAGGTGGTCGTGGGATCTTGCTCTCCTTGAGGCAGATGGCCTCCTTTAGAACTTGGTTAAAGGTGTTGAAAGGATTGATATTATAGTTGGCCTCATGTTTTGTGACATCATTGGTGTAGAGTCTAGTGGGTGGTTGCAGTTGAAACCCATGCAGACAGGGACCTGGTAATAGGCCAAGAAATCGGCATAGAAGGCAGGTTATTACAGGTCTACCTACACTGCCAGAGTGCAGCCAAAGAGTGACCTGTAGATGGATTCCAAGCACCACCACACTTTGCACAAATGCTGTCCTGGCTGGTTTATCTATTTGGGAGGCACGGTGGCACAGTGGTTAGCATGCTGCCTCACAGCACCACAGACCTGGGTTCAATTCCCGCCTTAGGCAACTGTCTATGTGGAGTTTTCACATTCTCCCCCTGTCTGCATGGGTTTCCTCCGCATGCTCCCGTTTCCTCCCACAGTCCAAAGATGTGCAGGTTGGCCATGCTAAATTGCCCATAGTGTCAGGTGAAGGGGTAAATGTAGGGGAATGGGTCTGGATGGGTTGCTCTTTGGAGTGTCAGTGTGGACTTGTTGGGCCGAAGGGCCTGTTTCCACACTGTAAGTAATCTAATCATCGAATCTAAAATTGAGTTTCAATCAATATTATTCAGAAGACCTTCAAAATTCTGAGCTGTATGATTGCAACAGATGTAGATAAGTTCTTACTTGCTAAGTGAATCAAAGGTTATGAGGAAAAGCGGGAAATTGGGGTTGAAAACTCTGTCAGCCATGATTGAATGGCGGAGCAGACTCGATGGGCTGAGTGGCCTCTTTTCTGCTCCTACGTCTTATGATCTTCCAGAGCCCATCTGCCAACTTCTTAATGGCAAAGGGAACCTGCATCCATGCCAGTTAAGGGGCTGCCTCAGTAAAGAGTGCTGGGTCAGAAGCTTTTGCCATCTGGGGCAATGTTTGGGATTCAGAAGTGGTCTTGACCACCTGCTTCTCCAGCCTTTCGAAAGGACATCTTGGGCTGTGAGATCATGAGCTGAATAGAAATTGATGAGAGTATACTGGTACTTGTGTTGACGGAGATGCAAGAAAGCGTTGTGCAGGTGAGCAGGTCTCTTCATGTTTACACATGGTATTACTTACTGCCTGGGGGACCCTGGCTGCCTTGAAAAATGAGAGAAAAAAAATGAGGTTTATAATGGATGCCCACGATTGATTCTAAAATCCATTAAAATTCAGCATTGCTTCTCTTAAACAAAGCAGTTAATCAAGGCTCTTTAAAAATCTGCATAAATTGCAAATGAGGTTTCTCAGGCATTCAGGTTATTTCAAGTCAGGAGAACTAAAAACAAAAGACCACAGCCAGTTGTGTAGTCTTGTTTATTTTTATCAAGTTGAATGAACATAGGGAAAGTCATTCCAGGAGTTTCTTCATATCAGATGAGAAATTATTTGTCCCCACCAGTATTCATAGTTTGAGCTTCTGGTGATGGGGCTTTATAAAGATTGGAAAGGAAGGAAGGAAAAACACATTCACTAAGAGTTCGACGGTTCATTTTAAAATTGGTCTGTAATGTTTAGGAAATTTTCCATGGAACTTCAGCAATTTGATACAACTATATTGATACATTGTGATTGGATAGAATAACATAATATGTGAAACAAGTGTAAGTGATTTGGATTTGTATGTTTTATGGGATCAAAATTATTTTCCTTGCTCGGAATTTACCATATAGGCAAAAAAATCGCAAGTCTTTCTTATTAACCAGAGTAATTGTGCTGTTGCCCAGGAATGTGAAGGCAGGGTATGTGTATAAAAATAAATTAAGCTGAACATTAATTATGTTGTCAAATATACCTAAGTGCAGGGCATTATTACTTAATGACTCAGAGTACATATAAAGAGAACCTGTGGGACACTGGTAGATAGAGATTTAGATATGCAGTGCTGTACTCTGCAAATCAATTAATTATCAACTCGGGTTTGTGCCTAACTTCATTTATCATTATCACTCTTGAATCTTCTTAACAGTGAAGAAGTTGAATATGTTATTTTGACTGTTTACCTATTTCTACTTGCTGGAGTCTGTAACCAAAAAAATGTCTGTCCAGCCTGAGCTGGACGTTTTCAGGGTGGTTAAAATATTTATTATTTTAGAAGTTCAGAACCAAATGACAGAATGTTGAGGTGCATGTTGAGGATTTGACAACAAAGGGTATGAACTGATTAATATTTATATGCTGTGATGTATTACTTTGGGCCAGATATTTTGGAAAGTGGCACATTCTCATTACTCCAGTTTTTAATACAAGTGAAAATATGTTTCTGTAGAGAATAAAAGAGACTCGGTAGCAGCTTGTTGTTTTAAAGACTCATAACGATGAGATTTATCTTTTAAGTAGACATGGATTTGACCGTGTTAAACAAAGCAGTTTTAGATATCTTTAATTACAAGATAATATGAATGGGATTTACTTTTGGAAGCAGGAGTTTTAAAAAAAAAAGCAAGCCAGTGGCAGATAAGAATGACATCACGTTTCTGCTGATGAAGAGGTCTTTTATTGACAGTTTGTCTTTTGCATAACTTTTTCAGGAGCACCGTGAGACCCAAAAAAATAATTTTCTTTTAATATTTGGGGGAGCTGATGGTTTAGCAGTGTCATTTGAAGGGCCACTAAGCTACTGCTGATGTGAATACAAACAGGTCTTCACATCTCTTGGGTGGACAACCTCTCCATTTCTAGAGTCCTAGAGATATACAGCACAGAAACAGACCCTTTGGTCCAATCTGCCCATGCCGACCAAGCATCCCGCCCCAATCTAGTCCCACTTGCCAGATCCTGGCTGATATCCCTCTAAATCCTTTCTATTCATATACCCATCCAGATGCCTTTTAAATGTTACAATTGTACCAGCCTTCACCACTTCCTCTGGCAGCACATTCCATACATGCACCACCTTCTGTGTGAAAAAGTTATCCCTTAGGTCTCTTTTATGTCTTTCCCCTCTCACCGTAAACCCGTGCCCTCTAGTTCTGGTCTCTCCCACACCAGGGAAGATATCTTGTCTATCTACCCTATCCATGCCCCTCATAATTTTATAAACTTTTATAAGATCACCTCTCAGCCTCTGACGCTCCAAGGAAAACAATCCTGGCACATTCTTGTAAATTTTTTCTGAATCCTTTCAAGTTTGCTTCCGAGAGGAAGGAGACCAGAATCGCACACAGTATTCCAACAGTGGCCTAACCAATGTCCTGTACAGCCGCAACATGACCTCCCAACTCCTGTACTCAATACTCTGACCAATAAAGGAAAGCATACCAAATGCCTTCTTCACTATCCTATCTACCTGCATCTCCACTTTCAAGGAGCTATGAACCTGCACTCCAAAGTCTCTTTGTTCAGCAACACTCCCAGGTCCTTTATCTAAACTAAACTCCATCTGTCACTCCTCAGCCCACTGGCCCATCTGATCAAGATCTCATTGTAATCTGTGGTAACCTTCTTTGATGTCCCACTACAACTCCAATTTGGTATCTATACCTGTTATACTCACAACCAAATCATGTATGTAAATGATAAAAAGTAGCAGACCCAGCACCTATTCTAGTGGCATTCCACTGGTCACAGGCCTTCAGTCTTTTAAAAAAAACAACCCTCCTCCACCACCTTCTATCTTCTATCTTTGAGCTAGTTCTGTATCCAAATGGCTAGTTCTCCCTGTATTCCATGAGAACTAACCTTACTGACCAGTCTCCCATAGGGAACCTTGTCGAACACCTTACTGAAGTCCATATAGATCGCATCTACTGCTCTGCCCTCATCAATCCTCTTTGTTACTTCAAAAAACTCAATCAAGTTTGTGAGACACGATTTCCCACATACAAAGCCATGTTGATTATCCCTAATCAGTCTTTGCCTTTCCAAGTACATGTACATCCTGTTACTCAGGATTCCCTCCAACAATTTGCCTACCACCGAGGTCAGGCTCACCGGTCTATAGTTCCCTGGCTTGTCCTTACCACCCTTCTTAAACAGTGGCACCACATAAGCCATCCTCCAGTATTTCGGCACCTCACCTGTGACTGTCTATGATACCAGTATCTCAGCAAGAGGACCAGCAAACACTTCTCTAGATTCTCGGGTGCACCTGATTAGGTCCTGGGGATTTATCCACTTTTACATGTATCAAGACATCCAGCACTTCCTCCTCTGTAATATGGGCATTTTGCAAGATGTCACCATCTATTTCCCTACAGTCTATAATCTTCCATATCCTTTTCCACAGTAAATACTGATGCAAAATACACATTTAGTATTTCTCCCATTTTCTGTGACTCCACACAAAGGCCGCCTTGCTGATCTTTGAGGGACCCTATTCTCTCCCTATTTACCCTTTTGTCCTAAATGTAGTTGTGAAAACTCTTTGGATTCTCCTTAATTCTATTTGCTAAAGCTATCTCATGTCCCCTTTTTGTCCTCCTGATTTCCCTCTTAAGTATACTCCAACTGCCTTTATACTCTTCTAAGGATTCACTCGATCTATCCTGTCTTTACCTGACATATACTTCCTACTTAACAAAACCCTCAATTTCTTTAACATTCCCTGTACCTACCAGCCTTTCCTTTCACCCTAACTGGACACTCGTTATCTCATTTCTGAAGGCTTCCTATTTTCCAGCCGTCCCTTTACCTGTGACCATCTGCCCCCAATCAGCTTTTGAAAGTTCTTGCCTAATACCAACAAAATTAGCCTTCCTCCAAGTTAGAACTTCAACTTTTAGATCTGGTCTATGTTTTTCCAACACTATTTTAAATCTAATAGAATTATGGTCGCTGGGCCCAAAATGCTGCCCCACTGACACCTCAGTCACCTGCCCTGCCTTATTTCCCAAGAGTAGGTCAAGTTTTTCACCTTCTCTAGTAGGTACATTCACATACTGAATCAGAAAAATTTCTTGTACATGCTTAATAAATTCCTCTCCATCTAAACCCTTAACACTATGGCAGTCTCACTCTATGTTTTGAAAGTTAAAATGCCCTACCATAACCACCCTATTATTCTTACAGAAAGCTGAGATCTCCATACAAGTTTGTTTCTCAATTTCCCTCTGACTATTAGCGGGTCTATAATACAATTCCAATAAGGTGATCGTCCCTTTCTTATTTCTCAGTGCCATCCAAATAACTTCCCTGGATATATTTCTGGGAATATCCTCCCTCAGCACAGCTGTAATGCTATCCCTTATCAAAAATCTACTCCCCCTCCTCTCTTGCCTCCCTTTCTATCCTTCCTGTAGCATTTGCATCCTGGAACATTAAGTTGCCAATCCTGCCCATCCCTGAGTCATGTTTCTGTAATTGCTGTGATATCCCAGTCCCATGTTCCTACCCATGCCCTGAGTTCATCTGCTTTCCCTGTTAGGCCCCTTGCATTGAAATAAATGTAGTTTAATTTATTAGTTCTACCTTGTCTCTACCTACCCCAGCTGTTTGACTCCCTTCTTTTCTCAACCGTACCAGTCTCAGATTGATCTCTTTCCTCACTATCTCTCTGGGTCCCACGCCCCACGTTGCTAGTTTAAATCCTCCTGAGCAACCCCAGCAAATTTCCATGCTAGTATATTAGTCCCCTTCCAATTAGGATGCAATCTGTCCTCCTTGAACAGGTCACTTCTATCCTAAAAGAGATTCCAATGATCCAAAAATGTGAATCCTTCTCCCATACCTCAGCGGCTCAGCCATGCATTCATCTGCTCTATCCTCCTATTCCTGCCCTCACTAGCTCGAAGCCCAGAGAGTAGTCCCTCGAGGACCTCATTTTTATATTCCTGTCTGTCTACGTTCTCCCTTCAGAATCACATCCTTTTCTCTTCCCATGTTGGTGCCTTTCCTCAATGGTGTTCAGTCTCAATATTTCATTCTTCCTTTTTAATGTTCCTTCTTTCCCTGAGGTTACTCTGTAGATGAGAGTATCGTTGCTGTGTTAACAAAAATATATTGGCCAATATTTCATGCTTTGAAATTGTCAATATGTAAATTTTGTCAGATTTTATAGAGGAGAAAATCTTGGACAGTACAAGCTATCCTTACTGAAGTGTTAGCCTTGAATTTTGCATTTAGTTCCTGGAGTGAGACCTGAACCTAGAATATGTGGCTCAGGCATGAAAGAACTATTTCTGGCCAGGTACTGATGACATTGCGTCCTTAAACAATTCTGCTTTCATGTCATTACTCAAACTTGCTTTGTTTCTTATTTGACCTATATTGGTGAGTTCCATATATTGCTGAGGTACTTCCAAAACATAGAAAGAACACCACCGGATCCTTTGTGCATTATTGCTCTGTCTGCTTTCACCTTCTGTGATTCAAAGTCCATTTTTCTCACCAACTGTCAAACAAATCTACAGAGAAATTCTATCATGAAGGTACTGAAATTTTTCGGAGAGGTTCACTCACCATCCAATGATGGCTAGTCAGCCTGGGGGAAAATGAGGATTCGGAAAACTCCCAAGAGTGCATCCACTTTAATGGCAATCTATAAATAGTGCGAAGTTAGCTTTCTCCCAGGGCAAAGCTTTGATAGACTCCTTCGATAATAAAAAGGCAGATCATTGTGACGTGCACAAATGTCACCTTCCAAGTTTTAGTTAAGTTAACAGCAAGCACGTGTTTGTCGTGACTGAACATGACAACGTAATACCCTATGTACCATTTACTCTTTTCCAAAACTTGTAAGATCCAATGAAGCATCATCTAACTATTCTGCAATCAAAAGCTCGTCACTCGCACTTGCAATTTTACCTCACGCCTTTCCATTGAATTGATTTTTAAATTGCTTAGCTAATTGTGAGCTCAAAGCACTATCAGACACCAAATAAAGCACAATCATTATAATTTTTGCCAGTAAACCCCTCTGATCAATTGGACTATGTTTGGATTATGTGATGGACTCCTGACCAAACACTTGCTAAAATCCAGATTGTGAGCAGAAGTTTAGGTAAGGGAGCTGATTGGCTGAACTCAATTATCCTTCCATTCTGAATTCCCAGCGACCATATAATTGTAATAGGTGAAAGAGGGAACTAACAGTGCTCCAGGCTGACCTCCAAGCCCTGTCTATCCAGTGGTTATTGCCTGCTAATCATCATAGATCTGAGTCGTCTCCTTTTTGTGTTGTTTCTTTGATCGCTCTTTTGTTGTTTGTAAAGAATTGAGTGAAAAACAAGACTATAAAAATTTGAGGGAGAACTTTTGCTCATTCAGAGATGTAATACAGGAAGGAGGACAATACATTATTTGTACAGTATTCAGTGACAGAAATGCCCTTCGCTTCTGCTGCTTGTCCACCCATTGGTGTATCCAGTAACAAAGCTGTCAATTCTCAAATCATTGCACTAATTCTTCCTGAGCTAATAATGCAGAGGATTTAACAGAATTGAAATTAGTTGATGCACAGTTGACTGAATTTTATTGGTTTTATTTTGAATGGCAATTGCTCATCCTTGTGTAAAGAGCTAGCCAGTTCTGCATTCTGTCAATCCGGCCTGAAACAACTAAAACATATTGAAATGAGTTTTATGGTCTGCTTTCCTTGCAGGTTGTAATTGTCACTGGGATATTACCATGGTTTCTGTCCCTTCCATGACAGGGTTTCCTGGGTCAGCATTCTATATGTACTCATAATTGGAAACATTTTTTAGTCACTCTCATTATTACTGTCTGAGCAACTCTTGGGCTTCTGCAGGGTGTAAAAGATGAAGTTGTGATGCTGATCAGCACAAATATGGAAGGTCTCTCGGTTTAACCTTTATTCATGGATATCACCATGGCTGGCCGTGGTGGTACTTAGCAATGCCTGAAGTGGTCTGCTAACCCATCCTCTTTCAGTCAAGGAAGAGAATGTTTTATCCGGTTATTGCTGGAAAAGAAACATTCTCACATATCTGTCCAAGTTGTTGTGATCGTTTGCAATTTGGCATTCTTGCATTTGTCCTGATGAGAGCAAACTGGAAAACTTCAGGAGCATATCTGTCTGAGCAACAATATTCAAGTTTTGTATTGTTAAACACCCATTTAAGATCCTGTTGATTGGTGATGTCTTTTGGGCAGTACTTGATAATTCTGGACTTGGATTGCACGCAAGTTTGAATTTGATATATGGTGATTTGCTCTGCTTTAGCTCATATGAACAATATGGAAAAGATACTGGGAGGCATGTCTAGGTGCAGAATGGTAACCAACATAAGTTACCACCTCAGGAAGGGAGTAAAGGACAGAATATAGGTAACAGATTAATCCCCCTCTCCTTTGCCTCCTCACTATCCATACCATGAACAGTTACGAAGTTGAAGTGACAATTATCTCAATTTTATGCATTGTCCATTGATGAAATTTTAAATCTGTTGATACTCAGCAGTTTCTTGGTTCTTTCATTCCCACGGACAAATAGTTGCTGTTGCTGTACAGGTGTGAAGTAACCGCAACAGGAAACATATAACAGAGCGAATCAAGTGCTTAGTTGAGGAATTGGATGTCAACATTAATTTAGTGTAATAACAGCTCTTTACAGTTTGGTTGAATTGATATAAATGGATTTTATAAATTGGTATTAGCCTTTGACTGGCAAACATTTTTGCAAGTGGAAACTTTGCTTGAATCTCAAGCATCCGTGTATTATTTTAATGCTTTGAGAATTTTTGAAACTAAATGTATTCGCTGAAGATCCATTTCAGAGTTTGGCTGTGACAGATGTTAGAGAAGTGCATCTTTGCCTAAACCACCTTTGGGAGCTTTTGACAATTGCAATGACAACAATTACTTTTATGTCTCTGCTTTGATGAGGCCTGAGAAGAACAGTTTAGCATCTGTGCTCATTACCATACAAGGGCAAAGTAGCAAATGTGATGTTCTGTTTTCCAAATGATGCAATAAATAAAAATGTGAATAAGTCACCAAAAGATTTGTTAGGTTAAGGGTATGAGCAATGCCTTTGTAAAGTCCATTACCTCTAAAATGCCAGACGACCCAACTGACACTTTGGTTTGAGACGAACAGAACTTTGTTTAAACAAAATATTCAAAAGCCTGAACTCATTGTTTTTGGTCCCTCTCTGTTCTGTAGCCACTCACGGTGCTTACTGTTTTGGGCTGAACCAGACTGTTCTCTCCTTGCTGTCGAATTTGGCTGTCTTTAATTCAGCTTATCTGCCCAAACCATGCTTTGAAGGCCTTATTAACTCTTAACGTGACTATTCCCTTACAGTCCTGACTGCCGCTTCATATTTACTTTCAATAAGCTCGACATCACCCGAGACCCTAATGCCCATTAGCCTAACTTGCACGAGTTGCCATTCACATCACCCACTGACCTGCACTGGCTCATTGTAAAGCAATGCCTTATTTTAAAAAGAGTCCTCTTTGTTTTCCGTTGCCTCTGGCTTAGCATCTGCAACATTCTCCAGCCCCACAGTCCCTGGAGTGATGGGTTTTGGCACTCTACCTCTAGCCTCTTGAACATCCAGGACTTAAGCAGGACCCTTAATGCTGGAAGTCCCTCCTCTACCTCTCTATCTATCTATCTCTCCTCCTCTAAGATACTCCTTTGAACATCCTGAAACAATATATTTTCAAGTGGGTCAGTGGCAAATATTGTTTGGTAACACTCTTGTGACGCACAGTGAGGCATGTTTTATTGAAACAGCAATCTAAATAGAGATGATAGTACTCAAAAATGACAATGTAAATTTCTCTTAATCAGTTAAATTTCCTTCTCTTGTACCATTTGCAAGACTGGGAATTCATGTCACAACAGTTCCTTAGATTTGTTGAATGTGTAGGAGACTTTTTCAGCAGCTGTTGAGTGACTCTTCTGTGAATAAAGTGCATATTTGTTAAGTCTGAAGAGGAAATCGTTCAACTGGTCATTACTATGTAAAAGTAGATAATCCGCTGCTGTTTCTAGCGATCTCCCTCAATCTTTGCACTGTTTGGCCTGAGTTCACAGCATTGTCGATAAGCCTCTACTTTCTCCAGCACAGATCTCAGTCGACACTGCCGTGAACAAAGTGCCTGTAGATTGGAATTGTCATTAAGTTTTGCAGCATTGGCTTGGATTTTTGGCACAGTCAGCATTTAAGAAATTCTATGTGCATTGAAGTGCTGACAAAATTCAACAGATGCTTGCAGGTCTACTTTGCAAACCTTGAGACCTGATGTTCAACAGTCATAACTCTGGGTGTTTAACGTTTTGCTTGCATTTGGGAGTCTCTCTTTATTGTGCGGTGTGAAATAGCCTGGTTGAATTTATTTTTATTCATCCATGGAATGAGGATGCTACTTACTAGGCAGCATTGCCCATACCTAATTGCCCAGAGGGCAGTTAAGAGTCAACCACATTGCTGTGGGTCTGGAGTCACATGTAGGCCAGACCAGGTAAGGTTGGCAGATTCCTTCCCTAAAGGACATTAGTGAACCAGATGGATTTACTTCAGGTAGTACAGTTTGCATCTTACTCTTGAGAAACCATGTTAAAATGGTAATATTGTGGAATCATTTTCTATCAATTTTTAACAATGACTTGTAAAGGACTCTGGGCCAAACATTGCAATAAAACCACAAATCCTTAACTTCAGGGATTTATTTGTGTGGCTCTCTTGACCTTGGTGCATATGACATGTAACATTTGCCTGAGTAACTTGCATTGCTTCAAGATGCAAGTCATTTTGTTTGGAAGCTTTGAATTTCTTCCCTTATCTGTTTTGAAATCCTTGTGATTACAGCACAACTATACAGTTGAGTGATTTTTAATTGTGCTCAAACAATTTTTTTTAATAACCTTCCTTCATTTTCGAATGGCAGCCTGTTATTTTAATTGGATCTCTGTTGACTTTGTTGTGTGGTCCCAAAGCAGATTTGCTTTTGAGATCCGCAGTGTGTAGCTTGAAATTATTTGGAGATGGAATGGTATCTCTGCAAGAAATTCAGTGATTTGCTTCCTTCTGTGTCTCATTCATTATTCCTTGTTCCTTACCAGCATTGGTTATTCTACTTAGATCGACTTTGTAACTTCTAATTCAGCTAGTTGTTCCCATTGATTAGTGCTAATACATTTCTTTGGGATTAACTTAGATTATGAATTTCTTTTGATGGTAGTTTGGCGGTACTACAGGAAGGTGCAGCATTGCTGTCACATTTGGTAGATGCAATTTATCCCAGAGATAGCCCTTCCATCTGAAAACCTGCAGATGAAATCAATGAGGGAAGATCAGGTAGAATAATGGTACATATCAGGACGGCAAAGCGATAAGCCTAAGAGAAGGCAAAAAAAATTGATCTATAATAACAAAAAAAAAGGACAGAGATAAAGCAAAGTAGGATGGCAAAGAAACAGCAGTAGTGGGGGGGAAAAGGAATGGGAGTCCGATCAAGTGCAGGAAAATTAGCCTAAACAACAAGTTGAATACATTTTATTTCATTAACAGCCTCTAGGTGCTAGGAGGATCCAAGTATCTCTGAACATTCAGTATCATCTCCCTGTCCCGTGCCAGTCTGTTGTGCTCTGTGAGCAGGGCTCTAAAGAAGGACCAGTCAGTGCTCTGGCTGGAAGCAGGCAGGGAGGCCTCATTCAGAAATGAAATGGGCATCCAGTGACTCATGGGGATCTGGAAACTGTATTTGACCAGCAATGTAAGTATTATGGACCAGACCACCACCTCTTCCCGAAAGTATTGTAAGGAGATAGCCTAGACGCTAACTTATATACTTAAAGGCAACTGTAAAGGGCTTGTTCCAGCTGTGAATCAATTGGTCCATAACTAGACTTTAATGAAAACACTTTATTTTTAAAGCCCAGCTAAAATACGGAAGAAAGTTGGCATAACTTTAATTCTGTTGAAAAAATTAACAAGGTAACGTTATTAAGACACTAATCGATTACTCCATTATATACAGCATCCTGTAAACTTACCCTTGGCGAGACAATTTAGGAAAATGGTTTCATTATCATGTGCTGTCTTTATCCAATCCAACAGAACAAAATACTGAATGAAACAACCTGCATCTTTTTATTTCTGCTTCTTGTCTCAGATTCTAGCTGCAGAGAACTCAAACTTTTAGCTTCAGCAGCCAGCAGAAAACCTTCAACTAAGTTGCAGAGCTAAAAACCTTCTGGGTTCTGAGAGTCCAGACCCTGCCCTGCTCTTGTCTCCTTCTTAAAAAAAAAACTGAAGTTATATGCTCTGAGCAAACATCCCTTTTCAAAATAAACAGGACAGAGTGTATCTCTCAAAGGCACAGTACTGTCACAATGAGCAGTGTAGGACCCACACTATCATAGAATCCCTACAGTATAAAAGTAGGCCATTCAGCCCATCAAATCCACAGTGACCCTTCAAACAACAGACTCACCTAGCCCCTCTTCTCCAAATAAAATTTGTAAGTCATATCTGTCAGGATGAATGGTTCCCTGGAATTGTCCACTCAGTAATTGAGCCCTTTAGTGGAATAACTGCTCTTTTAGAATTACTATTATCCCCTTTTCAGAACACTGAGGTGCATGTTAGGTCCTCTGTTGTGAGACAGTCAGTTCCCATTTCCAGTCGAATGAAGCCCAAGCATTTTAATGCTAAACACTGCATGCCCCGATGTTCCTTACACGTCACAATCACCCCCTCTGTCTTGTTTTATTCTTTGCTTTAGAGACTTTTTCCTCCTGTAAGTAGATTTTTGTCAATATAATCCTTGTTTGTGCTGGAAAGGTGCATTGATAAACTGAGCTGAGACACGGCGAGATGATATTGTTGTTGAAGGTTTTATATGTTTCTGTTTATCACCATCACCTGAGCACTCAGGTGAGACTACTGCATCTAAATCTTGGCTGCTTCCTTGATATTGATGGCTGTGCACTCTGTTGCTGATCTTTGTGGACGTTGTCACATGCAGAGACTGTTTTGTAATGTAATTGCAAGACATTTATTGACTGATAATCCATACTCACTCACTGTGTAGTCAGGTCAGGTATGGAGAATCAGCCACTTTCTTTTATGCCTGTTGGATGTGACTCAAACAGCACTTTCAGAATAGAGTACACATAGGCTGGAATGCACACTACACTACAGAAAGGAAAGAACATTTTTTTTGTGAACAGACTACAATTGAATATAGATTGATTAAGTTCTTACTACACAATTCAGAAACATCGCATGTGTTTTGGAGCCCGTGTGGTGGATAAACAGGCTATATGTTCCAGTGGCTGATTGAATCAAAGAGCATGTTCCATCGGTTGGCCATACTAGGCCGGGAATGAATGATACTCCCCTAGCCAGCTCTTGCAGAAACCAGAACAAAATGTGGATCTGTGGCTCAGCAGCACTTGTTCAACAACTCAAGAACGTGCTAATTTTTATTCCAATATCCATTTGAAAATAATTGAAAAAACTCCTAACATGGCTCATGTGAGCTTGCGAGGAACATTGTGCATAGTGATCGGTTCTCTGCAAACAAAAGGTTTATGTTCAAGTCTTTTCTAAACTGCTTGGGGATTTGGGGAAGCTATAGTTTCCCATTGCTTTCTCCATGGCAATCTTAACCAATCAGTATCAACTTGTCAACCAATCAGCACCCTTTTTCTTCAGTAGTGTCAGTTGTGATCTTTTCAAATTGGACATCAGCCTGTGCTGATACATTTACAGTGAAGAGCTTGGGCAATATGGCTCCTTCCAGCAATATTCAAGTCCTCTTCTGTTGTACTGTTGAGTTTAATTATTGTTTCCTACACTTGTTTAACCCATTGAACACACACACCAAACAGCAAACTGTAAATGTCAAGCCCTTAGACCTTCATCTTTCCCTAAGCAATCTGTGATTGGAAAAATATTCCTGCAATTGAAGGTTCTTCATCAGTTGATACATCCCAAAAGGAATTAATTTTGGATGAAGTTGGCATGCTACCCTTTCTACCTTGATGAGCTTGCTCCTCAAACCCACATGTGAGGCATGGTGGCTTAGTAGTCAGCTCTGCTGCTTCTCAGCGCCAGGGACCCAGGTTTGTTTCGAGGGCAGCACAGTGGCTCAGCGGTTAGCACTGCTGCCTCACAGCACCAGGGATCTGGGTTCAATTCCACCCTTGGGCAACTGTGTCGAGTTTGTGCATTCTCTCTATTTCTGCACGCGTTTCCTCCACGTCCTCCGATTTGCTCCCACAGTCCTAATATCTGCAGGTTAGGTGCATTGGACATGCTACGTTGCCCATAATGCCCAGGAATCTACAGGGCAAGTTGGGTTAACCTTGGGAAATGCAAGGTTACAGGGCTAGGATAACAGGGTGGGTCTGGGCATGATATTCTTCTGAGGGTCATGTGTGGACTTGATGAGTTGAATGGCCTAATTCCACACCCTGTAGGCATTTTATGATCGAGAGTTGACAGTACAGAAAGGGACCATTCCACCCTGCAGATCTATACCAGTGTTCATGTGATATTTCTGTCACTCAACATGAGCTCACTGACCCATTGAACTGCACAAACATTTCTAGAAAGTAATGAAAAATTAACACCAATTCTTCCTAGTAAGATTTGAAACTTTGGACCTTTGTCCTGGGTTTGGATTTGAAAGCTGAGTCTTGGAAATCCAGATTTTGATTTCCATTGTCGATTATTTTTCCCTCACTGCTGACTGAAACTGGCTCTAATGACTTGATTAAATGGATTCCTCAATTGGAGCATGCTCGTCTCTCGAGATGGCAAATTGCCACCAAAAGCATTAAGGATATCATGCATCTTTCAAAGCATAATATCCGTGGGAGGAGGGAAAGGATTTGCTGCAGCATTTGTTCAGTAACCGAGCTGCTGGAGCAACTGTGAATGGAAGATCTGAAGAGAAAAATTCAAGACCCAACATTGTATTGCGTCCCAACCAATGGTAATCTCGAATATTGACCACGAACATCTTGTTAAAGAATGAGGCAGATTTGAGTGGTCTTGAGGGGTAGAACTGGGACACATCGAAAGGGAAATTACAGAAAATGATATATTTTCAGACTTGACAGAAGGATAGGAATAAAGCATAAATTGTGGCAGAAAGCATAAACAAATGAGGAACTAATTGGAAATAAAATCATGAAAGCCACCTGTAAGAGAATGAAAAATATGTCATCAAATAATAGTCAAAAAAAAAGGAAAAAATCTAACAGTCTGTCATGTTACCCTATCTAACTTTGTTAGAGAGGGGTGATTTGTAAGATACAGGAGACACAAAGACAAGAGTATAAGTTGGTAAAGCAGCAGTTTACTAGGATTTATGAATCACTGTCTTTGAAGTCAATACCAATAGCTTTAATCAATACTGTGTGTCCAGTAATGCAGCCATCATGTGATCTACCATGACTTTCTGCTGCATTATACGCAGTGAGTTTGTAACCATGTTAATCAGTGTGTTTTATAATTATGCTGCAAGCAGGGTTCAGAGGATATACCCTTCTCCTGATGTATTCGCGAAACTGGAGCCTTTTATCCACCAATCAATCCTTCCAGACTTGTCCTGTGCTGTCATGCTATTTGTTTTTAGCCGGTAAAAAACCCCATTGAGACGACTTACCTTATCTGTCAGCCTCACTTTACAATGACCTCTAATTGCAAACAGTGGCATTTGGCTTCAACTGTAGCACAACAGAAATCTGTAAATACTAGATGATACCACTTCCTCTGGCAGCCCATTCCATACCTGTTGTGAAGAGTATGAGACCAATGATTGGAGCAAACCTCATATCACTATTGGTCTGAAGAATAGTCTGAGCTATTTCATTAACTTAAGTACCCCCTATCAGACTTGTCAAGGTACTCCGCAGGTCAGTGGTATCTCCAATGAGTAAAAAGTGAGGTCTGCAGATGCTGGAGATCAGAGCTGAAAATGTGTTGCTGGTTAAAGCACAGCAGGTCAGGCAGCATCCAAGGAACAGGAAATTCAATGTTTCGGGCCAGAGCCCTTCATCAGGAATCAAGGCTCTGGTCCGAAACGTTGAATTTCCTGTTCCTTGGATGCTGCCTGACCACCTATCTCCAATGAGCACAACCACCCTCGAGTCTACCCCCACCACCCTCACTCAACACTAAACGTACCTGCAATGTGAGTTCTCAAACTAGCTGCCTGCAACAATGTCAGTACTTCACTATTGATTTGGTGCCAGTCAACCTGAGAAATTGGGTGCTTGTGGAATGCAGATTGGGGAATCATATAAATCTTGAGAAACATGGAAATGCGCATTTGGGTTAGGTTTACACCCAAAACTTGGGATACCCTCTAAGCATGAGTAGAGAATTGTCATGATGGGGAGTACTGGCAATGCGATGGCATTATGCCAGTCCTTAAATTGGGTAAGGCCAGCAGACATGGGAATCTACAGCCTCTCCACCATTTTGAGATGACTGATTACCAAGCTTATTAACTCTCTGAAATGAGTATACCTTTTCAGCAGTAGTATTTTCTAGTCAGTGGTGACTGCTTCGTTGGAAGTGAATTTAATTTGGAATAGCTTCACGCTGTATGCTAATTAATAGTCAGTCACCATTGTCGATGCAATCCATTTTATTCGAGAAATTGACTGTTTCTATTGAGCTGTGGAACCAGTTGATTATGAGCATCATCAGTGAGGTGAGCCCGAGAGGAGTTGAACCGGGAAGCTATTGCTGGTGTTAGAGGAGTTTTATAATAATGTGCAACAAGCTGTGATGCTGTGGTGACAAAGCCTGCTGACTTTGAATGTTGGGTCTTGGATTTAGTTTTGGTTCATCACACAATTAGAATTGGCTCTGATGGTATCTGTACCTCCTTCACTCTCTTCTCCATGTCTTCACTCAAGGGCAACTAGGGTTGGGCAATAAATGCTGGCCAGCCAGCAACGCCCACATCCCGCAAGTGAATAAACAAAAGAGAACACTACCAGTTCAGTCAGTGGTGTTTCCAAGCTGCTTTTGATGATATTCCAGTCCTCCACCCAGAGTAAATTCTGCGTCCATACAATGCTTCATCCAAGTAGTGCTCAACATGGAAGAGGATTGATCAACAGCTAAGTAGCCCATGGTGCTTGATCATCCTCGCCCAGGTTTGACTTCCTGCCGTGAGACTTTGTGGGGGGACCAGAGTCCTTGTTGGGTAGAGTCAGAGAGATGTACAGCATGGAAACAGACCCTTCTGTTCAACTCGTCCATGCTGACCAGATATCCTAAATTAATCAAGCCCCATTTGCCAGTGCTCGGCCCATATCCTTCTAACGTCTTCGTAACCTTATACCCATCCAGATGCCTTTTAAATGTTGCCATTGTACCAGCCTCAACCATTTCTGCTGGCAGCCCATTCCATACACGCACCACCCTCTGCATGAAAAAGTTGTTCCTTTTAAATTGTTCCCCTCTCCTCCTAAACCTATGCCCTCTAGTTCTGGACTCCCCCACCCCAGGGAAAAGGCCTTGGTCTATTTATCCTATCCATACCCCTCATGATTTTATAAACCTGTGAGGTCACTCCTCAGCCTCCAACCCTCCAGAGAAAACAGCCCCAGCCTATTCACCCCTCTTCCTGTAGCTCAAACCCTCCAGCCTTGGCAACATCCTTGTAAATCTTTTCTAAACCCTTTCAAATTTCACAACATCCTCCTCATAGGAAAGAGACCAGAATTGCACACAATATTCCAAAAGTGTTACTCCCAGGGCAACACCTTTCTACCTGTACACTGCCAACTCTGCTGCTGGGGAAGAACATACCCAGGGCTGGTGATGGTGTTGTCAGGGTTACTATGATTCTGAAAGTATGATTATGTCAGCTTATTGTGTGTGAGACAACTCTCCCTGTCTTTGCATGATTCCCTAGGTAGTGGTTTAAGGAGGACTTTGCAGGGCTACAGGCCTACATGAGACATTTCTGGTTGTGACTTCTTAATTGCCATTCAGTTGTATCAAAAGTTAAGAGCTAACCACATTGCTGTGGATGTTGAGTACCATGACTGGCTAAGTATGGCAGATTCCTTTCCCGAAAGGACATATGTGAGCCGAATGGGCTTTCATGACCATCAGTAATGGTTTCATGGTCACCATTAAACTTTCAATTGACAAATTTTTTCTTTCATTGAATTCCAATTCCTCTATCTACCTTGGATTTGAACTGTAATCCCCAGAACACTACCTGGCTCTCTGGATTCTTACACTGGTGACAATAACCAATTCCCAATCACTTTCATTGTGATCGTTTTCCACCCCACAGGGATTCTACCTGTGTCAGTAATTTCCGACCTGCATCTCCAAAAGGCTTACCCCTGTAAGAGATGCCTATTCTGTCCACATGTTTCCTTGGAAAATGACAAAATCAGGAGCAGCAACATAAATGGGTCATTAAGACAATTGGGATGGCATAAACAGGCTGGCCATGTCCAAATGTTCTTCACTGAGTCACTCAGTCTCAACAAATGTTCATATTTTGTTGTCGGAAAGAATATCAAGCTGTAATGAGAGTAATTGTTCCTGTTTCTGAAGGCTAAAAAAACAAACCAAAATATGCAATTGAAAGATAATGAAAATCATCACTGTGATCGTTGTAGTGGAACAATGGTGCAGTGACATTGAAAATCATTTCCATTTTTCATTATATTCATTGATTCTTAGATTCTCTAATGCTTTATTTGTCTTCCTGATGGTGCATTGCTTATTGACATGAGCATGCTGATTCCCTAACACCAGTTATAACACAAATACGAGAGGATTTACAGTGTTACTTCTACATTATCCATCTATCTTATTATTTATCTTTTACAGTCTGTTTCCCTTGTGCACAGATACCATCCTTTTCTGTACTAATTTTTGTACATTCCAATTCTCTCTCTCTCTCTCGATTTCGACATAGTTCTTTGTGTCTCATTCACACAAAGCACGTATGTGCATGCGTCTCATTGAGTTCCTTTGTCACTTCTGACCTTTTGAAATAAAACTGAGATACAGTTGTGTCTGAATACATTTGTCCATGCTTCAGCTAAAATAGCAAGAAGAACAATTTGAAGCATGCTAGTTAAACATTGACATGCCATCTTTGTAACCGGTAGGATATCTCTAGCTTAATAGGAAACTTCACCCTCATTGGATAGCAGTGCAGCATTCAGTGGGCTCCCAAGTTTAATAAACACCATTAGTTGGCTGAAGGAGTGGTGCATCAACTGAGGTGGTGAGAGGAGTTTGGTTGGAGAAGAAATTGATTGAAGACAGCCAGCACCCAATCAAGCAACATTTTGATTTTTCCACTTGGGGACCGTGCAGCCTTCTGGACTTCATATCAAGTTCAATAACTTTAGGGCTTGAGCTGTAGCATGTCCTTATCCCAACCCTCGTGCACCAGGCCCTGTTATCTCCGTGTTCTACGCAACCCATTGCAACCCACTGATAGTCCCCATTAATAGGCATTCACACTCCTAGCCAGATTGTTATCAATTCCTTTGTCTGTTTAATTGTTATTGTCTCCGTTTGAGCTCTATCCCCACCTATTGTTTAGTCTGTAAAGCATCCTCCCCCATCCTATCTTCTGCATGTAGAAACATTATCTCTGATCTCTCTCCACAGATGCTGCCAGACCTGCTGAGCTTTTCCAGCCATACCTGTTTTTATTCTTGCCTTGAAACAAGCAGAAAATGCAGGTCAGTCAGTTACTGTGGAGAGGGAAACAGTTGATGTTTTGACTCCAGGATGGCACGTTTTCACACTGAGCATTTTAATTTTAAAATTATCCTTGTTTTTAAACTCCTTGCCCCCTCTATCCCTGTAAACACACAACTTTCTCAGGTATCCATGAATTCTGACAACTTAGGCATGCCAAGCACTGGTGGCCATGTCTTCAGTTCCTTTTTTACACTGCTCTGCTTCACCATCTTTACCTTCCTGTTTTAAGACACAATAATAACTACATGTTTGACCATCTGATCTCCTGTCCCCTTATGTGGTTTGATGTCATACTTGATTTTACAATGTTCCTGTGAAGTGACTGACACTTTGTTCCATTCTGTTAAAGGTGGTAAACAAATAGGGTGATTTTGATATGACAACAAATAAAAATTTGAGAGGTGGTGTGTCGCAGGAGAGCTGTGGTTATTGTGTCTCACTGTTGTGCATCATGTTGCTGACCTATTAGCTAATCAATTACTTGGAAATTAAGAAGGAATTGCTTACAAATCTGCATCTCAAATTCACAAAAGAAGTTGAGTACTTTGGCATCCAGTCGGTCAAAAGATCAACTACGAGTTACAGAATTGATGGGGAATCTGCAGTCATTATTGATTGGGTTTAATTAATTTGGTGACTACTCCTGTATGGAATAATGAACCTGTTCCTATGAGGTAGTGCTCGTGATCTCTCCGCAGCTTAGCAAGGTAAAATGGAAGGATGCATTCGAAATTATTGTGATTTAGGCCTGTTTTAGGGAGTTTTGATGATTTAAACATTTTAGGTGAGGTGGGAAAGAGACAGTTGCAAATATTTTAAGAGCATTTTGCACAAAACAGGCTGACCCATAGCGCTTTGCAATCTTAAGTATTTCTGAAGTGTAATCACCGCTTTAAAGTCGGAAACACAGCAGCTAATTTGCACACAGCAAGCTCCCATAAGCAACAGAGAAATTAATGACCAGATAACACAATGGTGTAGATAAAGGTTAAATATTGGGCCATTTACTGGTAAAAAGCTTTTTCTCCTCCTCATTCCTTCATGTGACGGGGGATTTTTATTGACCTTACCTCATTGCCCTTTCCTTGAGTGGCCGGTTGTCCAGTAAAGCGTCCAGAAAGTTGCTTAGGGCTTGGAGTCATACACAGGCCAGACCAGTTCAGGACAGCAGTTACTATTGCTTTAAAGTGAATCAGAGATATTTTACATGAGTTATGCAATAATAGTTAACATGCTCACCATCACTTTGGTTAGGTTTATATTCCAGGTTGTGTGAATGTGGTGGGATTTGAACCCATGTTCCCAGAGTGTTAGGCTGGGTCTCTTGATCAGTCACCATTGAACTGCAGCCAACAGTGAAAAATAGGGAGGGACCTCTGTAATAAGAAGATGAAGCAGCCATGAGTATTGGTTGCTAAATGTTTCAAGTTTTACTTTTATTTTCTTGCTTTATTTACCATCAATTTATCTTGCTCTCTGCCACTGGTTACCTTTGGAATAGTACAGTAAACTTGAAAAGGAGCCGTCTATGTTGTAAAACTGACTTCAGCTTGATGTGTTAACTACTAAGCAAGGTTGAAGCATAAAATGTTATCTTTTTAAAATAACTGAAACAATCACATTTTGTTTTCTCAGCACCCGTCTCAGGATTAGACTCAGCTTTGCGTATATTTATGTTTCTCAAAGGCTATGTCTTCTGGTGATTTTTTTTTTTGCTTGTGTTTTATCAAAACGAATGTACAAATACGGAAGCCATGTAATTATCTCTTGTTTCTTGGCTTGAGATTTTTTTTTGTCTTCTTGCATGTCTCTTTTGTCTCACTGCTCTTGTTCTATGTGTTATCATCTGCTGAGCAGGATGTGTCACAGCACACATCTCAAATCGGAGGAGGCTCAAGAATTTTTGTTGTTTTTGAAATTTGCCGTCTAATTTAAAAAAAAACTTCAAAGTATGTGGTGATTTTATTTTGTAGTAACAGTTCCTGGGCAATACAGGGATTGCTACAAAAATAGAGTGATGCTATCTTGACTGTTCATCAAAAATGTGAACCTTTTAAACCATTCATCTTTGGAATAAGCGTGTGGCCAACATTTAGAACCTACTTGTGCTGAGAATATAATGGATTGTCTTCCTCAGCCACTGCAGTGAAGGTGGAAGGTGTTGGTATAAACTGTAGAGCTTTCTGATCTATTTCAGACGGCATTAAAGAGTTAGACTGTTGCTGCAGGTCTGCGGTCATATGTTTGCCCAGGCCAGAACAGGATTTCTTTACAAAAAAAATTATGAATATTCTTTTTAAATAATCCAAGAGAAACTGTCGTGTGATATGATCTCTGATGAGAGTGGTAACTTTTTACATATTAAATTCCCATCAACCAGCACAGAGGAATTGTATACCAGAGTTTCAAGTTTTAAGACTTGTACTGTAACAAACTAAAGTAAACATTGACCACTATTATTCAGTAGCCAACTAAAACAGGAAGGTACTGAAAAAATATTTGAGTAATTTGTTCTTACAACTCTTTGCCACATTTGTTAGGTCAACTTCTCAGTAGATAGGCAGCTTTATGTTTCAAGTTCCAAACATCTATCTATGGTTCGATGGCCTGTCTTCTCTCTGACTTATCATGTTAAATCTTCAAATATTCTTCAAAATACAATCTCCTTCGTTACCCGAATGGACTTTTGAGCAGCCAGCAATCGACTGGTGAATTTTTGACCTTCAACCCTCCTCAGCAAAGTTCGTTTTGTGAAGCAGGGGCTTTGCCCTTCCAATACTCTGCGCAGTGCCAAACTCCATTATCCCACAGAAAATACCTTCTTTATTTATCCTATCCATGCCCCTCATGATTTTCTAAACCACTCGGCCTCCAATGTTCCAGAGAAAACGGCCTTTCCCTACAGCTCAAATCCTCCAACCCTGGCAACATTATTGTCAATCTTTTCTGAGCCCTTTCAGGTTTCACAACAACCTTCTGATAGGGGGATTCTCAGGTATTAAAGCTCACCTACCTTGCTGCATATTTTGAACTGGGTCGCCTGTCCCTGTGACAACTTGATCGTGTGGGAGCAAGTGAGGATTGCAGATGTTGGAGATCAGGGTCGAGAGTGTGGCGCTGGAAAAGCACAGCGGGTCAAGCAGTACCCAAGGAGCAGGAGAATCAATGTTTCAGGCAAAAGCCCTTCATCAGCAAACTGGAACTAGATCATGTACACCAGTAACCAGGAGATTTTGGGTATGACAACATTGTCTGCCGTTCCAGGGCACTGTGTTTTACCTTTCAAATTACAAGAGACAATGTAAGCAGAATCATCTTTTAAAGTCTCGTTTGTAACAATAATGGGGTGTGAACTTACTTTCCATAGATTCTTAACATACATCTCTGGATTGCCATGCACATACCATGATGACTACCATTCCCATAAAATGTAGGTGAGAACTGGAAGGAGGTCCTTGTGGTAAACATGCATTTGATTTGTTGTCTTCAGACTCTTCCATTGCTCCTTAGATTTTCTGCACTGTTTTCTCACTGAAGTTTTCTTCATTGGATCTCATTGGCATCTGCAGTCCTTACTTTCTCCTCTCATTGGCATCAAGCCTAATTATCCTGAATCAAAGTACATTCTGTTTCACCTCATGTGTAATGAGTAAAGATAAAATATTTCACTGAATGTCTCCAAGTTGATCAACATTGGAGATTTGATAAGATTTTAGATGGTTGATCAGAATTTATTTCAAGGTCATTCTGGTAAAAGAGTCCTGAGGCAAACAAACCTATCATTCTTTTCATCCTTTTAAAACTTGAATATATCAATGGAGGAGGGGCCAGTAGTACAGAAAGGCTAAGACTTCAAATGAGAAAGAAGCAGCCAAGCTGAGCATACTGTCCAGGGAAACGGTTGAGATAATCTTCCGGGGCAAATAAAAAGCTTAATTGATCAAGCTTTTTAATGTGTCAAAATGTTCTGGAAATTCTGCTCTGGGGTTAAAAAAAAGAAACAAACTGCGCTTAAAAGCAAAATATTACAGATATTGGAAAACTGTTTGAGAGACAGAACTAAGATTGTTAGAATCAAGACTTTGAACCCAAAACATCAACGGGCTGTGTCCTCTTGGTGGATGGTGTGAGACTATTGGAGTATTTTCAGCTTTTTGCTTTGTGTTAAAGGCATTCTTTTGGTTTTTCTCATTTAGCAGCACGATGCCTTCGCTCTCTGTGAAGGTTAAATCGATTATCATCATCTTCTGGTTGTGGAATTTGAAGGATAAGCCAAATATTATTGAAGAAAAACCTTTGGGCCACATCTCTCCCCTTTTGAGTCAGACTCAAAATGTCAGTTTAAGAGGATGCAAAATTGGCCAGAGTGGTCCTGTCTCCCAGCATGCATTGCAGGAAATAACACTGCTGCTTTTTATTCCCCCCTTTTTCTCGCACTAGGGGAACATCTGGGATTTATGCAGAATCCAGGTACGTTGACTTTTCAGAAAGTCCTGTATGCAAGCAATGAAATCAAGTAATTGGAAAATTCGAAGTTTGGCAACACTTTTTTTTGCCCAGACGGCCCGTGACTTTTACTGTCCCAAGGACATTGTCACATTTTTTTCCTTAACCTGCTGCATTTATAGCATCTGAAATTTCACTGGCAGCAATAACATGCTCTTGTAAACCTGTTTTATTGAGCTATGTTGACATGCACTGTCAGACAAAGTTAAGAGTATCTAATCGTTGCAAGGGCGTACCCTTCACAACTTCTTTATGAATAGTGATGAGCAATTGAAATTTTAAGTAGTTCACAAAACTCAAAGCTGTCACTTTCTCAGTTGTGATGAACTGCAAATGGAGTGTGCGGTTGACAGGAAATCTTCTTTCTGGTTCTTTGACCAGAAGGAAAAGACAGATGGCCTAAAGTAGCTGCAGGGACCTTGCATGGATTACTTTCTCCATTGCTTGTTTCTTTTCCTTTTTTTAAATATATAAACAGAATTGTTTTGTGCTTGGTTACTCTCCAAGAAAATTCATCTTAAATTATAATCTCCAGTAAGGAGCTGTGCTGTGTCAAATTTTGAGGTGCTTTGATAATTACTTTGGAATGCAACAAGTTATTATGTAGCTGAATGCACCAAACATTGTGTAAAGCAAGATTCCATAAACACCAGTGAGGTAATTGACCATTGATCTATTTTTGCTAATGTTGGTTGAATACAGAATAGCTTTGGACAGTGAGAACTTCTGCCTGTCCAGGGATGTTTGGATATTTTAGTGTCAATGTTTAGATACCTTTAATGTCAGTGGACAAAGCAGATGAGCTTTGAGCAATACCATTTAGACAGGCTGTTCAATTGAATACGTTCAAATGCTGGAGTTGGGTTCAAACACACAATCTTCTAACTCCGAGGGAAATGTGCTACCAAGTAAATTGCACTTAGTTTTTAAGCTATACGTTTAACGAATGTTCTTTGTAACCTTAGTGATACATTTTATTAATCTATTTGAAATCTAATCTGGTGTGGGCTGTACCAGATCATGTTCTGGATATAACACTTGCTGATGGACAGTTATTTTTGACCTTTTTACATTTGAGAGAAGTCAATCTTTATTTAATGTAGTTCATGAGCTTGGGCCTAACTCTTTTAAAGAAGGGTTCATCCTGATGACTCGCATGATATTTGTTCCTCAAACAACACGTGAAAAACAAATTATTCGATCATTTTCGCACTGCTGTTTGTTAGAGCTTGCTGTACACATTATAAGTTGGCTGTGTTTCCTACAATGCAACAGTGACTGCACTTTGAAAACATATCATTAGCTTTTCCACTTTGAAATGTTCTGAAATTGTGAAACTTTCAAGCTATCGTGATGCAAGGGATATGATTTATAGACATCTCCCAATCAACATGTTCAAAGATGTTATTACATAGCTCTGGAGCAGAAAGCACTTGAAACTGTCTCTCCTGACTCAGAGATAGTGGCAATACCACTACACCACAAGAGCTCTTTCTCACTACTTTTAAAATATATCTTACAGATATCATTTAGTTTTGGGTTTGGATTTTTAACTGATTGAGTTTAATATATAATTTGTCAGTATTTCAGGCGCCATGTTTTTAAAGAATCACAGTACAAAAGAGAGTTCCTGGACTATTAATAAAAATTTACTTTCATCAGGATAGATTTGCAAGGAGACAGATTGAAAATAGAAGAAGATAAGCCTTGTTTCAGCTAAACGCTTCAGGGGTTGGTGCGTTTTGTTTAGGGGAAACACCCCGAACTTGGAAAATTGTTGGTTTCAATTTGTAGTTTTCCTGGTTGAAGTTGAGTGCAGTTCACCTGAGGCAGAAAAATTAGAAATAGGTTGCATCAGAGTGAGGGTTTCAGTTTGAAAGTTCCCAACAAGAGGTATTTGATTAGATTGTTGAAAGCGTCATATCACTATGTGAATACACAAGGAAGAGACTATCAAACTCTAAAGGACAGGAATCGAGAGGAGCAGAATAAAAGCAAAATACTGTGGCTGCTAGGGACCTGAAACACTGAGAATGTTGGTGAAATTTAGCTGGTCTGGTGATATATGTGGAGAGAAAAACACAATTAATCATTTGAGTGCAAACTGAGTCTTCATACCTACATTCCATTCTTCCTGAAGAGTCATACCAGACTCCACATTCATCTGCTGAGTTGTGCCAGCATTTTCTATATCTGTAATTGAAAACACCAGTTGAGTTAAAGCTGTAGATATGGTAGAGAAGCATACTCTTCTGGCTGTTTGAGTACTGTAAAGGAGTACTGTTGGGATGCATGGAATATTTTAATTTTGTTGTGGGTTTTTAAATCTTTCAATTTGTGTTGCATGCCAGCAGATTGATTGATTTCTATTTTGTCATTTCTGTTGCATAATAAACTTCTGTTTTGTTGTCAAATTTGTGGCATTGGATGCTTTCTTTTCAGGGAAAGATCACCTCATCAAATAAACAAAAATTAACAAGCCTGACTTAGTATAAGATCTGACTTGTTCAGTAATTACAGCAACTGGGATCATAATAATATAAATAGTCTTTCTTTCTTCTGTGTCAGTACGAAGCCGCAGTTATGGAGTAAATTGGACTTGCTTGGGGCAAAAGGTAGCAATTGATATTCATTCCATGCAAATGCAAGGCAATGTCCAATTTTCAACAGGAGGGAATTGAAATATTCCCTCTTGGAATTGCGTCCTTCAATGCTAGCATTTGGATGTTACTAATGGCTAAAACTTAACCGGACCAGCCAATTGTTATAACAGCAGGTCAGACGCTGCAGAGAGTAGCTCACTGTCTAAAGCCTGTCTACGAGCTGCAAGGCACAGATCAGGAGCATGATGCAATAGTCTCCATTTGCCTGGATGTTTACGCAAGATTAGAGTGGTGCTGTCAAAACAGAGCAGGTCAGGCAGTATCCGAGGAGCAGGAAAATTGACGTTTCAGGCAAAAGACCTTCATCAGGAATCTGCTTCAGGGTGGAAATGACCTGGGGGTCGCAGTCAGAGAGAGACTCACTGAGATCCCTGTAGAGAGAAGAGGAGAATTTCTTCAAGGTAGGCATCTTTGGAAGAGGATTCACAGTAGGGTTAAAATCATTCTTGATGAAGGGCTTTTGCCTGAAATGTCAGTTGTTTTCTTGCTCCTCAGTTGTTGCTTGACCTGTGCTTTTCCAGCATCACTCTAAACTTGACCCTAACCTCCAGCATCTGTAGTACCCACTTCCACCTGGATGATCAAGCAGTCTGCTTAGTCAGCACTCCAACTACTGCCCTCAACATTGCTTCTTACTGTCGCTGATATACAATGGCGGCAGTGTCTTCCATCTGCAAGATGTTCAGCAGGGTCCACACTCAACATCGCCACCCGCGAATTTGATTTTAAGCTACACCAACCTGACCTGAAACAATATCACTGTTCCTTCATTATTTCTGAGTGAAAATATGGAAAATTGCCCTTGTTTCTGCGTAAGTGTACACACCCAGCCCATACGAACTTTCCTAACAGTGCTGAATATACCCACATTACATGGACTAGTCCAAGAAGGTTCTGCATTGCAGCCCCCCCTCGGGGACAATGGGGCAGGAAATGCAAGATTATGATGCTTATCGCAAGAAAACATGCAACAAATACATCACTCCTGTTTATGTAGCATGGGAACATTGCAGTTGGTTTTTTGCAAGTTGCTAGAATGCTCCAGTATCTGATGTCACTTCTTTTGCTGCAGGAGACCAGACATTTGACCCTCATGAATCACAAATCATCTGGGAACCCTTTACTACTTCCAGGTTTACTTCCTCCCACAACATTTTTCTCTGCCTGAGCTGGCAAACTCTTCTCTGTACCATGATTGACCCAGCTTTACTTAATAAAAGGAGGCCAACTTTTCTGGATATTCTGAAACAAAAACTGGATACAGATGAATTTGAGTGGGCCTTTAATTGTCAACTTAACCAAAGCTGAACTGTTCCTGACATGTCACAAGTTAGTTCATGACTTCAGTGTTTTGATTATTCACTGTTTTATGTCATTTCAATTTAGTACTATTCTGCAATGTCCTTTGAAAGTTATGTGAAATATTTTTCATTCAAACGTTATTCCAAATAAATCCGTTACATGTTCTGCACCTTCTCTGGCACGTATGTTAAAATTTATTCTGGCATCTCAATTGGTCAGATAATTTAAAGGAAGACATTCCCAATGTCAAGGGGATAAAGAGGGGGAGATGACTTAATGGGAGAGCTTTCTGAAGGGCTAATATAGGCATGTTGGGCCAAATAGCCGACTTTGGTACTATTACCAGTGTACCAAGCTCATATGAAACTGCCCTTGTGCAATAAGTCCACATAAGCTTGGTGCCAAGGAGTTGTTTTGAGTAGACTAAGATTTTGAGCTTCCAAGCCATCAGTGTGACAGATGTAAGAAGATGTGTTTGAAGTTGTCATCCAGTAGTCTCTCTGGCTGGGAAGGCTGAATCACTTGCACACATTCCACAGGTGCAACCCTTTTTTTGAGCTCATTGAGCAGTATCTTGGTTTTTAAGTTTGCCAACTAGATAGGATATTTTTGCAACTCCACCCACATTTGTTTCTCAGTGTAGCCCACACTCACGGATTAGGTTTTAATGGCCTGCACCCAGTGTATTTATTGGTGTGAGGAGCTGGGGTTTAAAATATCAGCATTGTGTTACCCACTGGCCTTGTGCTATTGTGAGGTTACTTATGTCTTTTTAAATCTCTGAAAATGACTTCAGAAAACATCTATTTGAGCCATCTGTTAGTTTCATGTGTCTACAATATTGATTTTCTTAAACAATTCAAGTGGAGGGTTGCTCCTACTGACCTTTTGACACTTCCCTGCACATTACACCATGATAAAGGAATCATCTGATCATTCATTAACTTGCTTAATATGATAGTTTGGTGTGTTTGCTTGCCTGCATAACAATGAAGATGGCACTAGTATAGCTCTTGGAAAGTCTGGGACATGTCATAAGGTGCTGAGAACGGGAACTGCTTCTGACTTGTTTCACTAATAGGAATTTTGTTTAACTTGTCGCACATCTGCCGATCTAATGTCACTTGCTTATCTTATTATTTAACTGAATTGCAGTGTTAAGGTAATACCTAATCTTCACCTCCTTTTCTCCCCCCCGCACCCAAAAAAAACCTCGACAACGTAATATAAAATAGAAATATCATCTAGATTCTTCAGAAGTAAGAGTGACCTAGTTAGCAAAGGTTAATGAAAATGAGGCTGTTTAAGCTGTATTTGACATACCTGTACTCACCCCTCAGATTCACAGAATTGGGGAGGAGGCCAATCAGCCCATTAAGCCTGCACTGTCACTTCAAACAAGCATCATTAATGCCAGCCTCCTGCTTCCTCCCCATACCCTTGCACACTAGTCTCACCAGTCATTATTGGTGCATTACTGAAGAATTTGGGACTGTTCAGGACTGCCATCAATCCAGTTTTGCTGCATAGGGTGATGTAGTGTTTGAGTGGTTTGACCCGATGTGAACGGGGCACCATAACTTCTTTTTGGTTTAAAACAAAAGGCGTGGCGTTTTGCTTTGTTTCTGAAGAATGTATCTCATTGACAGATTACGTATCAGTTTGATGCCCATGTCCCCCCACACATTATACAAACCACTCCTGTTTGAATTTAGATAAGGCAGCCCCAGCTTCACGAAACCCACTTAACGCAAGCCGTGACAGTGTTCTGAGTTTCAGGAAGAGCTTCATGCTTCTGGAGAGGAGGAGAAAGTGCTACTTTGTTTCTGTATTGAACTGCAACATGAATTTGCATTCACTGTAAAAAAAAAGGTGGGCTGACAATTCAAATGATTTGGAAATCATACCTAATAATTTTGTGATCAGAGGGAATGCTGCATTTTTTTTGAAGGTATATACAGTTACACTCACTGTTTTCATGTGGCAATTGACTGTGCAATTTGAGACTCCCAGGTGATTTGGAGTTCAGTTTTCCGCTCAGAAGCTTAAAACTGTGCCAGCCATTGGATTTTTCTATTGATTGGTTGCTTCTGTCTCTGAGACGAGTCCATTAGGAAGGCAACATATGTCGAAGTTGCTTGTCAAGGACTGGTAGCATCCCTACGTTTGAGCCCGGAGTCCTGGGTTCAAGTCCCACATACTCCGGAGATGCTTAACTCATCTGAACAGGTTGATGAAAAATATCTTTGCTTGAAGCTAGACATTGAGGTTTCAAGTTTCCAAATGAGACTTGCACAACTGTCATCTGTTTGTGCTGTAATGAATACAGCCAGCTTGAATCTTTGTTCAGCAAGCTCACTCTTCCTGTGGGAGAAGGTGAAAATATTGTGCTTCACACTTTTTAAACTCCTTTTTTTCTAAAAAAAAATCAACCCATTTCTTGAAGAGACAATGTATATTACATTTTGAGAGTGTTGTAAACTTTAGAGGAACGTTTTGCGATGTTTTCTCTCTTTATTTCAATTGTACTGTTATTTATTTCCTGCAAACATCAGGGCTGCAGATGCTGGAGATCAGAGTCTAGATTAGAGTGGTGCTGGAAAAGCACAGCAGGTCATCAGGGTTCCTGATGAAGAGCTTTTGCCCGAAACGTCGATTTTCCTGCTCCTCGGATGCTGCCTGACCTGCTGTGCTTTTCCAGCACCACTCTAATCTATACTGTTATTTAGTTGTCCCATTTCCCCTCCCTCCCTTTCTTTCTACTTCAAGTTCCATGGCCTCGAAACTCAGTTTCACCTGATGATCACACGAGGACTTGACTTCCTGGGTGAAACACTGCACAATATTAATGAGTGCAAAGACATTCACTATCACTAGAACGTATCAGATGAACGCACAGGATAGTGGGAAATGAACAAGATTCAGGTGCAACCTGGACATCCCAATCTTTGATGGACCGGCCACACTCAGGGGCAGGCTTCATGTCTTATGGGGACTTGATCAGTTGGGAAGCTTGGTGTTGGACAACTAACGGCCTAACTGGTGTCTGTGGAGTGGATTCACACGAGTGGGTGTACCTGGACACTTGATATTTTGTCCGTCCTACCTAACAACTCTTCCACCATTTCCCACCCCCCCCCCCCCCCAACCAACCCGCCAACATTTTTACATATGCTGAAGATACTTAGTATGCAGCACTTCTTTTTAATCTTGGTGTTGGCAATAGTATTGCAAGGACAACATAACTGCTTCTGACTGGGACATACTGGAGCAAATCTGAAGTATATCACGTGGAACTGAAAGCTAGGCCAGGTCCCTGTCATCCCACCTAATAGACACTGTATGCCTCCTTTGGCCATTATTGCTTTACCAGGGAAAAATCCCCGAAGCCCATGACCAGATCATGAGCACAAATATTTCACATCAAAGAGCTGCTGCAAGGTTGAGAGCTCGAGCTATTGAGCCTGACTAGTCTCGGTCCTGTATCAGCGATAAGTGGAACATTTTGCCAACTTGAAAGCTCGCCCTGAATGGCAGACATTAGGATTTAAACACAAGATACTGTTTCATCAACAAGTGAAAGCGACTGCAAGTGAGCAAAATGTTAAATGGAATGTATGAAACTATGCCAGCTTCCAATAATTTAATGCAGCAATAACTTTCTCTCGAAATATCTATCTTTCATTTCGTGAGCCCAAGGGGATAGAAAGGCTTGTGCATCAGAAAGTGTATTGAATAGCTTTACTCAACACTTGACTATCTGTCTACAGCGAGACATACTGGTGTTTACATCCATTGAAGTAACTGCTGTCTAGTTGCATTTTAACCTTTTCAGCTAATGTGGGAGCTTGCTGTCAGATTTGTCCACGGTGAAGTAATGATTGAAACTGCTTGAATCCAACTATAGATGTTTTAAAGGTATAGACGTGGCTAGAACTGCAGCACTGGAACTATTTGTTTCCTTATAGTAACTTCGGTGATTAATGCACTAAAAGGGAAACTCAAACTCAGATTGCCTCCGACAGGGAATTTTAGAATACATGACTCTAGCGGGAGTAGGCCATTCAGCCCTTTGAACCCACTCTGCTACTGCAAGGATCATTCCTTAGATCTCAGCTATTCACAATCTATATCAATGATTTGATATGACTTTATTCTTGTCACAGGAACTGTGATACAGTGAAAAGTTTTTTTTTTACAGCAAATTATTACCTTACATAAGTACATCAGGGTAATAGAACAGAATGCAGAATATAGTCATACAGCTCCAGGGAAGGTGCAGAGAAAGATTAACTTTAATGGTGATGATGATGTTACCATTCACAGAATCCTGCACCATCAACATCCTTGGGGTTCCCATTGACTAGAAGCTCAACTGGACTTGCCATATAAATACAGTGATTACAAAAGCAAGTCAGGAGGGTTGGGGTATCTCACTTCTTGTCTCTGTAAAACCTGTGTAACATCTACAAGACTCAAGTCAGGAATGTAATCGAATACTTCCCACTTGTCTGGATGGCTGCAGCTCTAACAACATGGAACAAGCTTGACATCACCTAGGACAGAGCAGCCCTTCACCACTGACACTCAGTCGCAGCAGTACGTACTATCTACAAGATGCACTGCAGGAATTCACCAAAGATCCTTGGACATCACCTTCTGAACCCATGACCATGTCCAACTAGAAGGACAAGAGCACCAGGTACATGGAACCATGACCATCTGCAACTTCCTCTCCAAGCCACTCACCATCCTGACTTTGAAATTTATCACCTTCACTGGCACGAGGTCAGAATCCTGGAATACTTTCCCTGATGGCATTGTGAGCCTTCAGCACGTAGACTGCAGCAGTCCAAGAAGGCAGCTCGCCAGCATCTTGTGAAGGTAGCTAGGCCACAGGAAATAAATGCTGGCCAGGCAGCCAGCGATTTCCACAGCCCATGAGTGAATAGTAAGAAAATTGCACAAACGACCCTCAAAGAAAAAAACGAATTGGCATCTTAAACGGTGTTTGTTACTTATAGGCTCCCCTACAAGAGGAAGAGCATCCTACTGCCATCCATCCTTTCAGATCCCCTCAGGATATTTTATGTTTCAATTTGATCACCTGTCGTTCTTCTCAATTTCAATTAGCACAGACATAACCTCTTTAACGTTGCTTCAAATGATAAACCCTTCACCCCAGAAATGAGTTGACTAAAACTCATCTGAACTGTTTTTAATGCAATTGTATCTGTTCTTAAATCAAGAGACCAAAACTCTGCACATTACTCAGGGTGCCCTGTACTCATGCAGCAGAATACTCCTACTTTTGTCTTCTATTCTCCTTGCAATAAATGTCAGGATTCCGTTTTCTTTGCTAATCCCTTGCTGTACCTGTGTAAAATGTGCAGTTGGCTATGCACCAATTTTACAACAAATTATGCCCGCACGAAAATATTCTTCAATCCTTATTTCTTAAGATTAGCAGAGGTGCAGGTGCTCACTTTGTCATTATTTAAATACAGGTGTATTTAGTCATATTTCTTCACTCACTCAATGACGGAACTAATCTGAATTCAGTTTAAAGAAGTGCATTCATCTGAATTGCTAAATATTGCAGGGAGAGTCTTTGTAAGGAACAGTGTTCTCTTTCTGACTTTGATTTTGTTTTTTTTTCCCTACTTTATTAGTGCTGAGCAGGTGACTAGGAGCAGGAAAACACCTTCAATGCTATTAACATTGAGTCATATTAATTTTTAATGCTTGCTCTTCTGAGCATGTCCATGTTGAACATTATCTTCTTGCTCCCAGAATGCCTCCAACAGAAGGATGACCAAACTACATGGTGACTCTGAAGAAGTGAGTCAGGTATATGGCTAAAAGAGGGCCACTTTATAATGAAACTTGGAGCCCAGTAGAAAATGAGAGTTTTACCCCCCTCTACTCCAAAAGATTCTTATTTAGAATGAGATTGCAATGTAGAGTATCATGAATTTTTGACTTTAATTGATAGCAAGTTAATGTTCTCGTTGAGAGCAGAAGGATAAGGCTCATGAGAAACATAAAACTGAGCAGTGCATTGGTACTTGCATTTCTGAGAATGGGTTTTATTAATGAATGTGGTGAGGGGAAAGCAAACAAGTGACTGCCTTAAGGAGATGCTGTAGTTGATCTGGGAGTGTTTGGAACTGACGGAAGTACTGAAACCTTGTGCAATAGAGTATTTGTTTCATTCCAAAGCGATAAGATACTTTGTTGATAATTATCATTCTTCATCAGCTGATAAATATTCTCAATCGGGCTTTGGGTGCACGCTTAAGTATCACTGCTTGAAGTTAGATTAGATTGGATTTCCTACAGTGTGGAAACAGGCCCTTCAGCCCAACAACTCCACACTGACCATCCAAAGAGTAACCCACTCAGACCCTTTTCCCTCTGGACTAATGAACCTAACACTATGGGCAATTTAGCACAGCCAATTCACCTGACCTGCTCATCTTTGGACTGTGGGAGGAAACCGGAGCACCCACGCAGACACGGGGAGAATATGCAAACTCCACACAGAGAGTCGCCCGAGGCTGGAATCAAACCTGGGACCCTGGTGCTGTGAGGCAGCAGTGCTAACCACTGAGCCGCCATGCATGGGGGAAAGATTAAAGTTGCAATCTGGATGAAGTGGTTCAACAGCATTGGCTAATCCTCCTTCTTCAGTTTGAAAACAGAGAACTGTACTCCTAATTTTCTTTGTGAAACAAAAAGGTTTTACTCAGTAGCTCTTGAAGATGGCTGACCATTGGATTGACAGTGACCAATGGGTGTTGGCTCCAAGGGTGAAGCCTTTGCCATGTCGGCTTAGTTGTATAGTCAGGAGGAGATGATATTTCAAGGTGAAGAACAAATGGCATGTCAACCCTGGTTGCTCTTGGCTGCATTGACAGCAGCAATTTGGAGATATTTCTCTATCGTCTCTATTCATTGCATGCAGGTAGCATATATGAAAAAAATTAAGTAATTTTGCTGTATAATTCCTGCAGTACTAAAGGGGTCTTATAGCTAGGTATCGTTGTTAAGACTTATGTTTTAGTGAAAATATTTTCTTCTTTAATGGGTTAGCATTTAGTGCTTCTTAAACACAATGATCCGGAAGTTGTATTGACTTTATAATTTATGTCGTAATTTTATCAATTATTTCTGACCTTGTCAAATTAGACAATGAGGGGATTAATTATCATTAGGTGCAGAAATCGGTTTATCAAGTTTAAAAGGGTTTTTGCTAGTTGACTGTCTGACCCACCTCCAAACAGTAACTAAGCACCAACTGGATTGTGTGGGCTAAGGTAATTGATTCCTTTATGTGCTACTGAGGAGAATTAAGAAACCTGAAAGTTGGCAAATATTGAGTAACTAGTGTTAACAAGGCAGCGAGAAACATTTTAATTTAATTGTTCTTGGTAAACACTCGATGGTGGCTCCTATTTTGAGAATTAAGGCACAGTTTATGACCATCCTCCACAAATGGTGTGGCATTTGGAAGGCTGGGCAAAATTTACATTTCCTCCTTGCCCTCCCCCACCAACCCCACTCAAAACAGTAAAGCAATGAAGGTGTTTAATCCAAAGGATGGATTCCATTCCTTCCCAAAATTCCCCATTGAAGTTCAGGATGGGTCAAGGTTGGCCTACCCATCTCTAGACCAACTGAGGCTCTTAAGTCGCCAATTAATTGCTGCTAAAAGACTGTTTCCTGTTGCCAGATTAGGGCTACGTAAACATTGCACAAGCAAATAGAAATCTGGACAAAATGCTTGGGTTTATTCTATTGCATCATTTCAGTATGTTTGAATTCTAAACATGTACAGGGCTCTGTTTGCTGAAGTACCCAAAACACCTATAAAGAGAGATTGCAGACACTGAGTTTGTCAGAAAAGGCTCATGTTTTTATGCTGCGTTGCGCAAATAAGCTATTATCCTGAAAGGGAAATGCATTAAGTTTCATTCTTCACCATTTGTCTTGGGATCAAATTATCAGGGTGTCTTTGAAAACATTTTGAAGTGATTAGCTACTAGGACAGCTTCATGATGTTATGCCAGCTCCAGTCTGGGAATGTCCAGTAAAGAATGTCAGATGCATTATCGTTGCGCAGGTACGGAGATGAAATTCTCAGCAGAGAGATTTACCTGATTCAGTGGTGAGCATCCCTGATTTATTACAAACCTCTGTCACAAAGCTGGTACCTTTTTTTCTAAAAGCTGTTCCTTTTCTCAAGAATACTATGTTCTTGGTCCTCTTCAGAGGGATCATAAAACCCTCCTGACTCTGAGGAGACTAGTTTGATATAGAGATGAAAAAGGACTTTTGTTTCTATGTAAACAGATGAGACTTCAGGCCAAAGTGGCCATGTTTTAGAAGTGATCTGTATAATGAAAGGGAAGTGGTCAGCTCTCTGGTTGAGCAGTTCAGTGTAAAACTAGTTAGGAGTTCAGCTGCATGAAAACAGGCTACTAAACTCTGTCTCTCCTTCTGCCTTCTAACTTGAACCTATAAACGTTTGTTCCATTTTCACTGTTTTTTAAGGGGGGTGGAGGTTGCTTATTGGGACTGTTGTGTATGTTCAGAACAGCATAATTAAGTCTAGTTTGGATAGACTGAGTTCTGTCGGGGTTCTTTATTCTGTTGTGTGTGTTTCATTGTGTAATTTTGTGAATAGTTTTTTGTCTGTATTAAAACCTGGTAGTCAACCTAGCTAACTTCAGATAATTTTCACTGTACACTTAGTGAAACAAATTGCGAAGTTATGGCCTGGGCTTCCTGCTTTAAGAATGTTTTGAGTAGTCTGACCTAGTCCATAACAGACTGGGGGCTCTTTTGCGGGGTGTTAAACAGCGAGAGGTTGCTAGTGGCTTTATTTAGCCTGTTGATTTGATTGGGCAGACAAGGCTTGGGATAGTAATGGCTCTTTTTGTCACCAAATGTTTTCTGGAAGTGGATGCGGTGACTTTGGAAGTTTTGCAAGAGGTGAATAAGACCAAACTGCAGCAGTTAGCAGACCATCTGGGATTGGACCTGCCTGCTTCTTGTGAGGAAAGAGGAGATAATTACAGCAGTAGCTCAGCATTGAAACTTGCCAGAGAAACCATCAGAATCTATGGAGATGGCAAGAATTCGATTGCAAATGTAGCAGCTTGAATTAGAGGTAAGAGATAAGGCAAGGGCAGCAGAAATGAAACAGTTTGAGTTACAATTGAAAGTAGGAGAGAGTGAAAAAGAGTAACAGAAGAGAAAGAAAAAGAGCAGCAGAGCAGAGAGAAAGAGAGCTTTTGAACTTCAAAAACTTAAAAAGGAAAGTCAGCTTAAAAGGCTGGTGATAAAGGCTGAGGGTAGGTTTAGTGAGGAAGGGAGTGGGGATGAGCAAGCCCCTGGTAGTCAGAAGCTGAGTGAGAAACTGGTTCGGTATGTTCAAACATTGCTTAACTTTGATGAGAAGGATGTGGAAGCCTTTTTCGTCTCATTTGAAAACCAATGCAGTGGCCAGTGGCCAGTGGCAATGTGAGTTTTGTTGTAGGTAGGACGAGTGAGGTATTCTCATCGCTATCAGAGGAGGTATCTGGGGAATATGAGAGGGTGAAAAAAGCCATTTTAAGTGCATATGTGCTTGTACCAGATGCCTATAGAAATTGTTTCAGGATTCTAAAGGAGGAACCAAGGTCAAACCTATATTGAGTTTGAAAGGATCAAACCGAGTCATTTTGATAGATGGATAAACGCTTTGAAAATCAAGCAAATCTATGATGCCCTTAGAGAGGTAATTATTTTGGAGGAATTCAAAAATTCACAGCCTGAAGTAGTGTGAACTCATGTGGAAGAATAGAGCGTTAAACAGCAAAGTTAGCAGCTGAAGTGGCTGATGATTATGACTCGTCCATAAAACATGGTTTGGCTTCCAGAATCAATTTCAGTCCGTGAGGGATAGAAACTGGGGCAAAGAGAAATCCTCACGTGGAAAAGGAAAGGTAGATCTCAGTGAAGATCAAAAGGATAACTTATCGCATGGTTAAAAAAAGAAATCCTTAAGGGGGCCAAAGAAGTTAAAAAGCTCCGGTATTTTTATTGTAATAAAATGGGCCACACAAAATCATAGTGTTGGTGGGCTAGGAGAAAGCCAGATGGAGGAAAACCAGACAGGCCTGGGAGTTCTGTTGGACTAATAACAAAAAGTACAAGGGAAGTTAGATAACTGCCTCAGAGTGTATAAGATGATCAGAGGTTAGTTAAGGAGGAAGTGCTAGATCTGCTTAAACAATACACATGCAAGGCTAAAGTTTATTCATATAGGCCAGGAGTAGCAGGTAAAGTGATTACAATACGAAGGGACACCGGATCCCCTCAGTCTGTGATGCTGAAGGATGAGGAGATACGCACTCTTGAGGGACTATTGCCAGAAAAGGTACCGGTAACAGGAATTCATGGTGAGACAAAAAGTGCTCAATTATGGAAAATGAGGCTAGAGAGTCCAGAGAAGAGTGAAGAATTTGTAGTAGGAGTATTGGACAAACTCTCAGCTCCGGGAATACAATTTGTCCTTGCAAATAATCCAGCTGATTGACCGGTAGGCGTGCTGCCTACTCTCGTTGCAAAGCCAGTGGAGAAGCAGCAACTGAAGAAGTGAAGCATGTGTATTTAGGGATTTTCCCTGATTGTATAGTCACAAGATCACAGAGACACGAGTTGAAGCAGGAGCGATCAAAATGCTCAGATAAGGAAGCTGACATAGCTTTATCCAAGACACTTTCTTTTTGATCAGGTAATTGGGACAGAGCAGGAGCAAATAGGTAAACATGCAAAAATCCTTAGCTGTGCTATGCTTATTGAGTTACAGCAGAAAGATGAGACTTTAGAACAGTTATATCAAAAGGCATATACAGAGAGAGTGAGCAAATGCATTCCTGTGTGTTATTAACAAATGATATCTTAATGAAGAAATGAAGACCATCGCACATTAAAGCAGATGAGGAATGGGCAGAGATTCATCAAATTATTTTGCCAGTAGGGTATAGAAAGGAGGTGCTGCGAGGGACGAATGAGCTACCGCTTGGAGGTCATTTAGAGGTGAGGCTAAAATACAAAGACATATTTACTGGCCTGGACTACACAAGGATGTAGTTGAATTTTGTCAGATGTGTCAGCTAATCGGAAAACCACAGGCAGTAATAAAACTTGCACTTCTAGTGCCAATTCCAACATTTAAGGAACCTTTCACAAGAGTCTAGATTGATTGTGCAGGTCCCCTACCTCAAACAAGTGGGAATAAGTACTTATTAACAATAATGGATTTGTTGACTAGATTTCCCGAGGCAATCCCATTAAACAAAATCACAGCTAAAAGAGTTGTAGACAAATTACTTAAATTTTGTACACGATACGGACCACAAATAGAGATCCAGTCAGATCAAGGATCAAACTTCACATCCAAGCTATTCAAGGAGGTTATGATAACTTGGAAATAAAGCAATTCAAATTTACTGCGTACCATCCAGAATTGCAGGGGGCACTAGAGAGATGGCATCAAACACTAAAGACCATGTTGAGGGCTTATGGTCAGGATTATCCAGATGATTGGGATAAGTGCTTTTTGCGATCAGGGATGCACCAAATGAATTGACGAAATTTGAATTAATTTTTGGACATGAAGTAAGAGGACCGTTAAAATTGATTAAGGAGAAATTATTAAGTCAGAATTCAGAGACCACCCACTTGGACTATGTGTCAAATTTTAGAGAAAGATCAAATAGAGCTGACTAAACAGTATTTGAAATTATCACAGCATACAATGAAGCAGATAAGAATTTGCAAATTTTCAGTTGGTGATAAAGTATTGGTGTTCCTTCCACTAACAGGTGAGCCTTTAAAAACCAGGTTTAGTGAACCTTATCAAATTGAAAAGAAATTGAGTGAGGTGAACTACTTGATAAGGACTCCAGACAGGAAAACATCTCAGAATGTGTCATGTGAATATGCTCAAAAGGTATTTTGATCGGGAAGGAAAGCAAGAGGAGAAGGTGTTAATGATTACAGTACAGAAGGAAAAAGCAAGTTCAGAGGATTCTGAATTGGATATTCCTCAAATCAAATTGGACAATGAGGAAGTTGTCAAAAATTGGGATAAATTATTGAATTACCTTCCACAAGAAAATTGAAATGACCTGAAAGAGTTATTACTATCATATGGGGAGATATATGGAGATAAACTGGGAAATACTAACCTAATTGTGCATGTTGTAGAGATAGGAGATGCAGTTCCGATTAAGCAACTTCCTCATAGGTAAAAACAAGGACTGCAGATGCTGGAAACCAGAGTCTAGATTCGAGTGGTGCTGGAAAAGCACAGCAGTTCAGGCAGCATCCGAGGAGCAGGAAAATTGCTGTTTCGGGCAAAAGCCCTTCATCAGGAATACAAGCAGATAGCCTGAAGGGTGGTGAGATAAATGAGAGGAGGGTGGGGGTGGGGAGAAAGTAGCATAGAGTACAATAGGTGAGTGGGGGAGGGGATGAAGGGGATAGGTCAGGGGGGAGGGAGGGTGGAGTGGATAGGTGAAAAAGAAGATAGGCAGGTAGGACAAGTCATGGGGACAGTGCTGAGCTGGAAGCTTGGAACTGGGGTGAGGTGGGGGAAGGAGAAATGAGGAAACTGTTGAAGTCGACATTGATGCCCTGGGGTTGAAGTGTTCCGAGGCAGAAGATGAGGCGTTCTTCCTCCAGGTGTCTGGCGGTGAGGGAGTGGCGGTGAAGGAGGCCCAAGTCCTCCATGTCCTCAGCAGAGTGGGAGGGGGAGTTGAAATGTTGGTCCACAGGGCGGTGGGATTGATTGGTGCGGGAGTCCCAGGGGTCTGAGGTCGGAGGTGTGGGATGTGGACACGATGCATTGGAGGACATCTTTAACCATGTGGGAAGGGAAATTGTGGTCTCTAAAGAAGGAGGCCATCTGGTGTGTTCTGTGGTGGAACTGGTCCTCCTGGGAGCAGATACGGCGGAGGTGGAGAAATTGGCAATACGGGAATGCTTCCTCATAGGCATAACCCTCTAAAGTTGGCACAGGTTCAGAAGGAAATAGATCGCATGCTTCAAGATGGCATAATCGGAGTGAGTTACAGTGACTGGAGCTCACTCATAGTCATGGTGCCAAAGCCAGATGATACCCAATGGTTATGTGTGGGCTATTGCAAAGTCAACGTCGTTACAAAGGCTGATGCATATCCCATTTCATGGTTTAAGCACGGTGTCAAAAAAGTGGGACAAGCAACTTACATTTCTAAGTTGGACTTCCTCAGAAACTACTGGCTGTTAGTTTCTTTTCCCGCGGTTTCACGCACGAGATGCAATTCACACACACCAGCTTTCTGCAAACAGATCACGTTTATGTACACTTCTGCATGCTAGGTGACCCCCTTTGATCCGCTTCGCAGTGAAGTGAAGTCGGTCAATGTGAGGCCCTGAACAAACAAAACCCATCCCCTTTATACAGGCCAGTTGGCCATGCCTAGAGATGTTCTGGCCACTCCCGCATAGTCTCATGCCACTCTAGACAACTCTCTGTTGCTCACAGTCACAACTTACCCCGGTACAATGGCAGGGTGAGATCATCCTCCAAGATAATGCAAATGCTGATGCCTTAATCCTGGAGAATCATTCTGTGGATGATTTTCTGACTCAGTGATTCCTTGAGACAGTGCAGGTGTGACATACCTCTGGCTGGAAAACATTTCTGAATGGAAGAGATTGAATGATAGTTTAACTTGAAAATAGCAAGTAATAGCAAATGACTCTAAATGATGCGTGAATTACAATGGATAGTTTACTGATTCCATAGTTTCCATATTGTTTCCTCATTGTCATTCTCACCCAAAGACAGTGCAGTTTCACCCTTTAATATTGCATTCATGTCCAAAGAGAGATTCTCATTTAATCTTTCAACATTACATTGGCAAGTTCCTCCATCAGAGAGAACAAGGCAGTTTTGACTTTCGTAACATCAAATGGCCTTGTTAGTTCAAAGCCATTTGGTATGAAAAATGCTCCAGCCTTATTTTAGAGACTGAGTAATAAGGTCTTTGCCGGATTACGCAATTGTGTTGTTTACATTCATGACCTGGTGATTTTTAGTCACTTGTGGAAGGTACATTTACAGCATTTATCGGATTTGTCTGATCGATTTTGGAAGGCAGGCTTGGTGGCAAACCTAGCCAAAAGTGAATTTGCCAAAGCCCAAGTCACCTTCCTGGGCCATGTTATTGGACAAAGATAAATGGCCCCATGGGATGTGAAAGCAAAAGTACTTGGGGAATTTGCAACACCGTCGACGAAAAAAGCAGTACTACGGTTCCTGGGATTGAATGAATTTTACTGAAAGTTTGTGCCGAACTTTAGCAGTGTGGCTGTTCTACCTACTGGTGTACTTCAATACATTGCCCTCTGTCATGCCAGGAATACTTGATACTCATCTCTGAGAAGCTGAGCTGGAACATGTTGACCTCCTATTCTTGGCTCATACATGAGTTTCTTTGCTTCATGACTCAGAAGGAAGGTACTAACAGCACCAGCCTGGGAAAGGTGGAGCTCTGCATTTTCAGTTAGCTTGCTGTTGGTCTATACTCACTTTCACAACTTCTTCAACATGACAGCTGCAGCCTTGGCAATGCTGGTGCTAATTTTGGCATCGAGGAGCAGCTTGCTGGTAGTTGCTGGTCTAAGGTTTGTGATGCTTTTGATAATCTTCAAAGTGGGATTGTTGAATTTGATGGAGTCTCTGTATCCTGGCCCGTAACTTCCTGATACTGCAAGAAAATAACCACTACCGTCAAATAATACAAGGATGAGCTCGAGTGTTTGGGATCAGTGATTTGGGGTAGAATCAACTCAGTGAAAGTGAGGACTGCAGATGCTAGAGATTAGAGTTGAGAGTGTGGTGCTGGAAAAGCACAGCAGGTCAGGTAGCATCTGATGAGAAACAGGAGAATCGACCCTGATGGAGGGCTTTTGCTGTGTTTTTTCAGCACAACACTCTCGACTCGGTATTTGGGATGGCATGCGCTTCTGTATGTGACCAAAGAAATGGGAATCTTTGTGAAGTGGTACTCGATAATGATGCGGAGAGGCAAAAAGTTTTACTTTTCAGTGCACGTCAACTTGGCAAAAACAAAATGAATTGGAAAAGAATTTTATGCCTCGAAGATAAATTATGTTTTGGATTTAGTCCCTGGTCTGTTTCGATTTGACAGCTTTCAGCTAGCAAGACAATGCAAGACTATAGAAGATCTATGCTCATATTTTATGGGTTGCACACTCTCATTTGAAATCTGGCAAACACTATTAGACAGTCCCTAAATTCTGATCTGTGGTCATTGTGCTTGAAGTATTGCAGCAAACTTTAATGTAGGCAATAATCATTAAACAGCTTGTACCAAGCTGCATCAAGTATTGGTTGTAATCGGAGCAGGGCACCACACCCTGCTACAGTGTGCTAAATGCCACCAACTGTATGCCCAAACCAATGACGTAATTCCTCTCCCCATCATCAGTCAAAACTGAAACAGGGTGTTAGCAATGTTGGTGTTGCACTTGACATGAAATGACTCTCTGACCAAACAGTCCTGTTGTCACTGAGACCACCTCTCTAACATTGCTGGAGTCAGCCCCTGTTTCAACTAGTGCTGTTGAAACTCTCCATTCATGTCTTTGTTACCTTTTTAAGTTTGACTATTGCAATACATTCCTGGCTAGCCTCCTATTTCCTATCCTCCATAAACTTGTGGAGATAAAAAGCTCTGCTCAAATCAAATTGCATTTATAGAGTCGTAGAGATCTACAGCACAGCAACAGACCCTTGGGTCCAACTCTTCCATGCCGACCAGATATCCCAACCCAATCTAGTCCCACCTGCCAATTTATCCACCACTTTTTTAATCGCTCGCCTGTATTAATGTCCAGTCTAGCAATGCTTTTGTTTTGAAATTCTCATCCACATGTTCAAATCCCTTCATGGACTTGGCGCACTCTACCTTTGTGTACAGCCCTCCTGAAACACCTGAGTTGTTTCAGTTCTGGACACCTGAGCATCCCTGATTCAATTCCTCCTGTGTTGACAGTCATATCTGGGCTCCAGCCTCTGAAGTTGCCTCCCCAAACCGCTGTAACACTTGTCTCCTTTATACGATGCTGCTTTAAAAATTGTCCCTTTTGATCATGCTTTTAGTCATCTGTCTTAATAGCTTCTTTTGGAAGTTAGTGCCACATTTTGTTTGATCAGTTTGCCATTCAACTTTTTAGGATGGTTTACCAGTTTAAGGATGCTGTATAATTAGAAGGTGTTGTTATGAACTACCATTGCTCTCTGCCCAATCTTAGTCATTTTCTGGTCACAGTCTTGAATTGAGCATTGGAGTTAATATGGTCTCTGATCAAAACACAACATTCCTGTCACTTACTCAGCTTTATTGGGCCAGGGGTTGAGAAGTGCAGAGTGTTTGTGCAGGGCTGCTTTCTGCCTGTCTGCAGTTCCATTCTTCACCAGGCTTTAAGCATTCACATTGGATAGGGTTGGAGTCTTATTGTCTCCGATTTTAAGACCCAGAGTCATAGAGATGTATAGCACGGAAACAGACCTTTGGGTCCAACTCGTCCATGCCATCCAGATATCCCAATCCAATCTAGTCCCACCTGCCAGCACCTGGCCCATATCCCTCCAAACCCTTCCTATTCATATAGCTATTCAGATGTCTTTTAATTGTTATAATTGTACCAGCCTCCATCACTTCCTCTGGCAGCTGATTCCATACATTTACTACCCTCTGTGTGAAAAAGTTGCCCCTTAGGTCTCTTTTATACCTTTCCTTTCTCACCCTAAACCTATGCCCTCTAGTTCTGGACTCCACCCACCCCAGGGAAAAAACTTTGTCTATTTATCCTATCCATGCCCCTCATGACTTTATAAACCTCTGTAAGGTCACTCCTCAGCCTCCGACGCCCCAGGGAAAACAACCCGAGCCTATTTAACCTCTCCCTATAGCTCAAATCCTCCAACGCTGGCAACATCCTTGTAAATCTTTTCTGAGCCCTTTCAGGTTTCACAACATCCTTCGGATAGGAAGGAGACCAGAATTGCACCCAATATGCCAACAGTGGCCTAACCAATGTCTTGTTCGGCCGCAATGTGACCTCCCACCTTATTTCAAGAAAATGACAAAGTAATGTAAGTAATCTTGCGATTGCATAGAATGTTCATTTAATTATTTTGAATAAACTTAGGGGAAGTACCTCAATAGTGTGTTTGCCTGAAACAATACATTCCAGATAAAAAGCCTGGAGGCAAATTCATTGTGTTACTTGATCTGATAACGTGGCATAGTCAGATCATGCTGTCTTGACAAAAGACTAATAAGTTGTGCAGCAGTTTCCTGAAGGTGATCCAGTGTAGAAACTAACTCAGTGATGAACAAATGTCAGCCCTGCATCCTGCTGTGGGCTGTAGCAAGAAGAGGATCCCGTATTTAGGATTGGGTCAGCCATAAAAGAGTGCACAGGTTGATCTGGACTGGTTTTATTTTTGGTTTTCTTCTGAAATTTGCAGTCTGCTGATAATTATAAGAGGTGAAGGATTGGATTGCCATTTTTGGGCAGATATGTATTCTTTTATTACTCGCTAAAACTAATTTAATCACATTCATTTTTTTTTGGAAATACTACTGTCTGCTTGTTATGCAGTTGATAATTTTCAAGTTGAGTAAAATGGCAATGCTACCAAAATGCTCACTAACTCTTGGAAGATTATTCAAGTGAGTATCAACAAGTTGATTGAGCGGGTGGATAGATATTAGATGAAGTTCATGCAAGTGTGAGGTGATGCATTTTTGGAGAGAGAACCTGAGGAAGCAGTATAAATAGAAGTGGATTATTCTAAAGAGTACTCAGGAGTAAGATACACCTGGGGTATATATGCGCATGTATCAGTAAAGGTGACAGCGGAATGTAGAGAGATCTAGGCTTATTAAAGTAGAGTCCAAGAGCTTGGAGGTCATGTTAAATTTGTTTGACTCTAGTTAGACCTCAGCTGAAGTATTGTCTACAGTTCTGGGTTCCACACTATATGAAGAAACAGAATGCATTGCAGAGGGTGCCGAAGGGCTTTACAAGAATGGATTCAGGGTGCAAGGCTTCAGTTATGTAGATAGAAGTTGGGACTGTTTTCCTTTGAGGGAAGACCACTAAGGGGAGACCTGAGAGATTTTCAAAATTGCGTGGGATCTGGAAAGAAAACAGGGAGAAACTATTTCTGCTCGTAAAAGGATTGAGAATGGGAGGGCACCGATTTCAAATGATTTGCCAGAGAAGTGATTGCGATGTGAGAACAAGCTTTATTACCGTGAGTAGTTATGGTCTGGAATGCACTGTATGGAAGGCAGGTTGAAGAGGGAATGAGGCAATTCTTTAAAGGGTTAAGGGGAGAACATGGAAGAAAGGCAGTAAATCATGATTGATGTTGGAAGAATCAGTGCAGCCATGATGGGTTCAATAGCCGACTGCAGCAATTCTGTGAGATACTGTAACTCTTCTCAGAAATGAGTACCATTCACATGGTCCTGATCTCCCTGACAACAAGTGATTGAGTCACCTCTGAATCATGCTCTAGAGTTCAGCCAAATGTGCACGTCCCCTTTAAGAGGGGTCACTGGTTTTAAGTACTTTCACTGACATGCCACTTTCCACCCACACTGATTAGGAAAATAGTCCAAGTACAGTATAAGCTGTCCTTGCAGAGTATAAGCAGTGCCTCATCCTGGATTTTTAAGGTTGTCACTCCACTTCCCTCCCTTTTGTCAAGTGGAATTGAGAAGCTGGAATTCGGAGCAGGTCATGTTTGTAACCGGGCAAAGACTCTGAGTTGAACCCTGATGGTTGAAGTCTTGATTTCAGAATTCCGTTCCCACTGCTCCTAGCAAAAAAACTGAAGTGTCTTATTGTGAAAACATCTGTCACGCGCTGATAATGTTAGGGACGAGACTGCTGCCTGAATACCTCAAGAGCTCCACAAATGCTTGAGTGCAGTGATGGCTGGAGAATGGGCCGTGGCACTGTCAATACACTTAAGATTCAATAAATTACAGACCAATTAGTCTGACTTGAATAGAAGGGGAAAAAAAATTACTGAGCTTTTCATGGATTGCTATTAATCATCCAATTAACATAGAGTTCGTAAATGGATTTTGATATATGGCTTCAGAACAAAAGATAATGCCTCCCAAAGCCATTAAATTCATTGAGGTATTAACAGTGCGTGGACCATGATATTCAGTGCATAACATACACAATAAAATGGAATAAATATTCACATTTAGATGATGTCAAATGAGTTGATTTATCGCAAGACTAATATTAAATATCGAGCTGATTAAAAGTTAATTGGAGATGTAAAGAAGCTGAAACAAACACAAAAGCTTGCTTGTATTTTGTTTTGGTAATTGCTCTTCATCTTCCTGGTCATTTTTCCTTTCTGCCTTACAGTCAGTACTCTTTCTTGCTAAAATACAGCTCGATTCCTGCTGGTGTACCAAATGATATTCCCTAAGAGCCTGTGAATTAACTCTGATGGTGTGCTCCTCCTTCACTTAAATATGTAGGCTTCCAAACTGCACCACTGGCGAAGACCTGGACTGATTTACTCATGTCTGCCCCAGAGTACTCTGGGTACTTGCTGTGAAATTTCTGTCCTGACCCTTCCTGGCCGATGTGAGCTAACTTTGGTACATATTGGGAGTTGAAACTGGACTGACGACAGACTGAACTTTGAGCCACTAGGGAGGCAATTTCTGTAATATTGCCTGTCAGCTACGAACTATTAGAAAAAATAAAAATATGGCATCAATTATCAACTAGCAAGCTCAGCAATATCAAGCAAAGGGATAAATGCATGTTTGGTGAACAACGGGAATCCACAATGAGTGCAGCAGTGCATTTTTCCAGCTGTCACAGGCTGCCTCGCAAGAAATTGATCATTTTAGCATTATTTATACTTCGTTGATGTTTCTATTGTTTAAGCGAATCCAATAAAAGAGCATGATTGCTAACAGAGCCTAGAATGAGAGAGCAAGTATGATTTTGATGAAATCGTGAACCTCTGAAAATTAAATCAGAAGGTAAAGATTTGGTATGAACTACTAAACTCTAACAATTTCAAAGCCTCAAGCTGCTTGCTTATTCCATTTTCTGCTGTGCAGCTTTTCTATTTGAAAAGCACCTCTCCTGCCTTGACTGTATCCAGTCAGAGAAAGAACATAAACATCGTCCGTCTCTCTCTCTCTCTCTGTCTGTCTCTCCCCCCACCACCCCCACCCCTGTCTCCTGCTTTCTGAATCCAACACTGTTGAATGAACTGTAGTCTGTGTCTGTTGATTGTGAAATGCCAATGTTCTTGCATATTCTGGTTGGCTCATTGACTCCACAAGCTTCTGCAGAAAGTCGTTGCATGCCAGATGGACATAGCTCATGGTGTGTCCCTGAGAATGCACAATACTTAAAATCGCGAGTTATAAAGGGAGAAAACACTGGGGCTGATTAGCATTACAGTACATGATGCAGCGAAATGAGGATGCTGATTTGCCTGAATGCAAATACCTCAAAAATTGTCTCTTTTTTGTTTTGGTTGCAGTTCTCCGTTAACTTCTGACATGGATTTTCAGAAAATATTTAGTCTGAAAAGTAAGACTTGTGTTGGCAACTCAGACTGAATGATGCTCCTTCCAGATGGAGGGCAAAGTGAGTCGACCATCGATGTAGAATTAGAAATTTGAACCAAAGTATGATGAGAACACAGGACTTGTTGATTAGATTCCCTACAGTGTGGAAACAGGCCCTTCGGCCCAACAAGTCCACACTGACCCTCCGAAGAGTAGCCCATCCAGCCCCATTTTCCTCTGACTAATGTACCTAACACTATGAGCAATTGTAGCATGGCCAGTTCACCTAACCTGCGCATCTTTTGGACTGTGGAAGGACACCGGAACACCCGGAGGAAACTCACGCTGACACTGGGAGAATGTGCAAACTCAACACAGACCGTTGCCCGAGGCTGGAATCGAACCTGGGACCCTGGTTGTGTGAGGCAGCAGTGCTAACTACTGAGCCAATCAGGTGAGAATGTCACAGAAGCTTCAACGTCAAAATTGACTGGCTGTAGGCAAATGGAGAATGAAGACCTAAAATCTTCAATATTCCTTACTCTGTGATTTAAATAGTTTTGTGATGAAAAGAACATCATAATGATTTTATGAAATGCAACTAGTGCAACTCTTCAGTGCTGGGCTGGATCTTTAAACTAAAAACAAATCAATTGTGCAGGAGGTCACTGACAGAAGTTGCTGCAAGGTTATGCACTTTGCTGGAGAATGAATGATTTGAACAGTCACAGATCTCTCTCGAACTTAAAGCTTACTTCGCAGCCATCTTCAGGGAGCCGGGGTCATGGATTTCTTGCTTGTACTGTCGACTTCGGAAGGCTGCAAGGTGGACAGGTGTCTCCATTCTGCAGTTATTTTGACTGCCTCTCACAAGAAATACTGAAGACTCAGTGTATCGAATGACTAATATTGACTAATGAGCTATGTCCACCTGGCATGCAACCAAATTCTGGCTCCACAGGCCTATCCAATGAGTCAACTAAAATTGACTAATATTGTATGGAATTTTCAACAGAGCCTGCACATTTAGTCTCTTGATTTCTACCACGTTTATACTTCACACGAACCTCCTGCTATCCTATTTACTTCATCTAGTCCTCTCTGCTCAACATTTGTTCATCTCTCTCCCATATTAGTGTCAATCATGGTTCACTTGAGAGCACAACAATCTCTGAGTCATGAGGTGCTGGGTTCGACTCCCACTATTGGTCTTGGCAGCGTTAAAGAGAGGGCTGACCGAGTGCTGAGCTGCACTACTGGAGGTGCAGTCTTTCAGGTGGAATGTTAAATGGAACCCTCATTTGTCTATTTTGAGGGGAAGTAGAGCTGCTAGCCCACTGTGCTGGCCAATATTTTACACTCACATCTCGCAAAAACAATCTATCATCTCACTATCACATTGTTGGCCACTTTTACAATGTAAAACACATTGGCTGAGTGGGAACGTTCATCTGTGATACCAACACAAACAAAGCACAAACAGAACTGATATATTCCCCTCAGATGCATCCCTGCAATTTGCCTTCAATATTCAATGCAGCAGTGTACGGCACTAAATACTGAGTCATCAAATTTCTCTGAAATTCCTTATTAGTGCCAATTTTGTATTTCAAATTCTGAATGATTAAAACGTGGAAAGCTCCTTTCGAACTCTCTCTTCAAGCCACACAAAAAAACTGAAAAGATATTTGAGCAATAATGTCACCTGTAAAATCCAACAATTAACAAAAGGAGAAAACTTTCGCGCTGCAAATAAAAAGACCTATCCACATTTGCTAAGTCTCCAACCGTGAACACTGTTTAATGGAGCAATCGTATTTGATGAGTTGTGTAGTTTGTACGTGGGCAGGAGAAGTAAAGGTTAATGAGAGTGAACTTTCTCAAGTTGTATGCATACCATTGAACTCTCGGTATTTGACTGGAGAGAGTGGACCACCACTGGCTCACATTAACACAAACCACCAGTAAAATGAGTGATAAATGAAACTGCTACAGACTGATGGATTTCAGCAGTGACTTACTGGAAAAGGATTTGCACAACTGCAGCAGAGCTAAATCCAGCAGAATGTATATTAATTAGAATTCATAAATCTGATGGATTTTAAAACTCAGAGCCAAACACCATTGTCGAGATAACTGATGTTTTTCACAATTAGCACTAATCTTTTCCTCTGTGTACTGGGTTGACTTGAGGATTTGCAAATTTGGTCACGATCTGAGCTCTGATTTAATTTTCAATCTTGTGGGAATTTTGACCCCTCTCTGTTTTAGGCTGTCAAATATAAACAGACATAAAATCCAGCTATGAATTGAACCTTTGGTATGAGTCTGTCCTTAGTGTTAAGTTTAGCCATGTGTGGTTTGGAACTTTGAGCATTGTTATTTATGTTAAATTGTAAAAGGGTTACTGCATACAGGAGGCGACTCAGCCCAGCGTATCTGGGCGGCACGGTGGCTCAGTAGTTAACACTGTTGCCTCACAACACCAGGGTCCCAGGTTCAATTCCAGCCTCAGGCAACTGTCTGTGTTGAGTTTGCACATTCTCCCCGAGTCTGCGTGGGTTTCCTCCCACAGTCCAAAGATGTGCAGTTCAGGTGAATTGGCCATGCTAAATTGCCCATAGTGTGAGGTGCATTAATCAGAAGGAAATGGGTCTGGGTGGGTTACTCTTCAGAGGGTCGATGTGGAGTTGTTGGGCCAAACGGCCTGTTTCCACACTGTAGGGAAACCTATCTATTCTGTACTGGATGCCTAAGGGAGCAAATCCCTTTCTTTAGTGATCTTTACAAAGTTTTTGACATATTTTAGCATGGACCAGCTGACATTGCACTATTCACTCACCATGCCACTGGATGTATGACGTGTGTCCTTGGTGGCATTTTGGCTTTGTTGCATCGTTCTCTGCTCATGTCAATAAATAAATAAGTGCTGTGTGATTAACACTTTAACACACCACCCTGTTTCCTTGCTCATTACTCCTGAACTCCCCACCCTATCATCTTCATACAAACCAGCATTTTCCTATCTCCCATCACTTCAGAGGAAAGGTCATTGGAGCTGAAATGTGAACTCTGGTTTCTCTTCACAGGTTCTGCCAGGCCTGCTGAGCTTTTCGTGAAATTTCTGTTTTGGTCTCTAATTTCCAGCATCCAAAGTTCTTTCAGTTTTTACTGTGTGATTGAAGTTCCTTGAGCCTCACCACCTCCAACTGTTTACTACATGTGCCGAGCAACATCCTTTTCTAAAACATCAAGCAGTAGAAGTTGTTGGTTGGTTCGCCTAGCTCGTTGATTTTCTGGCAAATGTTTTGTCTCCCTCCTGGGTGACATCTTCAGCACTGTGGATTCTGGTCTGACCCAACTTTATTCGGTTCTGTCCGTTGTGGCGGGTGGTTCTACTTTGGGTTTTGTACAGTAGTTGGCTGTAGATGGGATCTATTTCAACATGTTTGTTTGTGGGACCCCTGGATAAATACCAGGCCTCCAGGAATTCCCGAGCTTGTCTTTGTTCAACTTGTTCCAGTGTCATAACGTTGTCCCAGTTGAATTGGTGTCCTTTTATTGTCAGTTTGTATTGATATGAAGGAGGTCTGGTCATGTTGTTTTGGTGCAAGCTGATGCTTGTGTATTCTGGTAGTGAGTTTCAGACCACTTTGTCAGATGTATTGTTCCTGCAGTTGCTGCATGGTGTTTTATATATCACATTCGTCTGGTGTGTGTGTGTGTGTGTGTGTGTGTGTGTGTGTGTGTGTGTGTGTGTGTGTGTGTGTGTGTGTGTCTTCTATCCTGGATAGTAGCTGGTGAAGTGTGGCTGTGGGTTATTATTCCCAGAGAATGTGGAAGTCTCATTATTAGTTCTGAGAACGTTTCTAATGTAGGATGGGGCGGTCAGTGTGTTGAAGGGCACACTGTTGTCTTAGTGTTGTTGCATGCCAGGCATTGGCAGATGAAGCTGATAGGATACCCATTATTGGCAAAGACTTTGTTCATGTGTTCCTCCTCTTTTTTTTGCAGAATTTTGGGATGTTACAGTGTGCTATGGCTCGTTTAGACAAGGTCTTGACACAGCTCTGTTTGTGGATGTTGGGGTGGTTACTGTTGTAACTGGAAGGTGAATCGCCCGCCACAAGAGACGGAACCGTAAAAATTCAGAGCAGATCACAATCACATCTGGAAGCTACACAGCACTGAAGAGGGGGCAAAATGGTTGCAAAACTATCAACCAGCTTGATGAACCAACCAAAAACTTCAACCAGAACCCAAGCTACAGGATCTTCACTAAAACCTTGAACATAAAGTAGTAATTTAGAGCCAAATTGTTGAAGACTCTGGAATTGGGGAACTTATGTACCAATAGATTCAATAACTACCATGTTTGCGACGCCCTCTACTGGCAATTTTCCTGCTCACCTGTAAATGTGCAATTGCTTCAGCAATAGCCACCATCCTGAGAAAGTGCCAAGAGTTTTCTTCTTGGATAATTTTGGCCTTTCATTGCTTACTTTATTTTATTTGTCATTGTGAAGATATTTTCAGAAAAGTAAAAAAAAAAATTCATGTGGTCCCACAGAACTTGAGTTTTGCGATCATCAGGACAAATGCAAGAAGGTCAAGTTTCAAGTTATCTCAACAATGTATATGATTGGATACGTCGGTCCCAATGGCTTGGCAAATATAACTGAATATAATAGTATGATTGTTTAAGTATAGTCTCCTCTGTTGTATAAACTGCTGTGATTATTTGAAATTTGGTATTCTTGTGTTTGTTTTGATGAGTGAAAGGTGAGAAGCTCTGGCAATATGTCTCCCTTTACAGTAAAATGAATGAAGCTTTTCAATTCTGTAAGGATTGTGCTCTTGCTTAGAACGCATTCAGTGAAGAGCCAACCCCACACTGCAATGACCAAACAACCCAAACATCTCGATGAAGAGGTGGATGAAAATGCAGGGCGGTATTGATCACAGGGTAGAACTAAAATGGAGGGGACTGTGAAGGCAGTTTGGAAGCCTCACATACCTTTGTTCTGCTTTTGCTCGCCATTCCAATCACAGCCAAACCACACAAGATCTCAATCCATCAAAAGAAATCTGAGCACGGTCTGGAGTATCTGCTGGATGGTGAATTAATTGCCCTCAGTTGAGGGAAAGATCCAAGATGCAAGAATGTGTTTTTTGAAACTTTTGCATGTGGACACCAGGAGATTATTCTCTGTGCTAGTCAGAGCCTGGTTGGGAGATAAAAAGTAAAATCTGTATTACTTAAAGATTTCAGATATTTTTAAAAACAGAAAATGCTTGACAAACTCAGCAGGTCCAGCAGCATGTGTTGGGAGAGAAGCAGAGTTAGTGCTTCATGTCTGGTATGATGTCTACAGAATTGAGAGATGTTAGGAAATTGTATTTTTTATGCTGTAGACAGAGGGGGAGGAGAAGCAAGTGGAACAGATTGTAAGGGTGCTCTGAGCCAAAGACAAAGGAGTTGTTAATGGCAGTGAAGGAAAGATAGTGACCTAAAAAATGTGTGTGAGAGACATGCAAGAAAAATGGAACATACAAATTCAATGTTGAGTTCTCAAGGTTCTGTATTTGTTTGATGTTTGTAGCATTTGTCTGTTAGTTTCTAGATTGTCTCTCAGCCTGGCCAATTGTGCATTCTTTCAGTTTGAACTCAAGGTGATCCAGTAATGACAGGAGGTATATTCCCGTATGGTGAAGGCATTTCTTGATGTGATCCCCGAGTCGCATTAGCTTTTACTGAAACATATGGCAGATGAAGAGAAAATCTGGTTTGCTAAGCATGAAGTTGTCATTGGCATCACAAAACGCCAAGAAAAACAACTGATGTGTGCACTCTGCAAAGTAACGAATGATGTCGTGGACAAAAATGTCTCTGTTTAGCAGAGATCCTCAGGAATTGATCCTCCCTTCTTTATTGTTTTGTGGATAAGTGCTTCATTTGACCTGTCATGAAACTGATGCTGCATTGCACATTGTATATTTAATTGGTGTCTGTGCTGAGACATTTGGTACAAGTTGGAGGGTGTTCAAATGACAATTAGCCTCAGTGTGAGTCGGGATGATAAATCTGAGCTCTGGTTCCTGCCTCTGATCACTCATAGACTTACTTCTGCTGTGGATATTTGGAAAGCTCAGGCTCTGCTGTCTTGTCATTTGGAGAAAGATGTCCGACTGATTCTTGCTCTCCACATTGTCAAGACCACATACTGTGGTAACCTGGCATCACATTCCAGTACCAAGCAAGTCCCTCAATGAATAGTGGGAAGGACATTTCTGCGTAAAACCTGTGTACGTTTAATAATATGCAGTTAATTGACCAGTTGTCTGGTCATAATTCCCATTCCAGGTCTGACTTCTGAGACAGCAACACCATCAGCTACTAAGCAGCCATCTGCTTGTCAGAGTCTGGATCTTGGGATGAAATAATTACAGATTTTAGTTTTTCCTTTTCATTGTGGAGAAGATTTTGAACTGTTTCCAAATCAGTTAGTCATAACTTTGAGATGATTCCATTAATGGATAATGTTCTGCTTCAGCTGTTCCTGTACTTACCTTGAACTCCAAGTCCAGTTTTGGCCATCAGAATATAAGGGACGTGTAGGCAAATGCCAGAATTGCTGCGAAGAGCGGCCAAGGGAGTTGATCTCGTCGGATTGAATAGTGAGGGTAACCTGACAATACCAGCCACTTCAATTCACAGCAGTATCTGACATTAAATGATAGAGAAGAGTTAAAGTCAGGCCACAATCCAAAATAAGCCCCAATACTGACGCAAAGACTCATTCAAACAGATGGCCAGAGTATTTTGGACTGATTGCAGGAAGAAATTCTTCACACGCGTGATAAACAATTGGAGCACATTTCTGAATAAGACATCAGAGGAACAAGTGTCAGCTTCAGGAGCTATTTGAACAGAATAGGTCTTATAAACTTTGCATTCCACTCAGACATCAAACTTGAGCTGAGCAGTTTTCTTCAACTATATTGACCCTCAAGGTTTTCTCTATGGTTAATCTCAAAGTGATTCTTGTTATAGTATATTTGTTGTTAGCTGGCAACTGTAATTAGTGTAATTGCTCTTCAGGGCTTAACTCATGTCTTTGTACAAACATACTGTGTGGAAGAAGTAGGGTTTTAGTGTGTTGTCCTGTTTATATTGAGCTTGCAAATCTCAGTCAGATTTGGGGTGGCAATATCATGATTGGTTCAAGTGAAGAAAGAGCAGCCAGTTCCTGATTGCAATCAAGCAACCTTTCACTGCAACCTGCAGCTGTGGCTCTTGGCTAAGGATCAGCTCAGGCTAAGAAGGTGGAAACATTTATCCATTTGCACAGAAAAAATAAACAACAATTGTTTTATTGAAACGATGAGAGAATACAGAACAGTATTGCATAGGAAGAGATCTTTTGGCCCACGTGGAAAAGGATGGGCTGGGATGGTCAGCATGCATTTATGCATGGGAGGTCTTGTCGCACATTTGATTGTGTTGTTTGAAGAAGTGATACAGATTATAGAGGGTAATGTTGCCTGCGTGGATTTTACTCCTGAGGCATTTGACAAAGTTCCTCATGGTAGACTGATCTACAAGTTCAAGTCCCCTGGTGAGTTTGTACTTTGGATACAAAATTGGCTTGGTCATAGAAAGCAGTAGTCATGGAGGTGTGTTTCCTTACTGGAGGCCAGTGACCTATGGATTCCACAAAGATCACTGTAGCACTTTCTGTTGTTTGTAATGTTCATAAGTAATTTGGATGAAAATGTAGTTGGCCTGATGAGTAAGTTTGCAAATGACATGAACATTGTTGGAGTTGTGGATAATAAGGAATGTTGTCAAAGGATTTGGCAGCATATCGATCAGCTAGAAAGTTGGACAAATAGTAAATGCATTTTAATCCAGATAAAATGCATTTTGAGAGGTCAAATGCAAGAGGGAAATATGCAGTAAATGGCAGGATGCTTAGGAGCATTGATATAGAGAGGGATCTTGGCTGCAAGTCCATAGTTCCATGAAAGTGACAGTTCTGGTAGCTACACTACAGGAAGGATGTGGAGGCTTTGGAGAGGGTACCAAAGAGTTCTCCCAAAATTTTGCCTGGGTTGGACTGTATTTGCTGTAAGGACAAACTTGGATTGCTTTTGCTAGAGCATTAGAGGCCGAGGGTGATCTGATAGCGACGTATAAAATTGAGCTGCATGGATAGGGTGGATAATCAGAGTTGTTTTCCCAGGATGGAACTATCAAATACTATGGGGTATAGATTTAAGGTGAGGGTGTAGATTTAAAGTTTAAAGGAGATGTGTGAGGCAATTTCTTTTATGCAGGGTAGGAAATGTCTTGAGCTCCTCCGAGGGGAGATGGTAGGAGCAGATACAATAAGAGGCATTTAGAAATGTGCATGGACAGAGAGGGATTAGAGGGGTATCAGCCATGTACAGACTGAGGGGACTGGTTTAAAATGGCATTATGGTCGATGCATAATGGGCAAGTCTCTGAGATGCAGAAATACCTGGGTGTCTGATTGTGTAAAATTACAAAAGATTGATATGAAAGTAGAGTAATTAATTAGGAAAACCAATAGAGTATTGTTGTTTATTGTGAAGGGAATTGAAAGCAAAAGTTGGCAGGTTGTGCTTTAGTTGCACAGGTCGCTAGTGAGAGTGCATCTAGGATATGGCATTTATCACTTTATTTGAGGAATGATGTTGAAAGCAACTCTGAGAATATGTACTAAACTGTGAGCTACAATGGGCAGGCTATCTTAGGAGGAAATGTTAGATAGGCTAGGCTACTTTCTAACTGCTGGACTGTCAGAAGGAGCTTCATTGAAGGACTGAAGGCCCTGAGAGGTCTTAACAGGGTGGATGTAGTAAGGATGTTTTATCTTACGGGAAGCCATGAGCTGGGAGTCACTGTTTAAAAATAAAGGGAGGCCCACTTCCTGCCGACATGAGGTTTTGTTTTGGATGGTTGAGAGTCTTCAACAATCTCTTCCTCAAAAGATAGAGCATTCTTTGAATATCTTTAAAGCAGAGGTTGATAGATTCTTGGAAAGCAAAAAAGGTGGAAGGGTATGCAGGGAAGATAGGCCGGATTGAGGAGTCATCTGCTGACCACGATGATCTTAAATTGCAGAGTAGGCTCCAGGGCCCATTCCTCCTGATCCATATGTTCCGAGAAGGAATGGAGTCTGACCGTGTGACATGCTGCTAAAATACAGTGTTCTTCATCGCAGGAAGTGATGCAATAACAAGCTACAAGGTGAAGGCACAAGAAGATGTTTTTCAAATGAACCTAACACATTCCTTACCTCAGCAGCTGTGCAAATATTGTTGAGCAACACAGAAAGACCAAGGATAATTACTGCCCACAACCTTGGACCTTCCTGGAAAGGTAGGATGACACCTGTGAGAGCTGCTGTCTGAGGACCACGCAATCCCCAGGCTTAAATAGCCCAGTGTCAGGGAACTGTTAGCACTTGGAGAAATGTAGTTTCTTCTTCTTGGAACAAATGCTCTCTGTTTGATCAATTTCCCTGCTGCCTTTATTATTCATCACGTCCTGATTGTGTTTAGGTAGGATCGACTCCTGTTTTGTTAAGTAAAAGATATAGTTTGCTCATTTCTTTAATTTTGATCTCACGGTTTCTCAGGTGGGAAAGAAGTGACTAAAACCTACTGGTGTTCCTTTCAGTAAAAGACTGGAATTCCCCTTCACATGTTGTTTTGTTAATATTTAACTTTATCTTTTCTTTCCCTATGGTGGTGGTTCTCCATATATTTTGTGTTTCTATCTCTTTCTTGTTGCTGTTTTTCTCTCTATAATTGACCCCTAAGTTTGCCTGTTTTTTTCACTGTTAATTTTGCTGTCTTTCTTTCTGTTTTCTTCCCCCCACTATCCTTTTTTTAAAAACATTTTGCTGGGCTTGTGTTTATTTCTTTGCTAGTCAGATGTTGAAGCTTCTTGCACTATCTTCCAAACCTCTGAAGGTAAGGATATGAACTTCGATTGCCTACTTTTCTATTATTTGTAATGCAGCAACATCAACTTTTGGCAGTAGGTGTAGTTGCCTGATTCAAGAATATTAGCGCATCCACCTATCAGAGGCATTTCCTCCATTGAGTTCGGCACTCACCTCCTTTAGATCCTTCCTCATGCTACGATCGTTAGTCGCTTTTCATAACTGACTATGTTCTGCTTGTGTCCAGAACCCCCTTTTGTTTCCCTCTCTCCCACACTGTCATTGTGAAGAGGATATAAGGAGACTACAAAGGAATCTAAATAGGTCAAGTGCTGAGCAAAGGTGTGGCAAAAAAAGTTTCCGTATTGCGATACTGCCCATTTTGACAGGAAGAATAAACAAGAAGATTATCTAAATGTTGAGGGATTGCAGAGCTCTCTGACACTTGACAATGTCTATTGAGAAATGATGCCAGTGCCTATGTGGATGACAGCTTTTAGTCTAAGTGCTTCAAAACATCCACTCTGTGTTCCAACTGTTTCAGCAGAATTTTCCTTTTTAAGTTCACACAAAGGCTTAACTAATCAGTGAGCATTGATTATAAGCAGCCTCTCATAAACGCAGTGAAATTGAACAGCTCACTGCTGACACTCCGATATTCCAGTACTTTCTGGACTGTTAACGGCTCCTCTTTAGTTGTTCATTGCCATTCATTGATCCCACCCCGATTAATATGTATTCTGCATAAGAAATTCAAAGTGCACTCCTCCATGCTCAGATGATCATTGTTTTGTGCAAGTCCTTGCCAAGCTTCTGCAACCACTGAAGTACTTGAAAATCACTTCAAACTAGAGACGTGTTAAGGGTTTTTTTTCAGGACAAATGCAAGAACACCAAATTTCAAATGATCGCTCTGCAATAGTAAGTCGATACTTTGTGAGCAGTTATTTAAGAGGCAAGACTCAAAACGTAACTGAGAACTGCACCGGGACGCGGGCTGCTCAGTGACGTTCCCCTCACGTTGTGGGATGTTTTGTGATCAAAGGTTTCTGAACATGTCTTAAGTCCTCCTGATACTCGTGGTCTCAATCATTCCCGATACTCATGACCTTGGTCATATGCCTGAGGAATGGTTTCCAAGGTCACCAGGCACCATCTGTGCAGCTATCATGATGTAAACCACTGCTGTCAGGCAAGTTCAGGAGAAAATCGTTTGGTATCATTAAAGATGGTGCACAGGTGGGTCTGTTACTACATGCGTTTTGTCAATGAATTTGCTGTCCTGCGATTGATGAATCGGGGATGCTGCTTCGATATCACAAACTTTTAAAACTTGTGTTGGTTGTTGCGTGATTACATTGCCGATACTTTAAGTTCTGTTTCTAAAGTGTGATTATTCTACAACGCGGGGTTGTACAAGAATGTAACCATCGCATTATAGCAGAGCTACCTGTATCTCCCACACAGAGTGTGTTTGCATCTTTCTTTAGGTATTTAACTGACCTGTTCAGAGATGGTGTAACATACCTCTGGAGCAGACAGGACTTGAACCTAGGCCTCATAGTCAAGAGTTAGGGCCATTACCATGACACCAAATGAGCACTGTTTGTATTTTTAGCTTGTTCCTTAACTGGGAAACATTGTGATGATGCATTCACTAATGGCTTTGCTCAACTTTAAACAAGTTGATGTTTAGAACATAGAACAATACAGCGCAGAACAGGTCCTTTGGCCCTCCATGTTGCGCTGACCTGTGAATTCATCTAGGCTCATCCCCCAACACTATTTCATCATCGTCTGTGTGCTTATCCAAGGATTGTTTAAATCTCCCTAATGTGGCTGAGTTGACTACATTAGCAGGTAGGGCATTCCACGCCCGTACCACTCTGAGTAAAGAACCTGCCTCTGACATCTCTCTTAAATCTATCACCCCTCAATTTGTAGTTAGGTCCCCTCATACAAGCTGATGTCATCATCCTAGGAAAAAAGTCTTTCTCTGTGTACCCTATCTAATCCTCTGATCATCTTGTATGTCTCTATCAAATCCCCCCTTAGCCGCCTTCTTTCCAATGAGAACAAACCCAGTCTCTCAGCTTTTCCTCATAAGACCTGTCCTCCAGACCAGGCAACATCCTGGAAAATCTCCTCTGCGCTTTTTCCAATCCTTCCAAGCACTTCCGTAATGGGGCGACCAGACTATGCACAATATTCCAAGTGTGGCCGCACTAGCATTTTGTATAGTTGTAGCATGACATTACGGCTCTGGAACTCAATCTCTCTACAATAAAACCGAACAAACTGTATACCTTCTTAACAGCACTATCCACCTCAGTGGCAACTTTCAGGGATCTATGTACGTGGACTCCCAAGATCCCTCTGCACATCGACACTACCAAGAATCTTTTCATTGACCCAGTATTCTGCCTTCCAGTTATTCTCCCCAAAGTGCATCACCACACATTTAGCTGCATTGAACTCCATTTGCCACCTCTCAGCCCAATTCTGCAGTTTTTCCAAGTCCCCCTGCAACCTGCAACATTCTTCCACACAGTCCACTACTCCATTGACTTTAGTGTCATCTGCAAACTTACTAACCCATCCATCTATGTCTGTGTCTAAGTCATTTAGAAAAATGACAAACAGCAGTGGTCCCAAAACAGATCCTTGTGGCACACCACTGGTAACCGGACTCCAGGCTGAATATTTTCCATCAACCACCGCTCACTGCCTACTTTCACAAAGCCAGTTTCTAATTCAAACTGCTAAATCACACTTAATTATAAATCCTATCTCTTATAATCCTTTCCAAAACGTTTCCTACAACAGATGTAAAGCTCACTGTTCTATAATTACCTGGATCATTTCTACTGCCCTTCTTGAACAAGGGCACAACGTTTTCAATCCTCCAGTCCTCTGGTACTAAACCTGTCAACAATGACGACTCAAATATCAAAGCCAAAGGCTCCGCTATCTCCTCCCTAGCTTCCCAGAGAATCCTCAGATAAATCCCATCCAGCCCAGGGGACTTTCTACTTTCACTCCTTTACAGAATTGATAATACCTCTTCCTTGCTAACCTCAATCCTTTCTAATTTAATATCTTGTAACTCATTCTTCTCCTCTACAATATTATCCTTTTCTTGAGTGAAAACCGATGAAAAATATTTGTTTAGCACCTCTTTGATCTCCACAGGGTCTACACACAACTTCCCACTTCTGTCTTTGACTGGCCCTATTCCTACCCTAATCATCCTTTTATTCCTCACATACCTACAGAAAGATATGGGGTTCTCTTTTATTCTGCCTTCAAAAGACTGCTCATGTCGTCTCTTTGCTGTTCTTAACTCTCTCTTTAAATCCTTCTTAGCTAATCTGTAACTCTGCATTGCCTCATCTGAACCATCTCCTCTCATTGTCACTTAAGCCTCCTTCTTCTGCTTAACAAGAGATGCAATTTCTGTAGTAAACCACGGTTCCCTTAGCTTATCACTTCCTCCCTGCCTGACAGGGACATAACTATCAAGGACTGTCATTATCTGTTCTTTAAATCAGCTCCACACTTCAATTGTCCCCATCCCCTGCATTTTGCTACTCCATTCTATGCATCCTAAGTCTTGCCCAATCTCATTATAATCACCCTTGCCCCATCAATAACTCTTGCCCTTTGACATGTACCTATCCCTTTCCATAGCTAGACTAAACATAACTGAATTATGATCACTCTCTCCAAAGTGCTCACCTACCATGAAGTCAAACCCCTGGCCTGGCTCATTACCAAGCACCAGATCCAGTGTGACCTCCCCTCTTGTCGGCCCTTCGACATACAGGGTCAGAAAATCCTCCTGTACACAATGGACAAAAACTGGTCTATCCAACATCCTAGAGTTACAGCATTTCCAGTCAATGTTGGGGAAGTTAAAATCCCCCATAATGACCACCCTGTTCCTTTCACTCCTACCCAGAATCATGTTGCCAATCCTCTCCTCCACCTCCCTGGAACTCTATGGAGTTGTTCTTTTAACTGTTTCCAAGAATATTTGCTTCTTTGTTCCTAAATTAAGGCCACACATAATGGGTGTTAGCCTCTCAGGTGTAAAAAAAATGACAGGGAATCCCAATGGTACAGAATTGGATTCAAGCTTTTTACAAGACAGGTATGATAGGTTTGACATGAATTTCACCCAAGAACTAAGTTAAATAAATTCCAATCTTATTCTGCCAATGCTAAAGTAGTCACTGTATCCAACTTTTGTGTCTGTGCATTCAGGGTACGTTGTCTGTGTCCACCCCATTCTCTGCCTGCTCTTTAGCTGACCCCTGACCTCATTGTTCATGTGACAACTGTATCCTGCATTTATTATTACTGGTGTGATTAATGCAATTTATTTTGTAAACCAACTTTCTATGAAAATGACAAGAGTTAAAGAATAGAGTTCCAGTGAGTTTTTACCATTTGATTATTTGAAAGATGAGTTACACTCAATTCTGCCAACAAGAGAGGCAAGGCCTGTTGCAAGGGTTTGCATAGATCATTCCATATTCTTTGGTGTCACTGGGTTCAAAGGTGGCAGGTAATGAGACAAGAAGAGTATGTTTGGAGATAGCTAGACCACATGGGTTCAATGTAATTGGGGCTCTGGAAAGTCAGAGCAGTTGCAATAGCCCTTTGTCGTGAGGATTTAGAGAAGTTATAGGGACTGTGAAGGGCTTGAAGCAAGCTGACGCATAATTAATAATTCATTAGAGCAGAGAGTGAGAGCTGAAAGCTCACCCACACAGTCCTGGTTGTGTGCAACTGAGCTGGATGAGACCTCAGGAAATCAATCTAAGACAGTAGTAGCCTGGTGAAGCTTCCTGCTTGTGAAAAGCTGGAGGTGTGCTTGTGAGGCAGTGCTGGAGTACTGTTTTCATGAATCCACTGGAACATAGTCGCTCCATCTCCTTCCCTGAGACTAGGGTGTGATCAGTCCATGACCAAACAGCTTTTAAAAGACTTTCCAAGGCTAAGTCATTGAAAGTGAACAACCATTTTTTGTGACATTTTAATGAGATTTCCTGATACACAGTATCACCAATGTCTTGGTGGGGGAATTGTTGAGAAATTCATATGACCTGTCTGATCACATTGGCTGTACTGCTGTCCATTTGACCATTTGCCTTGTTATGTGTGGAATGTTAGAATTGATTTTAGCAAGCTTTTCAATGTAAACGTTTCTTGGGTAATATCTGCATGTTTGTTTAGTAAGTTTTCTTTGAAAGAAGCTAATTAATTATTCTGGGTTGGTGAATTAAGTCTGGCAGATTCATTTCTAATATTAAACCGGATATACACCAAAAACGTGATAATTGGCCGTGTTGCTACTGTGCTTAAAGATTTGTTCTGACCAATGGAGGGAAGGGAAAGGAATTAGTGCACCTTCCAACCTCGCTGGACCACCTTCCCTTCGATTTGCTCTTCCCCTCAGTGTATGAGTGTAATGGCTCTCAGTTTCTCTGCTGTTAATTGCTGACCCGTATCTTTCCCTGATACTTGTGCCAGACATTTGTTTTGCCGTGTTACTGACGGTGTCTGCCTCTTTAACCCCCTCTTCTATCCAACCTTGTTGGCACCTTAAATACTTAATCCAAATTTTACTGTGCTTCCAGCAACCATGAAGGTGGCATTTCTGATACGCCAGAGCTCTGTGCTCTTGGCTTCACTAATACACGCATTGATGTGTCTCTACATATGAAAGATGCAGTTTGCAAATCTCTCTCATTTGCAGTGAATTAAAAAGACTTCTCATTTGGTGTAATTACATTAAACAAGATTCAATAATTTGAGCACACACTAGGATTGGTTTCCCTGCATGTCCTTACCAATCTACAGATTATTATTGGCCAATAAATATTCAGATTAATTGCTGCTATTCATTGTGGTTGAATGGTTGCACATTTACTGGGCCACTTTTCACACCAGTTGACTCTCAGCTAATTTATTTCCCAATATAATCACAGCATGACACAGTTGAACCAAGAAAGAGAACCTATCATTTGCACTTTGCTCTGACTGTTGCTTCATTAACGAGACAGTGCAGCTGGGGGGTGGGTGGGGGCAGGTTTCTGTTCTGCTCTGAGTTGATCATTACCATTAAAGCAAGAGTTTATAGTTACACAGCTCTGTGGCTACAGAAGAAAGAAAACTCAAATTGCTTCACAATGGCATGTTCAAAATGAAAGAATGCTGCATAGTGGGAGGTTAGGGTCACCAGAATTTTAAGAAATGTTGTTGATGCACTGTACAAGCACTGTGGATGGAGCTTGAGATGGTTACAGATTGGAAGCTTGCATGATACTGGTGTGTTACAATAATAATCTACAAATGACTGCACAAATTCGCCCAGTGATTTGCAACATGCAGCCACTGATGAATAGCACATCAATATTTGATCTAATCGTGTGGTATTCTTTTATCCACTATTCTAATAGTTGCAGTGTTCTGTTTCATTTAAATAATTTAAATTGGTAATATCTTTATGCAGCATATCTCCACTGTCTATTTGAATTGTTAACTTGTTAAACATTCCTGTATGACTATGGCATGTAATAACTTCTGGGCTCATACCATTCATTCATGGTCCTAGCACCGGCTGTCTCTTCTATCCCCACATCTCTGAATGTGGAGCATAAAATTTAAAATTGCATGAGCCTTGCCATCTGTTTTGACTGTACTGTTGCATAACAAAAAAAAATTGAATTAAATGAAAGCTTGTTGGAAAATGTGGCCCAGTAGATTCCCAAGGACACCTGTGTGTCACTCCCTACTGGTGGTGGAATGGCTCCGTTTATAGTTTAGGCTGGCTCATCTGCAAGAGGAAGGAAATGTGATCATCTCAAAGTCCCTCTGCCCCATACCCTTTGCCTCCCAGTGTTTTCAATCTAACCCTTAACCGTTCAAGTTAAGTGTTGGTGTTGGAGGTCAGAATTGGAAAAATACACACACTTCTATGCATAGCAGGAATCGAGCATTCCTCATGATCCTGACCCAGGAGAAGGAAAGAAACCGTTTCACTGGAATGGGTGAACCAAGTTGCCATCCAGCATGTTACGCCAGTTGGTAACAATTGATTGCAGTTACCTGGCAGTTTTGGTCCTTTCCCACTTGGAAACAGTTAATAACGGTTGCTGTCAAGATTAGAGTGGTGCTGGAAATGCACAGCAGGTCAGGCAGCATCCGAGGAGCAGGAGAATGGATGTTTCGGGCAGGAGCCCTTCATCAAGAAAGGCTCCTGCCTGATCATGGTTGCTGACTAGTTAGCTATTACCAGTTGGAAAGAATTATTGCTTTTCCAGTCAAAGGAATGGTAGTGACCTGTTGTTGTTTTGCTTGTTACATTTGAACCTAATGGAACCCACCACTACCATGTTAAGCCCTTGGCGATTAGCTGGACGATGTGTGCCGTTATGACAAACTAGAAACATGAAAGTGATACTCACTGCGTGTAAGTTTCAAACCTTTATTTGGAAAAGGCATGTAAGCTGCATGTTGTTTAAGTCATTTCAGTCAACACTTTCTACTGAATGAGCTGAAAAGCATTCAAGAAAAATGTCTTGTTGCAGTCCTCTCTTCGTTGGTGATGTAGTTATTCATCATCATTCCCTCTTAATGTCCCTAACTTGCACTTAGCTGGCAGGTGGTGGTGAATGAAGCACACTCATGGGTGGAGAAAAGGATTATATTGCCACTGAATTCATCCAGAAAATTAAAGTTATCTAATTGAATTGCAGCACAGTCCGAAGTAGATCTGTCTTTCAATTGCTCTCCAAGTCCCCCCTTTTATATTCCCCTACAATTTTCTGGAGAGGAAATACAATAAAACAAAAGTGAAGTCCTTAAGTGCCCAGTAACCAATTACTTCAAAAGCTTTAATGAATTGTTGATTGCAGATTGAAATCTATTTCTGTGTCTCTGAGAGCAGCTATGCTGCGTCTAACAGGTCTTTTGCTTCAAGCCTCACCTCACCTCTGCTTCCCACTACCAAAGGCCAGCCAGCATACAGCAGTGCTGGGAGCTGGAGCCTTCAGGAATGGGTGCCAAGAATATACTTCCCTCCTGAGTTGAAAGTGGGAGGCCTCTATGGTTAGTGTCACCTTTTGTGGCACCAAAAAAGGTCAACGTCCAAGCTCTTAGCTCTGCCTGGCCACTACTATTGCTAGCTTTCATGACTCTCTCTCCCTCACCCTCTCCCTCACCCTCTCCCTCACCCTCTCACGGTGTCTTTCCCACCAGCCTTTGCTGGCATCCCTGACCTTTTATTCTGGATCAGCTCTGCCACTTTCCCGGAGGTCTTCATATTGCTGTCTGATCCGCCTGCTTTTTTTTTCTCTCCCTCTCACCCTCTCCCCCTCTCTCTCCCCCTCTCTCACCTCCCCCTCCCCCCTCTCTTTCTCCCTCATGCTCTTTTTCTCACACTCTCTCTCTCACTCTCTCTCTTACTCCCTTCTCCTGGTTTTCTCCCTGCACTGCTCACCGCCCCCTTCCCTGCACCCCCAATCTTGGTCTGCTCTTCTAGTATTATCTCTCCCCGAGTTTCATCCTGGATTCCATCCCCAGCATCTCCTTTGACCTGCGCCGAGTGAGGTTGCACAACTGAATGAGTGAGGGAGGATGCCCATGTGCTGCACCCAGGGCTGTGTTCTCCAGGAAATTTCCCAAAATCAGGCTGGGGGCTCATTCATTTGCTTCCAGCTCCTCTACCTATTCTTTTTCACTGATCTTGTCCTGATTCTCCAAATGCGTGTGTGAAGTCAAGCAGCCCTGTAGCTTGCTGATCTGCAGCCTTCCCAGTATTGACGCCTTGAAGTGGCCTGTGTTGGTATAGAAATGAAAGAATGACAGGTTTGGAAGGGAAGGCTACAGCCAAACCAGGATTGGCGGTGCAGGCGTCTTGCATTCAAGTGTGCACCATTTCCATTTTCTAATCTCCGCCGCATCTCTTGTATTTCTTGTATATTTACATACAGTTTGACCTGCAGTGCTGCTGCAAATGTTGTATGGGATGTCTTTGGTGTAATTTTGTTTTCTGAAAAAGAACTTAAATGCAAAGTGGGACAGACTTACACATCCAAGTGGTCTTTCACTTTGGAAATGATTTGTTTTTACCGACCTGTGAAATACGTACTTGAAATGTTGCAGATGGAACATTAATACCATGTAAGCTAGAAGCCTATTAGTCACCTTGTTTTCACAAATGTAAACTGGTAATGAAGCAGAAGAACTAGCAGTACTCGATGGTTGCAGCAGATTGTTAGTCCGTCCCCAGTTGACAGATTGACTCTCATCTACATGTAAGTTGCAACCGAAATCTTGTGATAGCACTGGGGGCAAAAATAATTTTGGGTTGGATTTATCGGTTGTTCCCAGCACATGTTGGTTCAATCCATTTGCTGTTCCTGTGCAGTTTTGAAAGATTTGTTTTCCTCCTGGGTTCATCTTTTGTTGGCAAGAGCACATGGCGATCCTTGAGGTGCATTAAGAGCTCCAAGTTTTGAGTTTTTCATCAATGCTGGCAATCTGTTCCACAAACTTCCACTGTTTTCCTTCAAAATAGAAATATCTCCTTTTGTTTCCTGTTTACTTTGTGGCCATCAAAGAGTAAATCTGACTGTTTGTGGTGAAGCCGAGCATGCTACCGCTATCCTTGTAGACACACCACGTCCTTCAGTCCACATGTAGAGCACACTGCAAGACCTTCAAAGTGTGGGGAATTTATTGATGATTTATAGAGAAGAGTTATAAAATTTATCTGCAGGTGAAATGCACAACTTTGAGGGCATTGTATCATATTGGTGAATAAGTAACTGCCAAAACATGTAGTCAAGCTAAAACCACTTGGCTGAAAATGTGTTGCTGGTTAAAGCACAGCAGGTCAGGCAGCATCCAAGGAACAGGAAATTCGACGTTTCGGGCCAGAGCCCTTCATCATTCCTGATGAAGGGCTCTGGCCCAAAACGTCGAATTTCCTGTACCTTGGATGCTGCCTGACCTGCTGTGCTTTAACCAGCAACACATTTTCAGTTCTGATCTCCAGCATCTGCAGACCTCACTTTTTACTCGAAGATTAAAACCACTTGGCACCTGTCCATAGTCAGATGGATTCTAGCTCTGGCGACATATGTATTTTACCCTGTTGAAAATCATTTGGGCTCTGAGTGGTAAAGTTGTTTATGTATGTTTTCAATTTTGCAGCAAATGAAGAGAATGTGAAAAGAAATGATTTGAGCCAGCGGTGTGAGTCTGAAACTATTTCTTCTTCACCTGATCATCTGACGTTAAGGTAAAATTTTCATCCCCTTGAGATGCTTTCATTGCTTCTTCATGGTAAAATATTAGTTAAATTACTGTGTTGACAGGTTTGCAAAACCTCAAATCTCGAATGGCAGGGAGCTTTGAACTTGGGCGTAACCAAAAAAAAATTCATGTCTTTTGTAACTATTTCTCCAAATAACCTTGGAATTATTTCTGAAATATGATTACTGTTTCAGACTTGGATGGAAAGAAAACAAATATTTGTAAGGTTAAAGGAATGCTTTGAGTGGGACAGCAGTGGCCAACTGTTTTGGGACAACATAAATGCCTCTTACTTCATGGACAGAAAATTGAGAGAAAAGGCTTCTGCATGGACAACAGCAATAACGATCTGAAATGTGGACTCTAACAAAATTTTAAATACTACACATTTCACCAAGAAATCGCCCCTCAGATTTTGGGATAGATATCAGGCAGAGGTTAATGGGGAGGGGTTATTGGGTTGGTGGAGTGAAAAAGAATAAGCACGTCTTCACTTTTCTTCTTTGAGTTGGATTATTATGGTTGGTGAGGCTATAATTTTCTATTTGGTTCTTTGCACTGAGTGCCCTCACTCTTGGTGATATTGTCTCAGACAGTGTGTGGAAGTATGAATTGTTAAGGCTAAACTGTGTTTAGTTACACCCTACATTATTGAATGTAGACATTTAGGAATGAGTACTGTTTTAGTGTTGTTTTCTCCTGTGAAGTACCTAACTGGGCAGTGTTCCTTTCAGAATTAATGATGATGTTTATTTTGCAAGTTATTTCAGCAGCTAACGCACAGCAATGTTTACATTGTTTTTCTCAGCAAGAAATGTCTGGAGGAACCCAACTTCTGTCATTGATTTCTATGGAAAGCTATGATTTACTTAAGAGTGACAATTTTCCTCAAGGGGTTGGAATAGAACAGTGAGGGAATAATATTTCAGTAGTTCAGAACATTGGTCAGATGTCATTCAGTTTTGAATACTGAACTGATGCTGGCTTTTGAACAGATGTAGCACAGTTGTACCAAGAAAGTAGTGCCAGGTCTGAAGGATTATTTATAAGATTGTTGCATTTCTTTACCTGTTGAAGGATGAAAATATATTCAAAGCACTGATATTTACTGAGGCATGCTCTTTGACTGGAGTAGAAATTGTGACAGTTTCTGTGTACCCAGGAGATTTAAAAGGTAGGTTTATTGGTGGAGTGGGCAGCTGACATATCACGGGATTGGGCCAACAGTCATTAGAAGGAAGGTTGGTGATTGTGGAGGGATTGGTGTCTGGGTGGAGACTTGGCAGGTTGGGAGAGAAAAGGACATGAGTTGGACAAGTTGTAATGGCAAGGGATGAGGTGTTGGATTAGTTAAATCCTCGTAACAGTGCTGGAAAGGCACTCTCTTCATGGTGCTATCTTTGACCTGTCAGGTTTCTACCTGAGGACAGAAGCTGTTCATAAATAGAAATATCACAAAATAATCTGCATGTCACCTCCTTTTTAAAGGATTAATGTAACTCGTGAGCATCTTTTGTTCTGCAGCCATTGAAACTGGATTGAAGTCAGCAAGTTTGAGCTGACATTTATGCTTGAGATTTTTTTAACCCTTCACACGCAGTAAATCTTGGGGCTCAAAACAATTTCTACTGAATCACACAAAAAAAGCCACCATCAGCAAGTCAGGCCCTGGGTCTATTCTCACTCTGGATAAGAAGTAATAACTTCTCCCCTTTTAATCCAATTCCTTTTTTGAAAGTTAGAATCATGTTACCTTCACCAACTTTTCACCCAGTTTATTCTGGATATTACCAGATAGGAAGAATTTAACTTTCAGTATGTTGAATGATTCGGCAGCCTCAAGAAATTCCTTCCGCTGATGGGTGGAGTGAGGTTGATAATGCAGAACAGGGAAATGGAGTTGAGGTATGTTTTGGCCTCTGGTCTGATTGAGTGGGACAGCTATGTAAGTGCAGAGTAATCTTGGGTTTTTATAATCAATCCATGATAAAGCAGGGATGGTCACTTGTCTGTTGTTTGCCTGTCTTTGTATTGTCACGAAACTCTTCTCTGCACACGTCTGCAGCTTTGCGTTTCCCAGGCCACTCTCACTTAACCCTCACAACAGCAGCAGTGTTCGCAATAGTGTTGGGTTCCGTGAGCACCCATTTCTTGTTCTGAGCCTTGGCAACCAAAGCTGCATGACATCAAATGTTTTTTTTTCCCTCTGCTGCAGTTTCTGAAGACTGAACTCATTGAAGATTTGGGCTTTGTTTTTCCCTACTGTCTTTGAAAAGAGCACTCCCTTCTCTGACTCTCCGCCCACCCACACTAGAAGTTATGAAGTCTGAGAGGTGACATTTTGAAGTCACCATTTGATGTGATATTTAGTCTCACTGAAGGTTCAACGCTGATCTGCAATTCTGCCCACCTGCTGACACTTGAAAGGGATTACTGATCTTTTAAATGTCATAACTGAAGTTTCCCACTTCCCACGCACACTCCTTTCAAGTTAGCTGGGAATTCTGCTTCCCAATTCCATTGAGGGTGCCAATGAACGCACCCTATAAACTATGGCATAGTCTAGGCTGGGCGGAGTTGGTCAGTTTAATCTTAGCATCTCAGTTGTGTTTTATTTGGGACGTGTGTGTTAGTCTGTTCCAACATAGACACCATTTTGAATTGGCCTCAGAACCTCTTGGAGTGGGGAAGAGGTAGCATTTAGCAAAGGTTCTATTGTACATAGCTGTCCAGTGACATAGTTGAGGGCGCTGAGTGCTGGCTCTGATTTATTTGGCCAGTGAATTGGCTGTTATTGTTGGCTAGATTTTACTTTGAAACTGTTTTCCCACTGGAGTTGGTGACACGCCTGCATGCACACCTGATTTGTGGATTCCTTAGAGAAACATTCCAACTGGTACTTCAATGCTGAGATCCTTGTTTGAATGAGGATGGGCTGTTATGGTAGTATACCTGCCTCTCCAGTTTCTCAGCTTGAGAAGTGAGGGACAGCCAGTTTTTATTTTGCCAAGGTTCCGAACACAAAATAGAGGATCTGTGCTATTGCCGGGCAATACTTTGGAGACTTGAACAACCTGCAGCGAGCACCTCTGAGCACCAGAAAAGTACCATCAGTGGTGCCTTTGCAAGACCCCCACGTCCAGCGTCAGTGAAGGCAGTCCAACAGCAGTGGATTGAGGTCAGATCTATTCACTCACAACCAACCCTGCCAGGAAGGGCATGTTGATTGTCCACCTTTCATCGGGCTCCCAAAAGAATTGCTCTACTCAGAAATTGGTTGAGGCTGAAGACTTCCAAGGAAGACCACTTTAGAAATGTCCCCATAACGTCCCTGACCGGGTCAAACATCATGCTGATTTGTGGGGTCACGTCATTTGTAAGCGACCGAAATAGAAAGGCTCACTTGGGAAGGCACTGAGAGACTTGGTTGAGGTATCGGAAAGAGTATGGTCAAATCTCCCAATAATGCCCATCATCTCGATGCTTCAAGGGACCAACCGCCCTACATGTGGCAGAGTTTGCAGATTGCCATTTGGACTTAGCAGCCATCTCCAGGCTTATTGAGATGCTGGAAGCAAGATCTTCTCAGTCCTGAGACACTCCTGAAGATAGAAGAGCCCAACGCAAGGTGTTCACAGGAGGGCACGTGTTGCGGGGAGTGGAGTGCGGCTGGGAAGACACTGAATAAGTAAAAATGCATTGGTTATTTAAGTGGCCTTAAATTAACACAAATAAGTCTGGAGATTACAGCAAAATACTCCCACAGGAATGAGCAGTGTGGTACTTGTGAAGAGCGATTAAGTGGGAATTGGGAGTGAATTTCATGCGCTTGCTGTTTCCGGCTTGTGTTCACTTGGCCTTTCTCTCAGAATGGTGTTGAAGTGACAGTGCTGGGAATGATTCTGTTTGACTGAAGCTTTTATCTTCCAGCTCAGTTGGATCCTGCAGATATGTTGTAAAAATATAGGACAGCAATATTCTATCTAACAAAGCTTCCTGCTTCGTATAAAGGTGTAAAAATGTCAGTGATTACTTTTGAGCAATTCATTTCAAATTCATTCTTTTTTTTCCCTTATGATAATGAGAAATATTATTTCATAATTTTTTACTCTTAGTGCTGCTGACTCCCAATTTGGCTTCCTAAGCAACGAGGTTATTTCATGACACAGTTAGCAGAATGACTAATTCTGCTTTACTTTAAGGGAATAATTTAATGGAAAAAGACCAGCTTCTCATGCTTTAGAAAGCTGGCTAAAATGTGACTTTGCTGCTTGATGATATTGTGGGTGTATATTCCAGCAACTCCTTCAGTTAAAAAGACCTCAGGGCAGTTTCTGTTTTAAGGGCTGCATTAATTCAGGCTAAACATGAGATGTCAAAAACAAATATTGCCTTTGCAGTCAATGTATTACTTATATCGTTGTGTGAACTATGTAGCTAAAGCAGTGTGGGAGCCAATTTACGCTGTTGCCCTTATCTCTGGCAGGCACTTTGAAACAATGAAATGCAATTGTAGGAGTATTCTGAGAGCATTAACTGTATTAACAGTCAATTGTAATAAGAGCCATCTCAAACTCTGTCCTGCAGCAAGTCGCACTATATTAGACATGCATACTTTGTAACTTGTTGATATTCAGCATGTTATTTAAGTTTTGAGTTGTAACAACCACGAAATTTGAAGTGTTCATTCAGTATTTTTGTGGGTGATGGAAACATAACCAAGTCTGAAAAGACTAGGGCCAAATGTTGAGCCCCGATGCAATTTGACGGAGGTGACCAGTGCGCTCATCACCCTGTGCAGTTCTGCCCGATATTGGGGTGCAGCAGGGCCATGTGCCCTCAGGAAACAGTGTTTTTTTTGTAGATATTTTTATTGAAATTTAACATTTTTGCAAATTTACAAAAATAAACAAAACTCTCAAATACAAACATTGATGTACAATTAAATCATATATACAATAGTCATAATTTAACAAAGAAAAGAGAAAGAAAGAAAACAAAAAAAGAAAAAAAAAGAAACGAGAAAAGAAAAAAAAACTCAACTTTCTACTAATCTAACCTATAACTAACCAGAGTGTATACCTAAGTCTCTTACATGCTCGGAATGTATAAACATCAAATATAATAAAACCCGTATTCGCGCAGGATTCCTCTCCCAAGGGGCCCCGGAGCAGCCCGGTCTGAAATCTTCACTAAATAAAAGCCCTTGTTAGGATAGCCGAAATATCTGCATTTATATAATTCAAAAAGGGCTGCCATATTTTATAAAATAATTCAGTCTTTCGGTGCACCATATTTGTGAGGAAGTCAAGGGGGATATATTCCATAATTAATCTGTGCCAATTTGAAAGTCCAGGGGGGCCCTCAGCCACCCAGTTCACCAAAATATTTTTCCTTGCACAGAAAGAGAGAATAGAAAATAGTCTCTTCCCATGCATATCCAGAGATGAGAGGTTCGAAAAGCCCAAAAGGAGAGATACAGGGTCCACCCTAATTTCCGTTCCTAAAATTTCTGTCAGGGTATTTGCCACTTTAGTCCAGTATCTGCGGATTTTCTGACAAGTCCACAGACAATGTACAAGAGTACCCACCTCTATTTTGCATTTGGGACACATTGGAGATGCTCCTGCCTTAAATTTTGCCAGTCGAGCCGGAGCTATATGGGCCCTATGAAGTATCTTTAGTTGGATAGCCTGAGTTCTGTTACAGATAGCAATTCTTCTAGCATTTTCCCAAATGTCATTCCACATATCCTCAGAGATTTCTAGCCCCAAGTCCTGCTCCCATGTTTTAAGCAGGTCATCCATGTCTCCTGAGACTCCATCATGTAGCAAATGGTATATAGTACTAACGGAGTTTGCCCCCGCTGGTCGTAAGACATTACGTTCTCTGTCTGATTTATAAAGACTATCTATTAATGTAGTCTTCCTCTGTATATAATCTCGAACTTGGAAGTATCGAAAGAGATCCCCATTAGGTATTCCGAATTTCAGACGCAGCTGCTCAAAGGACATCAGGATCCCATCTTTAAATAGGTCCCCTAAGCATGAGATGCCCCTGGATCTCCAGAGTTTAAAGGTGGCATCTGTAATCCCCGGTTGGAATCCCCATGCGCCTACTATTGGTGCATGGGGGGATGTTTTATGTGAGTTACCCTCATTTTGCCGCATTATATTCCAGGTCTTAATTGTGTTTAATATTATGGGATTTTTACAGTGGTCTGTAATGATTTTCCTCTTATCTGAAAATAAAAGGTTAATAAGTGGGTATTTTACTTGGGAGGCTTCGATATCCAGCCAAATTGATTGTGGATCAGATGAAACCCAATCAGCTGTGTAACTTAGTAGGGAGCTTAACTGATATTTCCTAAAGTCTGGGAAGTCCAGTCCTCCCCTTGCCTGTGGAAGCTGTAGCTTCTTCAGCTTAATAAGGGGCCGTCTATGGTTCCAAATAAAGGAGCCCAACCAGCCATATAATTTACGTAGGGCTAGCCTTGGCAGCATCAGCGGGAGCATTCTCATAGGATATAAGAGACGGGGCAGAACATTCATTTTAATTAATGCTATTCTCCCTAGCCAGGAAATCGGAAGGTCTCTCCATCGCTGGAGGTCCTGCCTTATCCTTTCCATTAATTGTACAAAATTAGCCCTATACAGCTGATCAAATACTGGCGTGATAAAAATACCTAAATATAAGAAGCCCTCCAGGGACCAACGGAAGGGAAAAGGGGATCCGTCCATTAAGTGGGGTATCATAGCCAGACCACCCATTGGCATGGCTTCCGATTTTGAAAAATTAATTTTATAGCCTGAGAATGCACTAAATGTATTAATAACTTGAATTAGACGAGGCACTGACATTAAAGGATTACTGAGGAATAAGAGAATGTCATCTGCATAGAGGGTAATTTTGTGTTTACCTGTACCAATCCTCGGGGCCATTATATTAGGATCAGTCCGGATGGCTTCTGCTAATGGTTCGATTATCAGTGTAAACAACAATGGTGAGAGAGGACATCCTTGACGGCAGCCCCTACCCACACTGAAGCCATCCGATCTTAACCCATTAGTAATAACAGCTGCTTTGGGGTCATTATACAATGTTGAAACCCATTTGGTAAACACCTGTCCAACGCCAAACCTTTCCAATGTGTAAAATAAATATGACCATTCAACCCTATCAAATGCCTTTTCCGCATCCAATGAAATTACTACTCCTGGTATCTTTCCCTGATGACAGGCTTGGATCATATTCAAGACCCTTCTGATATTATTGGATGATCTGCGGCCCTTAATAAATCCCGTCTGGTCCTCCTTTATAATATATGGCAGTACCCTTTCTAGTCTTAGTGCTAACATTTTTGAGAGAATTTTAAAGTCTACATTTAGTAAGGATATTGGTCTGTAAGATGCACAATCTTCTGGGTCTTTTCCTTTTTTGAGGATAAGAGAAATATTTGCTTCTTTCAGCGTGGGCGGGAGACAGACCTGACTATGCGCAAAATTATACATATCCATAAGTGGGTCAACCAATATTCCTGTAAATTCTTTATAGAATTCAGCTTGAAAACCATCCAGGCCCAGTGCTTTTCCGCTCTGAAGTTGCCTAATTGCCTCAAGTATTTCTTGGACTGTTAAAGGGGTATTTAGGGCCGACACCTGTTCCGGAGTCAGGCCCGGGAAGGTCAAATTTTTAAAAAATGACTGCATCCTCCTAATCCTATCTTCACAATCCTGCGATCTATATAGTTCAGAATAAAATTCTTTAAAGGTCGCATTGATCTTTTTATGATCATGAGTCAGGGTACCTGTACTTTCCTTGATGGTTGGAATAGTTTGAGGGGCTTTCTTTTTCTTTGCAAGAAATGCTAAGTATCTACCCGGTTTGTCGCCATATTCATATAATCTTTGTTTCGCAAATAATATTTCCCTTTTAGCCGTTTGAGTAAGCGCGGTGTTTAAAGCTGTCCTAAGAGCTGTAATCCTCTGCAATTTTGTGATAGAAGGTCTATCAGCGTATGCTGTTTCGGCTGCTTTTAGGCGAGCTTCGAGCAGACGCTGTTGCTCTCCCTTCATTTTCCTCTGGGTCGCTGAATAGGAGATGATCAAACCTCGTGCATAAGCTTTGATGGTCTCCCACATCATTGACGGATTGCTAGCCGTACCAGTATTAATTTCTAAAAAAGTTTTAAGTTCTTGGGAGAAGTACTTTAAAAATTTGCTATCTTTTATCAGGAAGGGGTCCATACGCCAATGCCGAGCAGATGTCCCATTGTTCTTTACCTTAGTTTCCATGTATACAGCGGCATGGTCAGAGATTGCTATAGTACCTATTTTACAGGTTGCTATAGAGTTTAGAAAAATCGATGGGGCAAAAAACATATCAATTCTTGTGTGACATTTATGTGGATTAGAGTAGAAAGAAAAATCTCTACCCTGTGGATGGAGACATCTCCATACATCTACCAATCCTAATTCTTTATTCAGGTCCGCCAGTTGTCTAGATCTGGGAGATACTCCAGCGGCACTCTTGGGAATCCTGTCTATTTCCGGATCCATAATACAATTAAAGTCTCCCCCTATAATTGTATGACGGGCACCAAAGGCCATCAGTTTTGAAAAAGCTTCCGTTATGAATTTAAAGGGGTGTGCCAGGGGGCAGTATACATTTAAGATCCCATATTCCTCTCCATTTATGAGGGCTTTAATCAAAATATATCGAGGAAACAGAGTGTTAACTCTGCTTGAAGGCCTATTAAAGTGCATTGTCTGTGGTGAACCAGAATTTTCTACATGGCCTTCAGCTTCCCATACTCACATGAGCACTGGGCTGTTGACTGGAAGCTGTATCTATGGGTGGCGGGCCTAGTGGTTTTAAAAGTTCTTCCTGCCTGCCTGACTTCAGCTATGGGCCGGACTGCAGCCTGCCAGCTTGGAGCCCGCCATCCTTATTGGGATAACAAGCCTGTCCTTGGGTGGTTTGACTGTTTTCTTCCACCTGGTGTCGGCTTGAGACCCCTGTTTGACCACAGTATGTTCCGAAGCCTGTGGGAGCCATCCCACCCCATAGATTTGTCTTTCCCTACAATTTGTGAGCAGTGATGATTTTCTTTTTCCTGCGGCTCCCACCCAATTTGACTTTGACTTTGTGCGTGCTTGTTCCTGGGTTACATCTATCGCAAGCAATTTGCTGTTCATCCAGTATGTGGCAGGGTATAAGGTCATGAGGATTAGAAGCAGAGGTAGATCACTTATCCCCTTGGGCCTGCCCCGGCATTCAGTAAAGTTATGACTGATCTGATTGCGGCCTTCCCTGCACTCTTCCATCTGTGCCCTGTAAACCTTAAGATGGGTGTCAGTTCAAACTCTGTTTCACGCGGACTTTGATTATATTGAGTGGCCTAACCTCCACTGCTCACTCAGGAAGTGATACACCTTCTCCTAAGCTTTCTTTCAGGCCTTGAACTTGATTGTCGTGCTGAATTTCAGACCTTGCTGAATTTGAGAATGTAAATGCAAACTTTATTGCTCCAAAAGGTCACCATCTAGCTTGCCTCGTGCTGTTGAAGTACTTTGCCGGCCTGCTGTAAAGCTGGGATTATTTGTTTTGAGCTGTTGTGGCACTAAAGTGATTTTCTGTGGGAACCCATGCTCTCAAGTTGGGTGACCATTTACTGCCCATGTCTATGTTAAAACTTGATAGTAGGGGAGGACCCTGTAGTCAGCCCGCCTTTTTCCCAGTTCAGTTGATGGCAGGCAGGCATATGGGTGACCGCTTGAGGGTCGAGTGCTGCTGTTACTGTTGCGTGTGGTCACTCATCATGGCATGGTCTACTTGCAGACTTCCTGAGGGGCATGTTCTCCAGGCTGTTGGTGCCTGACTGACTGTATCATCCTGGGAAGGAAAGTGGAGGCAAGATGCCTGCGGAAAGTCTTCTCTCAACTGATGTTCAATTCCCTTCTCCCTCTGCATCCCTCTGCCCAAAACCTTTGGGCCACCTTCCTGCCATTGCTCACCAAGGCCTGGGTCCCTCAGTCAGCCTGGGCCTCGGTGGGTTCATTGCTTGCAGCAGCCAGGCCTCCCTGATGGCGCTGCTGAGCAATGAAGGCTCTGAACAGGCAAGACCTCCACCTTCTGTGTACAGTTCAGGTTGCCAGATGGTTGGAAGGATGTGATTGCACTGCAGAGGGCACAGAGGAGGGACACAGGGTGTTGCTGAGGATGAAAAGTCTCAATTCTAAGGAGAGGTTGGATAGGCTGGGTTTGTTTTCTTGGGAGCAGAGGGGGCTGAGGGAAATCTGATTTATGAATATAACATTGTGAGCGGTATAGACAGAGACTGTAACTTTGAGGTGAGGAGCAAGTGATTTAGAGGAAAACTGAATTTTTTTTTACCAGAGGCTAGGAGAAATATGCAATGTGCTGCCTGAGAGAGTGCTGGAGACAGATACACTCACCACAACTAAGAAGGATTTAATGCTTCTTAAAACGCCCAGCTTCAGTTGGCTATGGACCAAGTGCAGATCAAATGGGATTAATATAGTTTGCTAGGTGAAAGTGAGGACTGCAGATGCTGGAGATCAGAGCCAAGATTAGAGTGGTGCTGGAAAAGCACAGCAGGTCAGGCAGCATCCGAGGATCAGGAAAATTGAAGTTTCGGGCAAAAGCCCTTCCTCATTCCTGATGCCTGAAACGTTGTTTTTCTTGCTGTCGTATGCTGTCTGTCCTGCTGTGCTTTTCCAGCACCACTCTAATCTTAATGTAGTTTGGTGTTTGTTGGTCAGCAGTGGCATGGTGGGCTGAAGGACCTGTTGCTACGCTGTCTGACTCTGACTCTGATCCTGGAGTCCTTGCTCCCAGGAAGGGCCTGCAACTCTGCTCAGTCAAATGCTTCATTGGCACCTTAATGTGGCATGCCATGTGGAAGTTAGGCAAGGCCAGCTGTCCAGTTGCCTGCTTGCTTTCTCTTCCGTAGTGCGCAGTTTCCTCCTCAACCAGAGTGCTCCAAATTGGTGCAAAACATACAGAACAGGCACTTCTCTGAAAGTCCAGGGCAAATTGCAGAGCAAATGTTTACATTGTGCAACAAGGTCAGTTGTTAGAGTGAAGCACTTATAAAAAGCAGGCATAGAGTGAGGTAACAAAACTAACTAGAATACGGCTTGAGCAATTGGAAGTTCTCCTGTGTGAACGTGTGTCAGATGGGCTATGGCCAGTGTGGTTATTAGTGCTTGCAGAGTTGCTTCACCAGCAGGCTCTGATACATTCACTCAAATTCAAGAAGCTGCCATAATTCCTCCCAACTGCGTCATGGGAGCAGGCAACTTGGTAGCAGGTGGTGTGGGGCTTGGTATGAACAAATAATGATCAAAACACACAACTTTGTCTCGAGGCTGCAGGTAATCACCTAAACTCTCAGTGGACCACCCTTCCTACATCAGCCACGAAGATGCTTGTAAAGATGTCACAATTCAAATTGCAACAAAATGGGAAAATGAATTTAACTGTCATGAAAAAAATCTTGTCCCAGATTTTAAAAGATTTCCCTTAGCACTGCAGCAGTTGAGTAATAATTACTGAAGCCATCATCAGCCATAGGGGTCAGTCCTGATTTCAAACTGGAGACATTTTCACTTCCATTGATTTGGAACATAAACAGCTTTGTCTATCAAAGTTAAAATCCATCAACGGTCAAAGGTCTCTTTATTTATCCTGTAATGTTCCGTGGCTATGGAAGTGACATGCTGTTTCCTTCGAAGTGTCTATTACGTGATGCAGGGGACGACCAACACTAATTTGTATCTGTAGCATGAGTCATTAGTTGCTGATGATCAAAGACTCTCTACCTGCACAGCTTCACTTAAATGCAGAACATTTCTTCTAAGTATAGAAGTGTGCAGGGAGCATGTTGCTGAGAGAATAATGCAGCACCCACAGATCACAGTAATCAGAAAGTTCATGTGGAGCATTATTTAATTATTGGAGACATTATCAGAGCAGGAATAAGAAAGACATCATCCTATAATTTTCAAATTGATTGGATAAGTATTCATGAAGCAGTAGTTTAAAAGGATTGGAAAAAGAGAATCACATTCTAGTAGTCATGATTTGGAGGTGCTGGTGTTGGACTAGTGGAACACCTTCCCCACACCTCCACTTCTTGCCTTGAAATAACCATCAAACCTCAAACAGATCATTGTTCACAACAAACTGCCTGGCCTTCAGGATAACACCATACAACCCTGTCATGGTAGACACTGCAAGACATGTCAGAGTGTTGACAGGGATACCACCATTACCTGTAGGAACACCACCCACCATGTACGCGGCAGGTAGTCATGTGACTCTGCTAACATTGTCTATCTCATACGCTGCAGACAAGAATGCTCCGAGGCATGGTAGCACCAAGCAGAGGGCATGGTAACGGATGAATGGACACCACACAATAATTGCCAGGCAGGAGTGTTCGCCTCAATTCGGTGAACACCTCAGCAGTCCAGGACGTTCAACTTTGGAACTGCAGGTGATCGTCCCCCAAGGCGGACTTCAGGACAGGCAATAATGCAAAGTGGTTGAGCAGAGGCTATTAGCCAATTTTAGTACCCATGGGGATGTCCTCAACCAGGACCTTGGATTCGTGGACCCCAATGCTACACACAGATACATATAGACACATATGCCCTCACAGGCACTCACACTCCGTCTCAGACAGACAGACACACACACACACACACACACACACACACACACACACACACACACACACACACGTTTGTGGGGTGAGCTTGTTCTTAGAGAATTATATTTTGTTTTGCTCAAAAACTACGTGAATCCATGTAAGATTCTGTAAATCTTCGAGTAAAAAATGAGGTCTGCAGATGCTGGAGATCACAGCTGCAAATGTGTTGCTGGTCAAAGCACAGCAGGTTAGGCAGCATCTCAGGAATAGAGAATTCGACGTTTCGAGCATAAGCCCTTCATCAGGAATAAGAGAGAGAGAGCCAAGCAGGCTGAGATAAAAGGTAGGGAGGAGGGACTAGGGGGAGGGGCGATGGAGGTGGGATAGGTGGAAGGAGGTCAAGGTGAGGGTGATAGGCCGGAGTGGGGTGGGGGCGGAGAGGTCAGGAAGAGGATTGCAGGTTAGGAGGGCGGTGCTGAGTTGAGGGAACTGACTGAGACAAGGTGGGGGGAGGGGAAATGAGGAAGCTGGAGAAATCTGAATTCATACCTTGTGGTTGGAGGGTTCCCAGGCGGAAGATGAGGCGCTCCTCCTCCAGCCGTCGTGTAGTTGTGTTCTGCCGGTGGAGGAGTCCAAGGACCTGCATGTCCTCGGTGGAGTGGGAGGGGGAGTTAAAGTGTTGAGCCACGGGGTGATTGGGTTGGTTGGTTCGGGCGGCCCAGAGGTGTTCTCTGAAGCGTTCCGCAAGTAAGCGGCCTGTCTCACCAATATAGAGGAGGCCACATCGGGTGCAGCGGATGCAATAGATGATGTGTGTGGAGGTACAGGTGAACTTGTGGCGGATATGGAAGGATCCCTTGGGGCCTTGGAGGGAAGTGAGTGTGGAGGTGTGGGCGCAAGTTTTACATTTCCTGCGGTCGCAGGGGAAGGTGCCGGGGGTGGAGGTTGGGTTGGTGGGGGGTGTGGATCTGACAAGTAAATGCCTTTTTAGATTAGAATCAGTCTGAACATTTGGGGCACAGACAGCCTTGCACAGGGCACCTTACACCTTCAATGCATTATCTGAGCTTACATGGCACCTATTATTAAAGTTCACTTGAGAATGTAACTTTTAAAAACAAGTTCTGGGATTTACATATGAAAGAACTGAAACCAACATGGTCATTCTAAAATATGAGAATATTAACAAACAATCCAGGTCTTTTTCAATACTTTACTTCAGTTACATCACACTGTAAATGTTTGTTATAAATTCTGTGTCTTACAATCTTGTACTCCACAACCACTGATGAAGGAGCAGTGCTCCAAACGTGAGTGCTTCCAAATAAACCTGTTGGGCTATAACCTGGTGTTGTGTGATTTTTAACTTTGCACATTCAAATAGGTAACTTTGAGTTGCAGTATAGACAAGTAGATCACATGGTTTCCTTTCCTGCTGTTGTTTCCATGAGAAAAATCGCAGACCGTGTTTACATGTTGTCTCTATGATGTAGCTGCACCAAAGCTCAATTCTGGCTTCACTAATTACGGTGCCATAATGAACATTTCCCAAGAAAAAATAGGCTTCCTGTCGCTCATAAAGCAATCTCGTTGCTCTGATGGCTAGGAACACACTGCTATCCTAACTGACAATGTTTAGGTTATTAACCTCAGCACTGAACGATCCATGTCCCTTAACAGGTAAAGCCATGGGAAACAAATGGGGATGCACTGAAATTAGGAGGAGATGTGATGGAGTGTTATGAAAATTCATGGCTTAAATAAACTGAATCCTTCTTCCCTTCATCAAAAGGAGAGTTTGCCAGCTGTCTTTTCTATTGGAAGAATTATCCCTTTTCTGCTTCTCATTAATAGCTTCAGAAGTCCAACCTCAGTCAAGAACCTCAAGTTGAAAGAATGCTGTTTTGGTGATGCAGTCACGTTGGCACATCAGGTTGCTGTCGTTGTAATGCTGGGGACGAGTAAGTGTTCACTGTCATCTGGGATAGCAATCTGTTATTGAACAACTCAGTTTTTTTTACTATTTTGTAAGCAACAGGAACAACACAGCTTCTCAGGAAGTGAGCAACCTGGACACCGAGAGCTATGCAGAAATATAGATGTTCGTTCACTCGTGTGCGTATTCATTGTTCACATGACGCATTGTGTCTTTCGTGGGAAGCTTCTCACCTCAAAAGCTACTTTCACACAACACAGCAGTGACTTTGCATCCTTCCTACAGTGTAAGGCCATGCATACCAAATGCCAAAATCACTTCAAGTTACATTTCTGTCAGAAAAATGCCATCGTGAGGATTTAGGAGTTGATTTTAAATACTATTATGCCTGCTGCGTGTAAAGAAAATAATAACAAACTCACGAGAACTCACCAAATCTATGCTTAGTAAAAGCTAACGTGTTTGTTACCCATCCCTCGTTGTCCTTGAAGTGGTGATGGTGGTGACCTACCACATTTAAATGCTGCAGACCATGTGGTACAGGTACACTGACCGAGCTGTTAGGGAGGGAGTTCAGGATTTTGACTCAGTAATAGCGAAGGAATGATGACCTAGTACCAAGTTGGTATTGTGTGGGGCTTGGAATGGAGTTTCCACCACACTTGGTGTGGTGTTCGTGTTCTTCTGCTGCCCTTGTCCTTCGTGGTGCCAGAGATCCTGGGTTTGGAAGGTGCTGTCGAAGGAGCCTTGGTGAGTTACTGCGATACAACTTGCAATGCTACCCATTACTGCTATTGAGTGTTGATGGTGATGGGACTGGATGTTGAATTTGGTGAATAGGGTAGTCATCGAGCTACTTGATTGTTGTTGGAGTTGCCACCATCCAGGCAAGTGGAGAATAGTCCAGTATGCTGCTGACTTGAGCATTGCTGATGATTCAGAGGAGACTGATAAAGCAGTAATTGGTCAGGTTGAATATGTATAAATACATAAGAACTAGGAGCAGGAAATTCAGCTCCTTGGGCCTGTTCTATTATTTGATACAACCATGGTTGATCTCATCTCAGTCCCATTTCGACTTTCTTGCCTGCACGCCTTAATGTTTCGACCCATTGAGTTAAAAACCTGTTTATCTCCTCATTAGACTTGCTCCAAATCCCAGCATTAACTGCACTCTGGAATTCTAACAGATTTATGCCATTTTGGCTGAAGTAGTTTCTCCTCATCTGGGTTTTAAATCTGTTGCCTTTTTCCTAAAACACTCGACCATAAGTTATAGGAACAGAATTGGGCCCATCAAGTCTGCTCCGCCATTTCATCCTCACTAATACATTTCCTCAACCGCATTCTTCTGCCTTCTCCCTGTAACCCTTGATCCTCTGACCAATTAAGAACCTATCTATCTCTGTCTTAAGTACATTCAATGATTTAGCCTCCACAGCATGCTGCGGCAACAAACTCTCCAGGTTCATCACCCTCTGGCTGGAGAAACTGGTCCACATCTCAGGAGTGGTGCTGGGTCCGCTACTTTTTGTCATTTATGTAAATGATTTGGATGTGAGCATAACGTGTGCAGTTAGTAAGTTTGCAGATGACACCAAAATTGGAAGTGTAGTGGACAGTGAAGAAGGTTACCTTCAAGTACAATGGGATCTTGATCAGATGGGCCAATGGATCCAGGAGTGGCAGATGGAGTTTAATTTAGATAAATGCGAGGTGTTGCATTTTGGGAAAACAAATATTAGCAGGACCTTATACACTTAGTGGTAAGGTCCAAGGGATGTGCAGGTTCATAGCTCCTTGAAAGTAGATTCACAGGGAGATAGGATGGTGGTGTTTGGTACGCTTTCTTTTATTGGTCAGAGTACTGAGTATAGGAGTTGGGAGGTCATGTTGCAGCTGTACAGGACATTGGTTAGGCCACAGTTGGAATATTGTGTGCAATTCTGGTCTCCTTCCTATCGGAAGGATGTTCTGAAACTTGAAAGGGTTCAGAAAAGATTTACAGGGGTGTTGCCAGGGTTGGAGGATTTGAGCTATAGGGAGAGGCTGAACAGACTGTGGGGCTATTTTCCCTGGAGCATCAGAGGTTGAGCGGTGACCTTATAGAGGTTTACAAAATTGAGGGGCATAGATAGGATAAATAGGCCAAGTCTTTTCCCTGGGGTTGGGGTGTCCAGAACTAAAGGGCATAGGTTTAGGGTAAGAGGTGAAAGATATTTCAGCGATATATAAATGGCAACTTTTTAATGCAGAGGGTGGTGGATATATGGATTGAGCTGCCAGAGGATGTGATGGAAGCTGGTACAATTACAACATTTAAAAGGCATCAGAATGGGTATATGAATAGGTAGGGTTTGGAGGGATATTGGCCAAGTGCTGGTAAGTGGGTCTAGATTAGGTTGGGATATCTGGTCGAGATGGACAAGTTGGATCGAAGGATCTGTTTCCATGCTGTACATCTCTATGACTCTTGAGGGTAATCCTTTCACTCTGAGGCTGTGCCCTTGGGTCCTGGTCTCTCCTACCAGTGGAAACAACTTCTCTATGTCCACTCTATCCAGACCTATCAATATTCTGCATGTTTGAGAAGCATGAGATGCCACCTTATGCTTCTCAATTGCATTGAGTACAGACTCCAAGTCCACAATTCCCCCTCCTATGACAAGCCCTTCATCCCATGGCCATTCTTGTAAATTTCCTCTAGACCTCAAAGGCCAGCATTGCCTTCCTTTAGATACGGGATGCAGACCCGCTAACGTTCTTCTAACGAGAGCCTTATACAGCCTCATGCATACTGTTGTATTCTAGCCCTTTCAAAATGAAGGCTGCCATTGCCTTTGACTTCCTTACTGCCAACTGAACCTGCATGTTAACCTTCAGAAAATCCTGAACTCGGACTCCCAAATCCCTTTGGGCTACAGAATTCCAAAGCCATTCCATGTTTAGAAAGCACAGACTGTGCCTCTCCATTTTGTACCAAAGTGCAGACCTCACACTTTGACAAATTTGTGTTCCGTCTGATGCCTCTTTGCCCACTCTCCTAGCCTGTCCAAGTCCTTTTGTAGTCTCCCTCCTTCCTTAGCATGACCGGTCTCTCCACCTATCTTTGTCATCTGCAAACTTCGCAACAATGCTCATGGTTCCTTCATCCAAATTGTTAATGCATAACATGATTTAGCTGAGTTCCCAACACTGCCCTCTATGAAATTCCACTAGTCAACTACTATTCTGAAATGATGACTTTATCCCTACTGTCTGCTTCTGCCAGGCAGCCAATCCTCTATCCATGCCAGTAACTTGCCCTGAATACCATGGGCTCTGATGTTATTTGGCAGCTTCCTGTGCTGCGTCTTGTCACAGGCCTTCTGGAAATCCAAATAGATTGCATCCACTGGCTATCTTTCGTCTAAGCTGTCTGTAACCTCCTCGATTTCAGCAGATTTATCACTCATGTCCTTCAGGGAAAGAGATGTCGTCCTTCCTGGCCTGGCCTGGCTTACATGTGACTCCAGACCCATACCAGTGTGGTTAACTCTCAAGCTGCCTCTGGACACTTAGGGATGGGAAAGAAATGCTGGCCCAGCCAGCAACACCGACAATTTGTTTAATTTAAACTTTACTTCTGTATTTTATCTAAAACTTTCATAACCTCTCAATATTATGTTGGCCAGAGCTAAGAGTTAGTTCCAGCTTTTAGATTAATATGAATATAAACTGCATGAGGTTCCTTACTCATTGATTTGTGGTAGAAGCAATTCAGAAATCTGAAACCTTTAAGCATTCTGCAAGTCAGAGAAGTTTAGTCTCCATGTATTTTAAAAAAAATAGTATTTCATGACTTTCATTGTGTTATGACCAGATGAGGAAGAATGAATTGGCTTCCTGCTTTTCACCTTCCTCGAATGTCCGCAACTGTATAAAGTAGTTTTCGTTCAAAATCAAAGTGCCAACTATCGGGAGATCCAAGATGGCGGCGACTCAGCAAGTCTGAGTTTACAGTGCTCTTCCCAAAACCTGGGTAAAGTGAGTTACTCACCCCCACCACACTTACCAAACCACCCAAAAAAATTTTCTAACCTTAATTAGCTGCTTACTATTATATTTAAGCAGTTTAATATTAAGTGGATAATGAGTAAACCAAAGGGATCCCGCAGCTCTCAGAAAACCAAGACCCCTCCCCCACCCTCCTCTCCTCCTCCGGCTGCAGCTGATGTAAAAACAGGCCTTGAAGAGATGATTGCCAGGCTGGAAACGACACTCGTCAATTTCATCGCAGAATCCAGACAGAGATGGAACTCATTCGAAGAAAAGCTACAAAAGTACAGCCAGGCTCTCGAGGAATTACAGGGCCGAGTGGAGGGGGCAGAGCTAAAGGCCACGACCTCCGAGGCTGCAGCACAAACAGCTGCAGAACAGGTGCGAGCTCTGGAGCAGAGAGTCAGGGCCTTTGAAATCTACATGGATGACCTGGATAATAGAAATCGGAGAAAGAATATCCGTCTTCTGGGCCTCCCTGAACAAGAAGAGAAGGGACAGTTAGCAGTATTTCTGGAGCGATGGTTGCCCCAGCTTTTAAACCTGGGGTCTGAAACTGATCGGGTAAGGGTGGAGTGGGCCTACCGGGTCGCAGCACGCGGATCTGGCCCAAACCAGCGCCCACGCCCGGTCCTGTTCCGGCTGCAGAGTTATAGGGAGAGGCAGATACTCCTGGATGCCTCCAGAAATCTTGGAAAGGATCCTAAAGCTATGATTCATGAAGGATCCAAGATTATGTTATTTCAGGACTTCTCCCCGGCTTTGGCACGAAGGAGGAAGGCGTTTGATGAGGTGAAGAAATGTCTAAGGAACTTAAATATTCAATACACATTACGCTACCCAGCGACGTTATGCTTTACCCACGAAGGATCCGAGTATAATTTTAGATCACCAGAAGAGGCTAAGGAACTTTTAGACTCGTTTAAATAAATCGTAAGAGACAATTTATGTTGGCTTGCCTCTTCCACACTCCGTGGGGAGAAATGGATACTTTACTCTACTTTACTTTTGCTTCTGGGAGCAGGGTTGTCTTCTCTTGCTATTTTATGTTATTATACTTAACTGTAATTTGTTGGAGTTGTAATTTTATAGTTGTGTGTGTTTGTACGTGGCATTGATGCTATCAGATATACTCAGGTATGGGTGGGGAGGGGCGCTCGCTGTCAACTCTAGCTCGGTATTATATCTAAATCCTATTAAGGTGCGCCCGGGTCAAGGGTGGGACACTGTTTGGGAGAGGATATGGTGGACCTTTAGAAAGGAAGTAAGGCCCCCTGAGAACAAGGGGGAGGATCTCCATTCAAACATGTTTTTTTTTTGTTCTTATTGTTTGGAAATAGTTTTCTTTTTATTATACTGTTATGAGTGTATTAGAGAACATTTTCTCTTGTTTGAAGGATGTAAGTGACTCAACTATACACTCTGGATAATTGTGGATTAGATTAGTAGTTAACTGAGTTTCATTGTTTTTCTTTCTTCTTTAGTATCATTCCTTTGAATTTTGATGATTATATATTTAAGATCTATTTTTATATTAATGTTTGTGCTTGTAAGTTCTGTTTATTTTTGTAAATCTGTCAAAATATTAAATTTCTAATAAAAATATCTTTTAAAAAAAAAAGTGCCAACTATCACATTTTCTTGAGTGAAGGTCAGGAATTTTATTACCTACTTACTTCAAGAAAAACAATAAAACACGGCATCAAACACACACACAAAACAGATATGAAATTTACAAAGGGAAGAACATCTTATGCCAAAGGAGAAATCAAGAACAAACCATGTAAAAAGGCCTTGGATTCCTTGAAGTGTTAAGCTTAATCTGGGACAAGGGATGACTTTTATCCTCCTGCACTAGTGCAATTTGCAGATATCATTGTGTTCCTGATGAACTGATGTTTCTTCAATTTACTTCTCAGAAGCTTGGAGAAAAGCAGGTATTGTACGAGAGCAAACTTTCTGGCTGTGCTGTTACAAATTCTTGATTCTTTTCTGCTGTGCCCTGAATTACAGTCCAATTGGGTATTCATGTCTGGTTTCAACTTTTCTCCCAAGTTGGATAATCTGCAGGCAACCCTTCATCTCCGTATTTAAAACTTAGAGAAAGGTGTAAGACAAAAGGAAGGTACAGGTCTGAGTGACTGGTTTCAGTCACTTTGAAGGCACCTAGTTACATTTCGGACTGGATTTCATTTTATTGGCCGCTTAACGTATTAGCTCAGCCTGTGGTCAGGCAATCTCTCCCACCATCTTACATCACTGCTCTTTCTTTCTTCAGACTATTTTTGGCTGTGAAAGGTCCCAGGTATCAAAACTTAGATGATGCAAGTCAAAAATTGCCAGTTCATTTTTACGACCATCGTAATGTGCTGTTGCAGAGCGTTTTGTAAGTTTGTCATTCTTAAATTCATACTGAGAGGATTTTGGTCATACCAGAATAATTCTATGTCATTTTTATCAAAAGATAATGTGACATAGCATCGTTAGAAAGGAAGTTGTTATTAAATAATTTGTCCTCTGAGCAATGTACTTGGAAACAAACTTTCTGATGTTTTGACCTCATTTAAATCTCTGTAGGAGATTAGCCCCATTACTAGACTAATTAGAAGATCCCTGCCTCAAAAAAAACTTAATAACAAGCCTTTTAATAATGCCAAAATAGTGAAATTCTTATAATCCCTCTAAATGGGACTAATTGTCTATTCTTGTTAAGTGTGCCTGCCCTGAACAACACTCGCCTATTCAGTTAATTTACAACCAGAAAAGCAAGGATATTTGAGGAAATTAAACATTAATTAGCTTCGTTAGTAATGTATTTTAACTCTTACGCAGTCAATTGCCAGCTTGGCTTTCCTTCCCCAGTCAGTATGAGAAATTGAGGATTAGCTTCACTATTTAACCATTTCACCTAAATGGAACTCATCTGCCGATCAGTTCTTGTCATCCTGAACTGCATCAGGAACAGTGCACACTGCTGTTGCTCAATGGGTGGAAAGTAAGCTTTTGATGATGTAACTATATTTGTATTGGGTGCTTCTGTCACTCTGTGGTATTGCTGTTACTTCCGAGCCAGAAGATTATGGCTCCAGTTCTATCCTGCAGATTTGAGCACAAAATTTCAGCTAAACCTCCAGCTCATTATCAAGAGTGCTGCACTGTTGGCAGCATGGTCATTCTGGTGAACTGGGATCCCATTTGAAAGTTTTTTTTTCAAAAAAGCGACACAGCTTACATTTCCAGTGTTATTTGTTTTCGGTTCAGTTATCCATCACGTATGTTTGTTCTTCTAAATTTTTTTATGTGACCTGTGTTTCTCAGCTGGTCAGGAAGAAACATTTGTCTCTGTGCATGTATGACCTGATGTCTGCAGTTAAGTATAATTCAAGCAAATGCAATACAGGCATACAAATAATCGAGAGAGGGATTTACTTTGCAGATTTATTAAAATCTGTCTTTTTGAAATAATAAAATTGAGAGTACTTGGAGGAAAGCAGTGAAGCTTCGGTTTATAAGGGGGATAAAATGGCAAGGTCTCCCAGGGTTGAATAAATGATTACCAGGACAGAAGCTGCATGATGCTAAAGGACCCTCTCAACCTTTTCAGTTGAGATTGCAGTTTGATCTTCTCGCTATTTTTTCTTGCATCCTGTGTCATGTGTCGAGATATGATGGGCATTCATAATAAATGTAGTTGATTGGTAATGTTGGTTGGTAATTTTTAGGATCTGACTGCTGCTTCTTGGGCAGTCATGATTAAATCTTAAAGAATTTAGAACGCAAGGAAACCGATAAGCATTCAACCTGAAGGGCATGCCTTGAAAGTGAGGAAAGGCGTGACCTGATCAAGGTCTGACCCAATCAAGACCAATAAGCATATATTGACCTGGTCGCTGTGGTCAGGGATGAGCAAATACTGCTCTATGTTCACTACATTTGTGGCTACCCACAGGATTTTGAGTAACAACTTGCTGTTATTGGGTGTCTAATTTAATTTGGTATCCCAAAGATGGGATTTGAGCTTTTTGGACCAACAATTAACAGCGATTCTCTTCAGTCAATCAGATCTGCAAGTAGTCACTGATTAACACAGGGTCCACAGAAGAAACTAAAGTCAAATGTTTAAGTAACTGTAAAATCACATTGAGAAAATAAAATGCAGGGTGGCAAAAAATTTGGGTCAAGAGATTCTGAAAAGGGACAGGTAGAAAAAGCTAATTCCATGGTTGTAATGTTTTGTTTTGCAGTAATTATTACTTATCATGCCATTAAAAGTTCATTTATACCTGAATTCATCAGACCTAACTTGATCTGGCATGTTTAGTTGGCATGAAGTGGTTAAGTACTGCAATTTGATATGCTTACGTGAATCTTGGCAATGTGTCTGTAGATGAGGTACAGGAGGAGCAGAACGTGTGGATGTGTACAAGGACTTTGACAACAGCTTCTCTGTTTTTCCACTTAATTGTGCATTTGGAGCCTCTGGAAGGTGATGTCCAATTTACTCAATGATGACAAGTGGTGCGGTCTCATCATTAATTATAATGCAAAATCTGTGTCATTAAGATGTATCAGATTCCTTACATCACCCAGGAGTTTGGGGTGGCTAAAGTTCTTTATTTTTTCTCTATGGAAACGCCTCAGCCAATCTGAATCAACTTGCCAACCACTCAGCATCTTTTATGTCTGCAGTATAAACTATTGCAATCGTTTAAAATTTGGCATTTTGTTTGTCCTGACGAATGTCGGAGAAAAGACTTCAGCAATATTACTTGCTGTCTGTTATTCCTTTGTAACCCTATAGATCCCAATAACCCAAACCAGCTTTTTGCTCTGCTATTGTTGATAATTCCTTTTTTTACAGGTTTTATTGTAACAGACTGTAACCGATAAACAGGAGATCTTGAAGGGAATTATCACTGTGCTCCACTGTGAAATGTTGATTTCTTTACCAATTGTTTTGCATAAATACTCTGCATTTTAAGTAAGTCATTGCATATGATCAAGTGACCAAGATGCCATTGATAATGTGTGTTGGCAGAGATTGTTGGAGAATACAGATGGACGGGTTGCAAGAGATGTGCCCTAAAAGTGTTGCTCATAACAATCCTGCTTAACATGGTGAACCAGTGAGCTAATCTGAGGAGTCATGGTTACTTGTAGATAGCAAAGATTGTTTCACAGTTAAAGTATTTTGAATGAATGCCTGAATCTTTGTGCACTAGGGTTGTTCTAAGTTGAATGCAAGGTTGTGTTGAGTGATTATCCTAAGAACCACCATCTGTACCTCGTCCTGTCTTTTGCTATTAATTGAACCAATGATCATGAAGCAGCTAAAATTGGGTGTGGTGTCAACCTGCTGTGATTTGTCTTCCCATTTCAACTTAAAACCAGGAAAAGTAATAGTTTCCACAACTGAAGAGTAGTCCTGCCTTTTTTCAAGCTAAAACTTTTTTTTTCATTTTTAAGTCCTGCATGTATCTGAGAAACTGTGGTCAATTTATAAATATCCTTGTGATGAGGTATGGCACTCATGGTGGTTGTAATGATACTGCAGGAGACCTGAAGGTATGCAAGAAGAGTTTTTTTTCACTTTGACAGTTGGTCATTGTTAGAAACATAAGAACCCAGAGCAGGAGTAGACCATTCAGCCCCTGGAGCCTGTGCCTCTGCTATTCAGCTGCTTCATGGCTGACCTTTTACCTCAATGCTATTTTCTCCCTCCACAAACATAATCTTACTTTTACAAATATTACAGAAATTAATCGATCACTGTCTTCAATACACTCAGGAAATAAACTTCCACACTTCTCTCAGTTAGAAAATTCCAAATGGTCACCATCCTCCAAATGAAGAAATTTCTTTTTACCTCAGTCTTAAACCTCATGCTGTTTATACTGAAATTGTCTCCTCTGGTTCTGGAGAGCTGCCCCATCCCAGCCAGATGAAAAGTCCTTCCTGCCTTTACCCTGTTGAACCCTCTGAGAATTTTGACTGTCTCAATAAGATCACCTCATGAAAATAGAGGAGAATAAAGGCACTGTCACCTCCAGTCTTCCAGGGTGACCAAGTGAGAATAGAGTTAAAAATCTCATAACACCAGGTTATAGTGCAACAGGTCTATTTGGAAGCACTAGCCTTTCAGAGTGCTGCTTCATCAGGTGACTGTGAAGGAGCAGTGCTCCAAAAGCTGGTGCTTCCAAACAAACCTATCGGATTATAACCTGCTGTTGTGAGATTTGTAACCTTGTACACTCCAGTCCAACCCCAGCACCTCCGAAGTGAGAACAAACATCCAAAAGGGCTAGAGTTGTTATAATGGCAGACAGTGAATCATCCTGTTTACATTTTGGAGCCAGATCACATCCCAGAAGTGACAAAGTCGTATGAAATCAAATCTTAACCTGCTCTACCAACTCTAAACCCTCTCTAAGGGAGAGCTTGTATAAAGTCTGGGACTCATTGTTGAAACTGTGGGGTAATTAGCAATATGTCAGGCCATCTATAAACTTTAATTATCCGATACATTTCTTAGAATCATAGAATCCTAACACTGTGGAAGCAGCCCATCGAGTCCACACTGAACTTCCAACAAGCATCTCTCTCAGATGCAATCCCCTGCAAGCCTGCATTTCCCTTGGCCAATCTACCTGACCTGCACATCTTTGGACTGTGGGAGGAAACCCACACAGACACTGGGAGAATGTGCAAACACCACACAGACAGTTGCCTGAGGGTGGATGTGAACCTGCAAACTTTGAGGCAGTAGTGCTAACCACTGAGACACCGTGCTGCCTCGTATTAGGCACAAAACGTGTGCCCCTAATCAAAGCTAACTATTTTGTCAATATTTGACAATAAGCATTGCATCAACTTTGAGGAGGATTCAGATGTTCTAACACATGGGAATGGCTTTTATTATTACAAATGATTTTTAATATTTGTTAACATCTATTTAAGTACCTTCAGTACTTATACTGCATGAATATTAATGGCAGAACTCTGTCCTTGAAAGGGTAATATAACCAGAAATGTTTCACATATTTAAAAATAAATTTGACCTGCACTTGAAGTGTTATCATGTGCAAGGCTTTGAATAGGAAAATGGGATTCAGCTGGAGAACAAGTTCATATGGGTTGAATGGTCTCCATCTGTTTCGAAGATGTTCAATATTTTATATTAATTGTATTCTCATGAATATTTTACTGAAGAATATTAGTTCATGATTTCATGACTAAATACCTCTTAGATGACCTTAACAAAAAGTAATTAACTAATTTTTTGTGTAGTTTACAATTTTGCCCGAGTGCAGGTTAGAATCACTAAGATGAGTGGATAGAAAAACAGTTGAAAGAGCCACATTCGGGCATTAAATATGATTAATATACTCACAAATGGTTCTTCAATGAAGAGGTTAAGACTTAATCTGATGGCCTTTGCTTCTTAGTCCTTTATCTAATAACAACCAGCCATCACCTGTCATCTCTAAGATGCATATTTTCCAAATGATGTTGCTGGTTAATGAATAGAATCTGATAATTTTATCACTTCTCAGATCTAAGGTCACTGGAACCATTTATGGCTGATCTGAGTAGAATCTGCATAAACAGAATCAGTGGTTCTTTGTGCGACAAAGTACAAATTTTGACTCTTCCTGCAACTCAGTTATGTGTCAAATGTATGCGTACAAATGGGTGGCAGCAAGACAGAGAGATCACCCCTCTCCTCCCCCCCCCCCCCCCCCCCCCACTCCCCTCTGGAAGGAGGATTGAAAAGAAGAGGAGATAGTGCAGCTAAAACCAATCCTGTCCATAGCTCGTGCACAGGTACTTTGTGATGAGAGACATCCAAAGCAAGTAGGCACTGTTAATTTAGGGTTCCAGCAATTGTAATTCCGCATCATGGCTTTGGATGCAGTTGGTGCCACTGCTATCTGTCTTTTTAACCGCTGCCAATCTTATAAAATTCTTTAAAGAAATAACAGAGCATACAAATAAATAATGGAGTGACTATAGTCTATTTTAGATTTTCAAATAGCATTAAATCAGTGTCAAACTAAAGTGCTTTACTATCCATGTGTTATTACATTTGTTGTGTGGTTAGAGCGCAGAAAGCAAAAGGGTAGGGGAAAGAGGATTACTTTCCCAACTGGAAAGATGTGATTGGTAATTGATGGAGTCTGCTGGAATCGATGTTGTTTACCAGATCTAAATAATGTGAATTTGGGAATTGGGAGAATAGATTGAGGATGATGCCAGATCTGGCCTGTGACAAACTAATAAATTATTATAGAAGGGCATCAATTGTCAAGCAGTTTGGACAGCTACAGTTTGAAGAATATGAAGCAAAGAATTTTCAAAGGAGAGAAGGAAATATATCTTCAAGCTGAAAGAGTGAGACTTATAAAGGAGTAGAATTAGGTTGGGATTCAGACACTTAAGGTTATTGAAGGTGGTAATCACAAAAGGTAAGAAAATGGTAAGGCAAACCCTGTTTTTATCTAGCAAGGGATATAGAATAGAAAACGGAAAAGATTATGTTGAAGTTGCACAGTGCCTCATTGTGGCCACAACTGCAATACTAAAGAGAAGTGAGATGACTGGTAAAAGAAAAGGTGTACTGATGATTCATGACAATTCTGTGCTCAGTTTATAAATGTGAGGCTTTACCAGAGTATTGTGATTCGGGACTGTTTTTATTCCGAGTAAAATGAAGAGGTCATGTGTGCTGTTCTGAACACTGCTCAATAAAAGGCTTGGGTGACATGGCTGTTAATGATTAGAGGGTAACCGGAGTTGTTTTCCGGCAAGACGGTGTGAGGCGTTCACACTTGGAGGCAATGGCAGTTAAATCTGTGGTTAGATTACCGGTTGCAAGTTCAGGAAAGTGTTGAAAATATAAATAGTTATGCCAACCTGTATATTTAATTGCAAGATAAAAGATAGTTGTGATCTCAAGGATGGTTAATTAGCATTTCGACTTAGATACAAGGCCCATTTGATTCACATTTATGGAGATGGATTTGAACAGAGGAAGAGTTTCGAAGTTCTCAAGCAAGTTATCTGCCAGTTTCTGGGAGAGACGGACGTCTCTGTCACTATGCAGGAATATGAGGGTGGCCAAAAGCTTGGACTGAAAAGAAACATTTGTGATGATTTGAATCAAGGCTGGAAGATTCCTGTCGTTTGTGCTCGAGGGAGAATTGCTTGGAATAGTGTACAGCAAGAATGACAGCTCTGGGATTGAAAGTCACCAGTCTGAAAAAGGAAAGAAACAGGAATAATTGTACAGGACCAGAATCACTTTAAATTGAGCCTGGGAAAATTGAATGATTACCTTAGGGACGGTGAGAAATGGTTTTATTGATGGTGTTAAAGCGAGAAGGAGAGAGTTTTGTTAAGTTAAAAGTGCCTGTGGACCTTATTTTCACAAGTCCATGTCTTAAAAATGTGAAATCTTGTTATTTTCAGCCTATCAACTACAAATTTGAATTTACTTTAAAAAAAATATCATCAGTCTCTTTGGGGATTTTAATGTCAGGGCAAGATGCTATGGTTATAAAGGCAGCTTTGAGAAGTTAGAGTTTTTTTGTTAGAATTGATGATGTTAAAGAGTGACCTGATGAAGGGACTGAGTGCTACTCAGAGTTTTGATCTAGTATGTTTATAATAAGTGGTTCGTATTAGTTTAGGATGATCACAGAAGGAATTTGGAGGGTAATGTTTGAAAGATGTTGGTAATGTTGGAAAAGAAAACAGCAAAATATTTGAGCCGGAGAGTGAGTTTAGATGAGATGGTACTAGTGGAGCGAAACACGAACACAAACTTGACGGCTGAATGGTCTGTTACTGTGTGTTAAGGATTTATGACGTTCTGTAACAGTGGGAGAGCGTATAATGTCTGGAGCACTGTAAATCTAACACTGACAAATTTTGACCCTTTTCTACATTTTCTCAACACTTGATATGTTATATGAAGTGACAGACTGAGTTATTGCTCAGTAGAAAGCAGGTTGGCTAATTAATCATTTCAATTTGACCAAGCTTCCCACCACAATGCTCGGTATTCAGGATGTACTCCTTGGTTCAGACATTGGTCTCTGGAGGCTGCACTAAGGCATCAGTAAAATGTTCCAGGAATGAATTTATTTTATCCAGTGGGAGTAAAAATGTTTTTTTTTGTAAAATCTAAGCACCTGATATATGGCTCACTTGGGCTTTGCAATCTGAGCTATGTAGAGTCAACAAGCACCACAACTTTCAAATCTTTTCAGAAGAATTCTCATTGTAAATCCCTGAAGCCAAGCAATTGCCTCTTCATTTGTTGAATTTAGGTGATTTGCCTACCACTTGGTCTGTTCAAGGGGTAACTCCTTGATGGTGTGCAGCATTGTTTGTACTGCTCCCCAAATGCATTATGGGCTAGTTTGGTGGTCCCAGCAATGGCGATTGCCTGCACTGACCTGTGCTGAACCTGTTTAGCAGGGGGCATTCTTGTCACAACAGTTTCAAAGCCTGCCATGTGTTCAGATAAGGTTTGTTGGAGGAAAATGATCAGCGGCTTCTCTGCTTCCAAGCCTTTGATCCGAAGGATATCTGCTGATTAGATCTTGCGTGGGATGGTAACTTCATATGGAGCAACAAAATGGAAGGCAGGCAGGCAATAGTTGGGCCTCATGGAGCAGTAAGTGAGGTAAATTAGTGGTTTCAACTAGGTCTGGATTTTCATTGATCTGTAGTTCTGTAGGGAAGTGGTGTTGGTGAAAACAGGAAGTCAGAAGGGCTTGTTGAGGGTTATGTGCATTTTTCTATTCAATTGACATTCATTCAGCAAATGTGAACCTTTGAACCTTTGAATGTGTAAAATATGCCCCTTCGAGGTCCATGGGGAATCATTGTTTAATCTTCCTGTGGAGCTTGTTGTATATGGATTCCCTTGACGACAGGCAATAATTAAGCAGACCCAGGAATGTGTCTGCAGCACTGTCTGACCCGGGCTGGGACTTAACTTTGAGCATGCCAGCCTCTGGCTTCCTGAGTTGTTACATTTGTGATGAGGGTAAAGAAAGGTTTTGGACAGCCTGCTTTTCATGACCTGGTAAGACCATGAGAGGGAAAAATCAGAAATGCCACTGTTTGGGAAATGGAACATTATGATGTGGGTGTGGAGGTTTGGATCCGGTATGCTGAAAGAGTGAGATATTTTTATTAGGCAAACCAGTCACCAGCAAAAAGTTATTCTGCTCTTGTGGGGGCATTCCACCATAGGAAATGACATCACCAAACCAAAGAAACCCAAACATAGAAATAGAAAGCCGGAATCATGTACAGTGCTTTACCTGAGGCCTACTGAAGATGTTACCTAGTATGGTGGCGAAACATCTGGAAATGAACCTTCCAGCTCAGCAAGCAAACCTACATCCAGAACCTCAACCCGAGCTACAGTTTCTCAAAAAAATTGATAAATTCTTGATCTCGCAAGGAATTAAGGGCTGCAGGGAGAGTGCGGGTAAGTGGAGTTGAAATGTCAGTCACCCATGATTAAATGGTGGGGTGGACTTGATGGGCTGAATGGCCTTACTTCCACTCTTATGATCTTATGGTCTTATTGACAGAATGCTGAGGACGGGTCTGCTGTTCATGAAATATTCAGGAATTTCTTAGTTTCTGGAATTAATAATATGACCCAAAAGAAGCTGATTGGACCTCAAGAAGGCCATAAAGCGGCATCCAAGGAGCAGGAGAATGAGCCCTTCATCAGGAATAAAAGGGGTGGGCTGGAGAGGGGAAGGTAGATGAGAAGGCGATAGGTGAATGCAGATGGGGGCTAATTGCAATACGTCATTGGGGAGGGTGGAGCAGATAGATGGAAAGGAAGATGGACAGGTAAACAGGGCTAACAGAGTTAGAGGGTTGGATCTGGGATGAGGTGGGGAGAGGGGAAATTTGGAAACCAGTGAAGTCAATGTTGATACCGTGTGGTTGAAGGGTCCGAAGATGGAAGATGAGGCGTTCTTCCTCCAATTGACGGGTGGATTTGATTTGATGGTGGAGGAGGCCTAGGACTTGTGTGTCCTTGTGGGGGAGGGGGGCGGTTGAAATGGTCAGCCACAGAGCTGTGGCATGTTCAGTGCATGTGTTCCAGAGATGTTCGCTGAAATGTTCTGCAAGTTGACGTCCTGTCTTCCCGATGTAAAGGAGACCACATCGAGGGCAACAGATACATTTCATTTATTGCACAGAAGATATTTCAAGGCACATAATGGAGTCCACCTTTTAGCTAGGTCTGAAATATTACCAGGAGGAGATGCAGTCCATGCAAGGAACTTTAGTGATGGCTCTCCAGATGTCCTTGGATTAACCCTGAACAAAATAGGACCTGTATCGTACATGGTCAAAAGTGAACATTGAACTGTACAGCACAGTACAGGCCCTTCATCCCTTGGTGTTATGCTGGCCTTTTATCCTACTCTAAGATCAGACTATCCCATATACTTTCATTGTATTAGCATCCGTGTGCCTATCAGTGTGTCGCTTAAATGTCCCTAATGTCTTTGACTCTACTAACACAGTTGGCAGTGCATTCCACGTGCCCCCCCCTCCACTATCTGAGGAAAGAACCTACCTCTGACATCTCCCCTAAACCTTTTTTCAATTACCTTAAAATTATCTTCCCTTTTGATAGCCATTTCCACCATGGGAATAAGTCTCTGGTTATCCACTCTGTCTATGCCTCAACATCTTGTACACCTCTATCAAATCACCTTTCTTCCTTTTCACTCCAATGAGAAAAACCCTAGCTCCTTCAACCTTTCTTCATAAGACATGCCCTCCAGTGCAGGTAGCATCCTGGTAAATCTCTTCTGCACCCTATCTTCAAGCTTCCACATCTTTCCTATAACGAGGCGACCAAAACTGAACACAATATTTCAAGAGTTGTCTAACCAGGACTGTATAGAGCTGCAGCTCTTAAACCCAATGCCCCTGTTAATGAAAGGCAACACACCATATGCCGCCTTAACAACACTGTCAGCCTGAGTGGCAACTTTGAGGGACTTATAGATGTGGACCCCAAGATCCCTCTGTTCCTCCACACTGCCAAGAATCCTGCCTTTAACCCTGTACACTTCATTCAAATGCGACCTTCCAAAGTGAATGATTTCACACTTTTCCAGGTTGAACTCCATGTGTCACTTGTCAGCCCGCTCTTACCAATGTCTCTTTGCAACCTACAATAGCCCTCCAGACTATCCACAACTCTACCAACCTTCGTGTCATTGGCAAACTTACTAATCCACCCTTCCACTTACTCATCCAAGTCATTTATGAAAATCACAAAGAGCAGAGATATCCCAGAACTGATCCCTGCGGAACACTGAGCTCCAGGCTGAATATTTTGGAGAGTCAAGGTCAAGATGAAGATGAAGGATGGTGATAAACAGGCCAGGAATAATTGAACCTAGGTGATAGTATTGTTAGTAATGGAGGAGTTTGGTGTGTAGGTATACAGATAGTCAAAGGTGATAACTCTTCAAAGCAAGCTCATAAAAAGCCAAAGCGAATCTCTGTCTTTGGGCTAGAATTTGGGAACAGGAAATTAAGGAAGCAATGGTGCGCTTGTAGTTTGTGGTGTAATTTTGCCTCTCATTGAAGTTCGTACTGTCTGTCCTAATTTGCACATAATAGTATGTTTTTATGTTATTGTTTACATTAGATTCCCTTCGGCCCAACAAGTTCACACCGACCCTCCGAAGAGTAACCCACCCAGACCCATTTCCCTTTGGCTAACACAGCTAATACTATGGGCAATTTAACACTGCTAATTCACCTGACCTGCACATCTTTGGACTGTGGGAGGAAACCGGAGCACCCAGAGGAAATCCACGCAGACACGAGGAGATTGTGCAAACTCCACACAGACAGTCACCCAAGGCTGGAATTAAACCTGGGACCCTGGTGCTGTGAGGTAGCAGTGCTAACCACTGAGTCACCATACTTTAAGGTCTAAAGACAGTGAAATTTTGAAGTATAAACCAGAAAGCACATGACTGTCTCTGCATTACATGCTGAGGGATACCAAGGCAGTCAGAACCGAGACATTCCAGCACCAACCCAGGCAGAGGGCAAGTTAAATTCACAAAGGAGAAACACTGCAGTTGTTGGAATTCTAAAATAACAGTAAATACTATAATTATTGAGTAGGACAGGCAGCGTCTGTGAATGGACATCAGTTCTGATTAACGGTGATCTTTACCGAAAGGTTAACGCTGTTTCTCTTTCCACAGATGCTATCAAACAGGCTGAGTATTTGCAGCATTTTCTCTTTCTACAAGGGTGGAGCTTCATGGGCTTTTTCAGAATAAATCTGGAGAAAGCAATTTTCAGTTGTAAATATGTTGTCAGGAAATAGGGTTTGGCAGAGAGGAAATGTGTGTGGATATCATGAAGAATCCAGGAAAGGTAAGAGAGGTTGGCAGGTAGTGCAGGAGTCTTTTGTGGATATACCCATTTCAAACAGGTATGCTGTTTTGGAAAATGTAGGGGGTGATGGATTCTCAGGGGAACGTAGCACCAACAGCCAAGTTTCTGGTATCGAGACTGGCTCTAATGCAACAAGGGGTACGTCTGGTTCCCAACATCAATTGTGTTAGGGTATTCTGTAGTCAGATGTGCAGACAGATGTTTCTGTGGCCAGCAGAGAAAAAGCAGAATGGTGTGTTGTTTCCCTGGTGCCAGGATCAAGGATGTCTCAGAGAGGGTGCAGAATGTTCTCACGGGGGAGAAGGGCCAGCAGGAGGTCATTGTCCACATTGGAACCAACGACATTGGAAGGGAAAAGGTTGAGATTCTGAAGGGAGATTACAGAGAGTTAGGCAAGAATTTAAAAAGGAGGTCCTTGAGAGTAGTAATATCTGGATTACTCCTAGTGCTACGAGCTAGTGAGGGCAGGAATAGGAGCTGGTGTAGGGGAGAGGGATTCACATTTTTGGATCATTGGAGTCTCTTGGGGTAGAAGTGACCTGTACAAGAAGGATAGATTGCACCTAAATTGGAAGGGGACTAATATACTGGCAGGGAGATTTGCTAGAGCTGCACGGGACGATTTAAACTAGTAAGGTGGGGGGTGGGACCCATGGAGATAGTGAGGAAAGAGATCAATCTGAGACTGGTATAGCTGAGAACAGAAGTGAGTCAAACAGTCAGGGCAGGCAGGGTCAAGGTAGGACTAATAAATTAAACTGCATTTATTTCAATGCAAGGGGCCTAACAGGGAAGGCAGATGAACTCAGGGCATGGTTAGGAACATGGGACTGGGATATCACAGCAATTACAGAAACATGACTCGGGGATGGGCAGGACTGGCAGCTTAATGTTCCAGGATGCAAATGCGACAGGAAGGATAGAAAGGGAGGCAAGAGAGGAGAGGAAGTGGTGCTTTTGATAAGGGATAGCATTATAGCTGTGCTGAGGGAGGATATTCCTGGAAATACATCCAGGGAGGTTATTTGGGTGGAACTGAGAAATAAGAAAGGAATGATCACCTTATTGAGATTGTATTATAGACCCCCTAACTGTCAGAGGGAAATTAAGAAGCAAACTTGTCAGGAGATCTCAGCTATCTGTAAGAATAATAGGGTGGTTATGGTAGGAGATTTTAACTTTCCGAACATAGACTGGGACCTCCATAGTGTTAAGGGTTTAGATGGAGAGGAATTTAAGTGTGTACAAGAAAATTTTCTGATTCAGTATGTGGATGTACCTACTAGAAAAGGTGCAAAACTTGACCTACTCTTGAGAAATAAGGCAGGGCAGGTGACTGAGGTGTCAGTGGGGGAGCACTTTGGAGCCAGCGACCATAATTCTATTAGATTTAAAATCGTGATGGAAAAGGCTCGACCAGATCTAAAAGTTGATGTTCTAAATTGGAGAAAGACCAATTTTGATGATATTAGGCAAGAACTTTCGAAAGCTGGTTGGAAGCAGATATTCGCAGGTAAAGGGATGGCTGGAAAATGGGAAGACTTCAGAAATGAGATAAGGAGAATCCAGAGAAAGTATATTCCTATTAGGGTGAAAGGAAAGGCTGGTAGGTATAGGGAATGTGGGATGAATAAAGAAATTGAAGGTTTGGTTAAGAAAAAGAAGGAAGCATATATAAGGTATAGCCAGGATAGATCTGGTGAATCCTTAGAAGAGTATAAAGGCAGTAGGAGCATCCATCACTTCCTCTGGCAACTCATTCCATACACTTACCACCCTCTGTGTGAAAAAGTTGCCCCTTAGGTCTCTCTTATATCTTTCCCCTCTCTCCCTAAACCTATGCCCTCTAGTTCTGGACACCCCGACCCCAGGGAAAAGACTTTGTCCATTTACCCTATCCCTGCCCCTCATAATTTTAGAAACCTCTTTAAGGTTATCCCTCAGCCTTCGATGCTCCAGGGAAAACAGCCCCAGCTTATTCATCCTCTCCTTATAGCTTAAATCCTCCAACCCTGGCAACGTCCTGGTAAATCTTTTCTGAATCCTTTCAAATTTCACATCTTTCCAATAGGAAGGAGACCAGAACTGCACACGATATTCCAAAAGTGGCCTAACCAATGTCCTGTACAGCCGCAACATGACTCCCAACTCTTGTACTCAATACTCTGACCAATAAAGGAAAGCATACCAAACACTTCCTTCACTATCCTATCTACCTGCGACTCCACTTTCAAGGAGCTATGAACCTGCACTCCAAGGCTTCTTTGTTCAGCAGCACTTCCTAGGACCTTACCATTAAGTGTATAAGCTCTGCTAATATTTGCTTTCCCAAAATGCAACACTTCACATTTATCTGAATTAAACTCCATCTGCCACTTCTCAGTCCAAGATGTCATTGTAATCTGAGGAAACCTCCTTCACTGTCCACTACACCTCCAATTTTGGTGTCATCTGCAAACTTACTAACTATACCTCCTGTGTTTGCATCCAAATTATTTATATAAATTATGCAAAGTAGCGAAACCAGCACCGATCCTTGTGGCACTCCACTGGTCACAGCCCTCCAGTCTGCAAAACAACCCTCCACTACCACCCTCTGTCTTCTACCTTTGATACTGTTCCAAAAATACTTGCAACAGCCCCAATACACACACCCCTTTGCACACACAGTAAACTATGGCACAGCAACTTACAGTTTGAAATCATAAGGTTCAAAAGACAGAGAGAAGGCTTCCAGTTTCCCCTGTGACTCTTACTCAACTCCTGAAATGAATGAAGTTCTTAACAACACAGGTAGAGAGCTGGCTTCGCCCCCTTGACTGGACCAGTTTTTCAAAGGGCCTTTCAAGCTTTTGGCCTGAAACACTATCTCTTAGGGTAAACAACAAGACCCCAATGAACCATTCAAACTTCAGACACGATGGAGCCTAGCCAATTACCCCCTCTCTGGGGGAAAAAAACTAAAGGCCGGAGTAACCTTGTACCAGACCAGCATGGTGACAATATGTTGTAGGCCTTTCTGATACACCAATACATTGTTCTTGTCTGTATTCAGACAGCCTCAATCCTGACCAACTACCATTCGTCTTCAATTGTCCCCTGTCATCATCAGTTAGCTTATTGGCAGACAGCAACTATTCATTGTTGTCTTCCTGCGATCTATCAGCCTCAACTTGCCTCCATCCTCTTCAACCTGATCTTCCCTGTGTAGGTCTTGATTTCCTCATAGCCATGTTTAACTTCCTGTCTCCAGGCACTTCCTGTCTCCCAGGAGACACCATTATGAGTTTTGTAAGCATGGGCTGGTTGGATACAGTCAGTACCTTACTTGTGACTAACAACAGAAAGGATATGCTTTCTGATGCAATCTATCAGTCTCAGCATTGTTTACACACTGGCACTGAAATTCATATACTATGTTACTTATTTGAGGGATAAGCAGGGTTTCGTTTTTTTGGCTTGCCAGCACTATCCTGTTAGTGGCAAATACCATTTGTTGCTCTTGCAGTTAGTCACATTTTTCTGGATAATCCTCAGTGCGTGAATTACGTTGCCAGCCAATTTAAGATTGACCATCTGGCTCTCTGTGTGGTGCACTTTAGAGAGCTGGAAGAACATGGGCCTTATTCTTTGCACACAGGATCTGTTTCTGTGTTGTTTCTGCTTCAACTCAACAAAATAGGTCATCTCATTTCTTCTCAGGTCGAAGCCTTAACCAATCAGAATCAAATTTACTCAAAGCTAGACAGCAGTAAGCTTTCATGACCATTATCTATGACAACATTTCTATCTCTCAAAAGTCCCGTTGCCAACTAATCATCATTCCCCTCTTAAACAGCAGAAATGTTGCTATCTGCAAAACCTTCAACACGCTGGCTTGATTTCCCCTGTAATACTCATGCTGTATGCAGCATTGTCATTCTGTTCTGTTGATTATAAAATTTCTAATACACTTATCAAAGCAGACCAACAAGTTCTCTATTTATTGGCATAAATGTGCCCCTCACTCATAACCTCCGAAAACCATAGTTATTTCATTATACTTTAATTTACTGTTGCTAGGAGCATGCTGTGTATAAATAGGATTCTGTATTTGCTTTGCCTGACAACAATAAGTGCACTTCAAAAATCCAATTTGTTATATGTGAACCACTCATATCCTGAAGACATGAAAGATGACTTGGCAATCTCAAATCATTCTTGCTTTATTTTATTGTTTGGGAAAATCAAAGGTCCTCTATGCTTCAAATTTCAGAAATATTTTGCACTATCATAACTAACAAAGAACTTTTGATCAAAGTCTACACAGAAACTCTGAGGAAAGATTCTGTTTTATGTGCACTCAATTTCATTGAATTGAGGAATGACTTGAAGGAAGGCATTTTTCGCCCTCTAAGACACAGATGATGGCTGTCTAAGTGTGGGATGGTTGCAGCCACTTAAATTTCAAGCCTGTTTTGTAATAAAGTGAGTTATTAGCAATAGTAATAGTGAATATAATTCAAGAAGTTGAATAATTAAATGGAAAACAAACTGCATCCTTGAAATGGATTTCCCTTTTCAATCTGTTTTTCAAATAGTTTATAAGTGGAATCCCTGAAATCCTTCCTTCTGTGAAAGTGTGTCCATAACTGGACTTGAGTAATTTTTCAATATATATCAACAGCAGTGTAAGTCAGTACACTGTACAGAATTAGAGCAAATGTTGGCCTGATGGCCCCCTTGACCTTGCTCCATTTTGCATATATTCAATGACCAGGCTTCCACTGCCATCTGAGGTAAAGTGTTCTAAACTCTTGGGAAAGCTCTTCCAAGTGTTACAAACACGTGAGAAAAAAATAATTCCCCTGATTTCTGTCCTAAAAGAGCAACCTCTAATTTTAAAACAGTGTAACCTCATTCCATACCCACTCACAAGAAGAACCATCCTTTCCACATCCACCTTATCAAGACCATTCAGTATCTTACACACTTCAGTCAAGATATCCTACTCTTCTAAAGATCAAGTGAAAAGAGCCTAGTTTGGCCAAGACTTCCTCTAAGCCATCTCACTCATGCCAAGTCTCCACCTAGTAAACCTCTCCAATGTACTCCCATCCCAACTTAAACAAGAGGACCAGAATTGCACACAACACTCCAGTTGTGGTCTCACTAATGCCCTATATAACTGAAGCATACTATTCTTCCTTTTATGTTCAGTTCTATTCATAATGAACATTATAATAGCATTAACCTTTTCAGATGATATGCTGTACCTGCATATTAACACTTTCTGGCTCATGTGCTACGGCATCTAAATCTATCACTACCTTAGAATTCTGTTGTTCTCCATTAAGTACTTCTCTGCTATTATTTATTCTTACCAAAGTAAACAACTCAATATTTACCTACAGTATGTTTCATCGGCCATATTTTTGCCCACTTAACCACTGTGTGTCCATCTACAACTTTTTTTGCTTCACAACAGTTTCCTACCTATCTTTCCCCTCCGAAATTAATGATGCCATCAACCACATATCCTCCACCTCTCACACTTCTGCCCTCAAGCCCCCTCCTCCGAACAACAATAAGGATAGAATCTCCTCACAAAGCACCCCACCAACCTCCGAATCCAATGTCTCTTCCTCCAACATTTTCGCCACCTACAATCAGATCCCACTACCAAAAGAATATTTCCTTCCTCCGACCGTTTGTTTTCCGAAAAGACCGTTCACTCTGCGACTGCCTTGTCAGCTGTGCACTCCCCACCAACCTCTCCACCACACCCGGTACCATCCCCTGCCCCTATACCACCTCCTCACCTCCATTCAAGGCGCCGAATAATCCTTCCACATCTGATAGAGACTTACTTGCACATCATCTAACCTCATCTGTTGCATCCATTGCTCCTGATGTGGTCTCCTCTATGTCCAAACGCAGACTCGGGGATTGATTCGCAGAGCATCTGTGCTCTGCACACGTTAAACAACCTGACCTTCCGGTTGCCATCCATTTTAATTTCCCCTCCCACTCCCCTGGTGACATTTCCATACTTGGCGGCCTCCACTGTCAGAGTGAGACCAAGTGGAAACACCTTTTATATGTCACATGGGGAGCTTACAGCCCAATGGCCTGAATATCGACTTCACAAGCTTCAAAATCCCTTCTCCCCCAGCCTTATCACATGTCCAGCCCCACCCGTCCTCCTCCCCTCCCTGACCTGTCCATTTTCCCACTCACCTATCAGTCCACCCTTCTCACTGACCAGTCACAATAACTTTGAGGCTTCTGGCTTCCCATGTTACTCCTTCTAAGAACTCTGGTAAATTGGTTTAACATGACTTGCCTTTCCCAAAGCCATGCTGACTCTTCCTGATTACATTAAGGTTTTCAAAGTGCACAGACATAATTTCTTCAATGATCAATTCTAACACCTTCTCACAACAGCCATCAAGAGAACAGGCCAATCATTGAGAACTAGCCACCCTCCATTCTTGAACAATAGTTTTGTATTTGCCAAAAACAGAAAATGCTGGAGAAGCTCAATAGGTCTGATATTATCTGTTGAGAGAGAAAAACCAATGTTAACATTTCGACTTCTTCAGAACATAGTTCTGTTTTTATTTCCGATATCTGGCATCTGCAGAATTTATTCAGATATCCAGCATTTATTACATTTGCTAATTCGTAAGCCTTTTAAAACTCTGGGAAAATGTTCACCAGGATCTCGAGACTTATCAATCCCCAGTTTCATCAGTGTGCTCAGAATCACTTTCCTCATATTTTATTCTTTAAAAAAGTTCCCATCTTCCTTCCACCTCATGGTTTGCAGCTACCATTGGATAATTTGCCTTTACTTCCATGGACTTCAGCTTTAGCCATTAGGCTCATATAAGAGTGACTGTTGTATGACAGCGTCTATCATCCATCTTCTGGAAGTCTATAAAAAGTAACACCCAGAGATATCACACTGTATAGCACCTTTGTCACAGCTTCAAAGTCTTCGGTCACATAGTGTAGACCCTTTAGAGAGTGCAATCTCTCTTATCAACTGAATATTTTCAAATTGTTCAGCCATCCTTGCTGAATTTGCTTGTGGCAGATAGAACAGGAGTAGACCTGTGTTGAAATTTGCTCTGCCAGACAGCATGTCAATGTCCTTGAGAGTCCTGGACACCCTGGAAGTTTTAAAGCAAAGGCAGGAGTGAGGGAATTGGGAAACATTGTTCACTTCAGCTCCTTGTTAACAGGCTGGGGGGAGTCATAATGTGATTGTTAGCTTGCCAGTCATTGAATCTGAACAGTCCAGTGCACTTGAATGCACAGCAGTTCGATGTCATGCTGGGAGAAACTGAGTGAATTTTTTTTTATTCTGAAGAGTTTTTGGCACCAGCGAGCTTTGCTTTTCCGTTTCCTTTTCAGTTGATCTTTTGAACAGTTTGGGCAGCCAACTGCATTACCACGCTTCAGTATGATGCCTCCTGTTTACTGTAAGGCAACAGCAAGTCCCGTCATGTCTACCATCTTCCTTTGCTGTTCGTGTCCTACAGGCAGCCTGGCTCCAGGTTAATGCAGGGATTTACATTTGGTGATTGCCTTGTGTGAATGGTACAAATATACCACGGGCTTGGGAATCTGAAATGATCTCTGCCTCATGTTTCTAAACCGAGACTGAGAATCAATGCTTCTGCCATTAGACATATTTTCTAATCAACCTGTTCAGACTTGTCATTGCATATATCTGGAGCAGGTGGAAATTGAACCTGGACCTCCTGGTTGAGAGGTAAGGATACCATGACTGCCCCACAGGAGCCCTCACCCACAACTCAATAGCTTTTCCCACCAACAAGTCACCTGTGGCCATTTTCATCTCTTCACCACCACTATTAAATCAGCCATGTTTCCAATTGTTCAATTTACACACAAAGCTCATCTTGGCAATTCCTGGTCCCTTTTGTTTTGTTCTAAAAGCTTATTTTTCCCAACAATCTCAGCATGACCTCATGAATTGCACCAAATCCCAAGAACATCTCTAAACTTGCATATGGATATTTCCTCATGCACTTGTTCAGGGATGTTATTACGTTTCTTTGGAGCAGGTGGGACTCTTGTCTCAGCGGAAGGCCTGTTACCATTGCATCATGAGTTGTGTTCCAGTCCTTTCTTTTTAATATCTCCCAGTCCTTATAGATTCTCAGCTTGTTTTTCAAAATTTAACCTATTTTTCTAATCAACCTGTTCTAGATGTTAGTGCACACCTCTGGGACAGCTGGCACTTGAACTGGGGCCTCCCAGTCCAGTGGTAAGGACACTACCACTGCACCACAAGAGTACCCATTTTTTTTTAAAAACATTCCCTGCTCTTTATAAGCTCCCCTGTATTCCTTGACAATAGATGTTCAACTAAGTGGTCTGTAATTCCCTGGTTGGTCCTTTATCACCTTTATTAAATAGCAGTGCGGATTGCAATTTCCCAAGCTAAGGCCATGGTTATCTGTGCTGAGAGAATAGTTAGTGGCCTGGTCGTTCTACTATAATGTGACAGTAGTGTTCCTCTGCAACCTTGGGCTATAGAAAATTGCGCTAAGGAGGCCGCTATAGAAAATCGCGCTTGTTAGAGGATCGCTAATAGAAAAATTGCTATACTTGTTCAGTAGAAAGTTCACGTTATCCAAACTATTTCCACAATTTGCCAATCGCGTTATAACCAGTTTCTGCTGATGAAAGGTGCGTTATGCAGAACGACCTCTCGCCCACATCCTTTAAAATCCTGGGATGGAAACACTGAGCATTTCCTTGAACCTGAGATGAGGAACACAGTCAGTTGTATACTTTGGTAAAAATTTCTTCCCAGGACAGGCAGATCAGAAATTGTAATTGGCAGGTATTCATTAATGTGTTGAAGGACAAGACTCCAATTAGATGTTCTCAGCTCCTTCAATTTCCAGCATCTAATTCGGAATACCGAGACAGATTGTTCTGAGACGAATATTGCTCGGATTCCACTTACCTCATTAGGCTTGTCTGTTCATTAATCAGCCTGTTGTCTTTGGTTTTGCTCAGGGCCTAATTGAAGCTGCCATTTGTCTTAAATTGAAACGCTAAATGACGTTGGGAGGTATCGCTCCATTGTCAGTCTCACTAATTTCCCAGCAATCTAGGCTTAGATTTCTTTGTTATTTTTCTCAGAATGTCAGTCGTGTGTCCTGGCTTAAGGATACTCCTTGCAGTTGCATCCCAAACATCTCTTTAGGAAGAAGAGGAAATTATATTTTGTAGTAAAGTTCATGACCCCTGATTTCCCAAGATACTCTGCAAACGATGGAGTAATTTTAATGTGTGATCACTGATATAATTTGTGCACAGCACTGCTTCTTAAACAGCAACTAGGTAAATGAACCTAATGTGCTGTTTATAAGTTAAGTTGTGATAAAGGTATTTGGTATGCTTTCTTTATTAGTCAGACCATTGAGTAAAGGAGTTGAGAGTCATTTTGCAGCTATACAGGATGTTGGTTAGGCCACTCTTGGAATACTGCGTGCAATTCTGGTGTCCTCCCAGAGGAAGGATGTGAATCTTTTCTGAACCCTTTCAAGGATGTTGCCAGGGTTGGAGGATTTGAGCTACAGGGAGAGGCTGAATAGGCTGGGGCTGTTTTCCCTGGAGCGTCGGAGGCTGTGAGGGGTGACCTTAAATAGGTTTGTAAAATCATGGGCTTGGATATGATAAATAGACCAGATCTTTTCCCTGGGGTGGGCGAATCCAGAACCAGAGGACATAGGTTTAGAGTGAGAGGGGAAAGGTTTAAAAGGGACCTAAGGGGCAAGTTTTTCATGCAGAGTGTGGTGCGAATATGGAATGAGCTGCTCAAGGAAGTGGTGGAGACTGGTACAATTACAACATATAAAAGGCATCTGGATGGGTATACGAATAGGAAGGGTTGAGAGGGGTATGGGCCAAGTGCTGGCAAATGGGACTAGATTTGTTTTGGATATCTGGTTAGCATGGACGAGTTAGACAGAAGGGTCTGTTTCCATGCTGTACATCTCTGACTCTATTGCCAAGGATGTATTCAACAGTGTAGCGCCCCACCAGCAAAATACCCAAGGCCCTTCTGTAAACTGAAAGCGTAAGCCATGCCTTGAATCATACCGATCATTCATTAGATAAGTAAATCCAGTGTGCTCTATCAGAGCATGTTGAAAAGGTGCATTGAAAAGAGCTTAGCAAACTTCACATCAGGAGAAGGGTAATAAGAATTGCACAATTCTATTCATCAGCCAGTCTGAAATACTTAATGCAATACCAAGTTGTGAACTAAAATTAACTTTTTGAAGTTAATAGATCTAGATTTGAATAAAAAATGAGGTCTGCAGATGCTGGAGATCACAGCTGCAAATGTGTTGCTGGTCAAAGCACAGCAGGTTAGGCAGCATCTCAGGAATAGAGAATTCGACGTTCGAGCATAAGCCCTTCATCAGGAATAAGAGAGAGAGAGCCAAGCAGGCTGAGATAAAAGGTAGGGAGGAGGGACTAGGGGGAGGGGCGATGGAGGTGGGATAGGTGGAAGGAGGTCAAGGTGAGGGTGATAGGCCGGAGTGGGGTGGGGGCGGAGAGGTCAGGAAGAGGATTGCAGGTTAGGAGGGCGGTGCTGAGTTGAGGGAACCGACTGAGACAAGGTGGGGGGAGGGGAAATGAGGAAGCTGGAGAAATCTGAATTCATACCTTGTGGTTGGAGGGTTCCCAGGCGGAAGATGAGGCGCTCCTCCTCCAGCCGTCGTGTAGTTGTGTTCTGCCGGTGGAGGAGTCCAAGGACCTGCATGTCCTCGGTGGAGTGGGAGGGGGAGTTAAAGTGTTGAGCCACGGGGTGATTGGGTTGGTTGGTTCGGGCGGCCCAGAGGTGTTCTCTGAAGCGTTCCGCAAGTAAGCGGCCTGTCTCACCAATATAGAGGAGGCCACATCGGGTGCAGCGGATGCAATAGATGATGTGTGTGGAGGTACAGGTGAACTTGTGGCGGATATGGAAGGATCCCTTGGGGCCTTGGAGGGAAGTGAGTGTGGAGGTGTGGGCGCAAGTTTTACATTTCCTGCGGTTGCAGGGGAAGGTGCCGGGGGTGGAGGTTGGGTTGGTGGGGGGTGTGGATCTGACAAGGGAGTCACGAAGGGAGTGGTCCTTGCGGAACGCTGATAGGGGAGGGGAGGGAAATATATCCTTGGTGGTGGGGTCCGTTTGGAGGTGGCGGAAATGGCGGCGGATAATACGTTGTATGCGCAGGTTGGTGGGGTGGTAGGTGAGAACCAGTGGGGTTCTGTCTTGGTGGCGGTTGGAGGAGCGGGGCTCAAGGGCGGAGGAGCGGGAAGTGGAGGAGATGCGGTGGAGGGCATCGTCGATCACGTCTGGGGGGAATCTGCGGTCCTTGAAGAAGGAGGCCATCTGGGTTGTGCGGTGTTGGAATTGGTCCTCCTGGGAGCAGATGCGGCGGAGACGAAGGAATTGGGAATATGGGATGGCGTTTTTACAGGGGGCAGGGTGGGAGGAGGTGTAGTCCAGGTAGCTGTGGGAGTCAGTCGGTTTATAATAGATGTCTGTGTTGAGTCGGTCGCCCGAGATAGAAATGGAAAGGTCTAGGAAGGGGAGGGAGGAGTCTGAGACAGTCCAGGTGAATTTCAGGTCGGGATGGAAGGTGTTAGTAAAGTTGATGAACTGTTCAACCTCCTCGTGGGAGCACGAGGCAGCGCCGATACAGTCATCGATGTAGCGGAGGAAAAGGTGGGGGGTGGTGCCAGTGTAGTTGCGGAAGATGGACTGTTCCACATATCCTACGAAGAGGCAGGCATAGCTGGGGCCCATGCGGGTGCCCATGGCAACTCCTTTAGTTTGGAGGAAGTGGGAGGATTGAAAAGAGAAGTTATTCAGGGTGAGGACCAGTTCAGTCAGTCGAAGGAGGGTGTCAGTGGAAGGGTACTGGTTAGTGCGGCGGGAAAGGAAGAAGCGGAGGGCTTTGAGTCCTTCGTGATGGGGGATGGAGGTGTACAGGGACTGGATGTCCATAGTGAAAATAAGGCGTTGGGGACCGGGGAAGCGAAAATCCTGGAGGAGGTGGAGGGCGTGGGTGGTGTCCCGAACGTAGGTGGGGAGTTCTTGGACTAAAGGGGACAGGACCGTGTCGAGGTATTGGGAGATGAGTTCGGTGGGGCAGGAGCAGGCTGAGACAATGGGTCGGCCGGGGCAGGCAGGTTTGTGGATTTTGGGCAGGAGGTAGAAACGGGCGGTGCGGGGTTGTGGGACTATGAGGTTGGAGGCGGTGGATGGGAGATCCCCTGAGGTGATGAGGTCCTGGATGGTCTGGGAGATGATGGTTTGGTGGTGGGAGGTGGGGTCGTGGTCAAGGGGGCGATAAGAGGAGGCGTCCGCGAGCTGGCGTTTGGCTTCAGCGGTGTACAGGTCAGTGCGCCAAACTACCACCGCGCCTCCCTTGTCTGCGGGTTTGATGGTGAGGTTGGGATTGGAGCGGAGGGAGTGGAGGGCTGCACGTTCTGAGGGTGAGAGGTTGGAGTGGGTGAGAGGGGTGGACAGGTTGAGTCGGTTGATGTCACGGCGGCAGTTGGCTATAAAGAGGTCGAGGGCGGGTAGGAGGCCTGCACGGGGTGTCCAGGTGGATGGGGTGTGTTGGAGGCGGGAGAAGGGGTCGTCAGAGGGTGGGCGGGAGTCTTGGTTGTGAAAGTAGGCACGGAGGCGAAGGCGGCGGAAGAATTGTTCAATATCTCGCCGCGTGTTGAACTCATTAATCCGAGGGCGTAGGGGAACGAAGGTGAGGCCCCTGCTGAGGACTGATCTTTCATCCTCAGAGAGGGGGAGATCTGGAGGGATGGTGAACAAAGATTTGAACAAAGCCATTTAGATATCATCGTAGCATGATGATCTAGGAAGTTTTCTGTCGTGTTGCACCTTAGTTTTGTTTAATTCAAGTAAATTACAATTGAATACCTTGAACTGTTTTTTCAAGAACTCTTGAATTGCTGATAGAGAAGGATTAGAAATTGTAGTTTGCATATTCAAAGTTACTGTCTGTCCATTCCACATATGTAGTTTCAAATTGGGAGACATGCAAAAGTCATGGGATCAATCATCGCAGAAGACCAACAGATGTTGGATTGTCATCAGATGCGAGACATTTTCTTTGATAATTTACAAAACCAAACAGAAGTTAAAAGCTCACTGCAATCGACTAAAGTTTGAGAGGTTTATCAGATCTTGTGCTGAAAGTCAAATTTCATTGCACTGGACCTTAATGTATATTTCAAGGCAGTATTTGTGAGAGTCCAACAGTTGGCTACGTTGCTGTCAAGTTAAGAATGGTAAAATTGGCTTGTATTTTTGCTTAGATTGCTTGTTCTTGAGCTAACTATTGATGAGCACGTTGTAGTTGAACAAGCTCTGTGCTTCCAATTAAACCTGTTGGACTATAACCTGGTGTTGTGTGATTTTTAACTTTTGTACACCCTAGTCCAACACCGGCATCTCCAAATCATGGATTTGGATCAATTTGAGGAGAAGGTCTTTATTCAGCAAGTGCTTCTGACACATGTTGGCGTATTAACATTTTCATATGTTCTAAACTTTTATGAATGTTGGGCTGCCGAACAGGAGCAGGAGTGATTCATGTTGCAGAAAGGTACTTAACCACTGAAGTAGGTACTTGGTGGTCAAGTCATAACAGGATTTAAAAGAAAGGAGTTTAAAAGCCACTTGTATCTCAGTGTCCTCTTGATTTAGAAAACAACAGTAATTTATTGTCACTCGTATTTATGAAAATACAAAGAGAAAATGTATATGTCGTCATAGTCCAGTGCCATTTTAATTACAGAAATTATAATAGAAGAATTGAGACAAAGTTTAAAAACAAGGTGAGTCTTTTGTCTCCTTGGCACCATTCCATCCTTCATGTTGAATCAAAATGCGGACCTCTCTCCTCCTCCGAACAGTACGACCTGCTATTGTTCTTTGCACAAACAGTGTTTCAATAAGGAAACTCAAACCCCATCTTCTCCAGGCTGACTAGGAATGGGCAATAAATGTTGACCCTTCTAACAATAATAATTTAATCCAGTTTAAATTTCAATGAAACTTGCAAAGTAATGTTTTAAGAACGTAAGAACCGGGAGCAGGAGTAGGCCATCAGGCCCTTTGAGCCCGCTTAGCCATTCACCAAGATCGTGGCTGATCCTCCCTTAGCTCCACTTACCCACCCTCTCACTGTAACCCTTAATTCCTTTACTGTTCAAACAACTATCTATACTGGCTGAAAAGAATTCAGTGAGGTAGCTGTAACTACTTCACTAGGCAGTGGCTTCCACAGATTCACAACCCTTTGGGTGAAGAAGTTCCTCCTCAATTCAGTCCTAAATTTGTTCCCCCTAGCTTTGAGGCTATGCCCTCTTGTTCTAGTTTCACCCGCCAGTAGAAACATCATCTCTGCTTCTATCTTATCTATTTTCATCACAATTTTATATGCTTGTATAAGTTAACACCTCCCCCACCCCCATTCTGCTAATGTCCAACGAATATAATACCTATCTACTCAGTCTGTCCTCTCAACTCCAGAATCAACCTTGTGAATCCCCTCTGCACCCTGTCCATCCTGTCTCAAGTAAGTTGACCAAAACTGCACACAGGACTCCCAGGTATGGCCTCACCAGCGCCCTATATAGCTGCATCATTACCTCCCTGCTGCTAAACTCAATCCCTTTAGCAATGAGGGACAAATTTCCCCTTGCCTTTTTAATTACCTGTTGTACCTGCAGAGCAACCCTCTATGATGCATGCACAAAGACACTAAGACCTCTCTGCACAGTAGCACGCTGCAATATTTTACTGTTCAAATAATAGTCCTTTTTACTGTTACTCCTACCAACATGGATGACTTCACATTTATAAACATTGTACGCCGTCTGCCAGACCTTTGCCCCTCAGTTAAACTATCTATATCTATCTGTAGACTTTTGGAGTCCTCTGCACACTTTGCTCTTTTCTGATATGATTGCAATCTTTGGGGAAAGAGTGGTTTGCATCGCAACATTTTGCTGGTAAACAAGTACTGTCAGCACATTGTGAAAACAGCACTGCAAATTTGACAAAGAGCTTGGAATCCTGCCAGAATAAACACCGTTGGTCCAGGAGAGATGAACTGTATGAAACCAAGAGAGAGAAAGTGGCGTGAATATAAGGAAGTGATTGAAGTTTGTGGGTCTTTGGACTGACTGTAGCCTGAATACTATACCCAGTTCTGATCACCAACACACTACAGAGGTGAAAGGGCTGTAGCCAGAAGAGGCAGTATGCACAAGGTTAATCACAAGGGTAAGAGGGTATGGATAACTCCCAGAAGTGTTCAGTAACTTGTGCTTTGCATTCTAGAAAGGAGGCAACTTAGATTAATTAAGTACAAAAAAAGTGCTAACCTTGGATATTACTTAAAATTATTCAGAATGAAAGATGCAGACTTAATCTAGAGAAAAGAACTTTGCAGAGAAATATCTGGACTTTTTTTTAGATAAAACAACAATCTCGTTATGGACCAGGCCTCAGAACATTTTAAGAAGGTAGCCTAGGCCTTTACTTTTTTATTTTTTGTAAAGGCAGATGTAAAATGGATATTCCAGGAGTGATGCAGCTAGTCAAAAAACTCAGCATTAAACAAAACAGAATTTATTTAAAGTCTAGATTAGAGTGGTGCTGGAAAAGCACAGCAGGTCAGGCAGCACACGAGGAGCAGGAAAATCAATGTTTCGGGCAAAAGCCCTTCGTCAGGAATCCTGCTTCTTGGATGCTGCCTGACCTGCTGTGCTTTTCCAGTACCACTCTAATTTAGACTCTGATTTCCAGCATCTGCAGTCCTCAATTTTGCATAAGTTATTTAAACACTATGGATGAAGCGTCAACAGCAGCAAACATAATTTAGAATAACTTATTTGAAAATCTAACTGACATGAAAACGGGACTTGAAGAGCTGTTCCAATTGTTCCAATCCTTGCAACAGACCTGGTTCAATTCCCGCCTCAGACAACTGTCTTGTGTGGAGTTTGCACATTCTCCCCGTGTCTGCATGGGTTTCCTCCCACAGTCCAAAAATGTGCAGGTTAGGTGAATTGGCCATGCTAAATTGCCCATATTGTTAGGTGAAGGGGTAAATGTAGGGGAATGGGTCTGGGTGGGTTGCTCTTCGGCAGGTCAGTGTGGACTTGTTGGGCCAAAGGGCCTGTTTCCACATTGTAAGTAAATTAATCTAATCTAATCCCATAAACACACCCCTTGGCAAAAGGTACATTCTAACATGTCTCTTGTGCCTGCAAAAACCCTTCAGAGAAAAAGATTCAGGCAAGACCTGTGTTGAAGCAGAGAACCTCTTCACAGTAGCTGCTTCTCAAGGTCCCCAGCAGTTTTCTGATTGTCTGTTAAAACAAACCAAACCCCAAAGAAAACCTGAACTGGGAGAACTGGTCACTCCCCTGCCATTGTTAAAAGTAACCATCTCCAGACAAATTGGCACCTCTGCCTTTATGACCCCTCTTGGGGGAAAAAAAAGAGGACAACAGAACCTTGTAAAGAGGCCGCATCATCACATATTAAACTTTGATAAAAAGTAGTGTAGACCAAAAACTGGGATTAGTTGCAGAAGAAGCAACAGTAGGTGAGCAAATGAAGATGGACTAAATGGTCATGTTTTGTGCAGAACTAGAAAATGTAGAACACGCACAGAATAGTTTCCACCAATTTAAAAAAAGAAAGCTCCTGTTGGAAATAATTTTTTTGTGCTTGAAACGTCAAGCCAATGGAAAACATTATCTCTTTGGTCCTCCGATTTGAATCTTGCCAATAAATTTATTTTGGGAAATAGAGATGAATTGAAAGTGGAGTCGCAGGTAGATAAGATAGTGAAGAAGGCGTTTGGTATGCTTTCCTTTATTGGTCAGAGTATTGGTTCAGGAATTGGTATTGGTGGGCGGCACGGTGGCACAGTGGTTAGCACTGCTGCCTCACAGCGCCTGAAGACCCGGGTTCAATTCCCGACTCAGGCGACTGACTGTGTGGAGTTTGCACGTTCTCCCCGTGTCTGCGTGGGTTTCCTCCGGGTGCTCCGGTTTCCTCCCACAGTCCAAAGATGTGCGGGTCAGGTGAATTGGCCATGCTAAATTGCCCGTAGTGTTAGGTAAGGGGTAATGTAGGGGTATGGGTGGGTTGCGCTTCGGCGGGTCGGTGTGGACTTGTTGGGCCGAAGGGCCTGTTTCCACACTGTAAGTCTAATCTAATCTAGAAGTGGGAGGTCATGTTGTGGCTGTACAGGACACTGGTTAGGCCACTGTTGGAATATTGCTGCAATTCTGGTCTCCTTCCTATCGGAAAGATGTTGTGAAACTTGAAAGGGTTCTGAAAAGATTTACAAGGCGGTTGCCAGGGTTGGAGGATCTGAGCTACAGGGAGAGGCTGAACAGGCTGAGGCTGTTTTCCTTGGAGCGTCGGAGGCTGAAGAGGTTTATAGAGGTTTACAAAATTGAGGGGCATGGACAGGATAAATAGACAAAGTCTTTTCCCTGGGATCAGGGAGTTCAGAATTAGAGGGCATAGGTTTAGGGTGAGAGGAGAAAGATATAAAAGAGACCTAAAGGGCAACGTTTTCACACACAGGGTGGTATGTGTATGGAATGAGCTGCCAGAGCTCCTCCCGGTGGAGGCTGGTACAATTGCAACATTTAAGAGGCATTTGGATGGGTATGTAAATAGGAAGGGTTTGGAGGGATATGGGCCGGGTGCTGGCAGGTGGGACGAGATTGGATTGGGAAATCTGGTCGGCATGGACGGGTTGGAACAAAGGGTCTGTTTCCATACTGTACATCTCTATGACTCTAATTGAAAGTCAAAGCTGAGAATCTCAGAACTTATGAATGGCTATTGTCTTACTCAAATCATGTGGCGTTGCCGATGTTAGACTAGGGTGGGCAAAGTCAAAGATCACGTGACATTGGGTTATAATCCAACAGGTTTATTTGGAACACAAGTTTTCAGAGCCCCCATTCCTCCTCCAGCTAACTAGTGAGAGAGGATACATCGGACACAGATCTTATAAGTAAAAGATCAAAGGGTCATACAACCCAATGTATTGGACAAACCTAGCTGGCTGTTAAGTCTTTAATCAGTTAGAATGGAGGTGCTGGTTTTGATTAATTAATATGTAAACCAAAGAATTTTTTTAAAGTCGCTGCTCCAACATAACTTAAGGATTTATCAATCTAAAAGAGGTGACATTTCAATCAGATTACACATTTTATGTGTGAGACCTTGTTTAGAGTCTATCTGTTTCTTAACCTGGCAACAGACTGGTCTTATTTCCAACATAGGAATTTCTAAAATGCCACATTGACTGACTGTTTACGGATTGTACTGAAACATTGATTCTCCTGCCCCTTGGATACTGCCTGACCTGCTGTGCTTTCCCCACCACACTCTCAACTCTGATCTCTGCACTCCTCGCTTTCTGCCTGTTTGCAGGTTGTGTGCTTTTGGAACAAAACAAAATGTGTCTACAAATGCACATTCACCCCATAGATTTATGTATGTGCGTGTGCATGCACATGGGCAGGGTACTTGTCGAAGTATCCATTTAAATTACCTCAGACTAACTTGGCCTTCACTCAAGACCATTAAGGAATAAAATGAACTTTTGTAACATTGCAAGTATTCATTTCAGCTTGAGTGGGATTGTTAAAAACTATTCATTCTTGAATGTAACTTGAGGACCTAGAAATGGGAATTATATAACCATTTGGGATGAACCTTTACTGCCAAATGACTCCAGATTGAATTTGATGTTCTGTTGGGTGAAATAGAGACGATGGGAGTTAAAACCAGCCAACACTGCCACCTCCTCAACTACAAAACCCTTTTCTGTAATATACTTTTATCTTTGATGATAATATATTTAAATAGAAAGAAATGGCATCACAATGGATATTACAGGGTTCCCTACATGAGAAGTGGCCACATTCCAACTGGCTTCATTCATTGTGATATGCTCTGGGGCATCGTGAAATTTTGGAAAGCATGCCAAATATCCAGGTTCTCTCCCAGTTTTATAGCTCAGTTTTGTGTTCAAGATGAATCTGGATTTCATGTGTGTTGTGAATTTCAGCTGGAATGTGATATCTCGTGCCATAACCAGTTTGCTTTGTTCTTAAACACTGCAAGTGAGTGTGCTCTTCCCACCTGCTGGCACACCACAATAATCTTGTGTTTTAATTACAGTTTGATTTCTCAAAGTATTTCCGTCCAGCTTGTGCATTGTTGTGTGTTGGAGGTCAAAATGGATAATTAAATCTGAGTTAATAAATGCTCTCTGAGAGATTATAACAACTAAATAATCATAGAATCCCTAGTGTGGAAACAGGCCATTCAGCCCGACAAGTCTAAACTGAACCTCCGAAGGATAATTCACCCAGATCCATTTCCCTTTGACTCTACATGTACTCCTGACTAATACACCTAACCTACACGTCCCTGAACACTATGGGCAATTTAGCATGGCCAGTTCACCTAACCTGCACATCTTTGGACTGTGGGAGGGAGAATGTGCAAACTCCACACAGACAGTTGCCTGAGGCTGGAATCGAATGCAGGTTCCTGTCTCTGTGAGGCAACCGTGCTAACCACCATGCCACCAATAAAGGTACTTGATTCATATGATTAACTGAAAAAACAATTTGGAATACCACAGACATGATTGCCATCATTGTTTACTTTTAATTTGTTGGGGCTACGTCGGAATGCTGTTTGCCATTTTGTACTGTTTGCTCCATGTGCTAACCTTTTTTTACTGATTCAGTTATTGTCACTGCTATTTCTAATCAGTACTGAAAATGAGCTTGGTCTTTACTTCCTTGTTGGTCGATCCCATTTAACAAAAGGAACCAATCATTTGTGGGAACGGATTTTCAGTTCTTTTTCACCTGATGACAGGCCCTCATTCCCATGACATTTACAATACAATTGCATTCAACAGACCATCTAACTCCCGTCTGCTCACCACTTGTTCTTGGAGCTGTGCCTCACTTCGTGCTCACGCGTATCTTTGTTTTTCCTTTGAACCTCATTTTGTCCTTGCCTGTTATACCCAGTTCCTGAAAGGCCTGTACACTGACCAGGCTTTACTCTTGCCTGCTACATCCTTCTCCACATGCTTCAGTTCCACCTTCCACCTCTAACACAACATCTGACCAATCGCTATAAAATGTCGCCCAGTATCACCATCGCACCGCTGTTGGAGACACTGTCATATTTATTAAACACTGCTTACTTTTGGCAGACCAGAATTTCAGGGTTTGCCCAAGGCTTTGAAGTTAAAAATTTGAATTTAGCGACATTTGCACTGGACCTGATGCAGTGAGAAATCCTACAGCACAGAATCAATTTCTGAATCAAATCCCAAACTTGAGAGGCAATGCATTGCTTATAATTAGCATGAATACTCCCTCAGTTATATAGTTATCCTCTTGTATGCAACTGAGTTGAAGTCAACTCTTGGGCTTTGGATCAATTCAGCGGGATCAGGGATCAGTTGATTAGAAACCGTATTGGCTGATAGTCTCATGCCTCCCTCCCCTTCCTAGACCGCCCCATTTCTATCTCGGGCGACCGACTCAACACAGACATTTACTACAAACCAACTAACTCCCAGAGGTACCTAGATTACACCTCTTCCCACCCTGCCCCCTGTAAAAATGCCATCCCATATTCCCAATTCCTTTGCCTTCGCCGTACCTGCTCCCAGGAGGACCAATTCCAATACTGAACAACCCAGATGGCCTCCTCCTTCAAATACCGCAATTTCCCCTCCGACGATGCTCTCCACATCATCTCCTCCACTTCCCGCACCTCCGCCCTTGAAACCGCCCCTCCAATCGTCCCTCCAATCCTCACCTTCCACCCCACCAACTTCCAGATATATGTTATCATCCGTCATCATTTCCGCCACCTCCAAACGGACCCCACCATCAGGGATGTATTTCCCTCCCCACTCCTATCAGCGTTCTGGAGAGACCACTCCCTCTGTGACTCCCTTGGCAAGTCCACACCCCCACCAACCCAACCTGCACTCCCGGCACCTTCCCCTGCAACCGCAAGAAGTGCAAAACTTGCGTCCACACCTCCCCCCTCACCTCCCTCCAAGGCCCTAATGGATCCTTCTGTATCCATCGCAAATTCACCTGCACCTCCACACACATCATTTACTGCATCTGCTGCACCCGATGCGATCTCTACATCGGGGAGACAGGCTGCCTACTTGTGGAACGTTTCAGGGAACACCTCTGGGACACCAACCAACCCAACCGCCCCGTGGCTGAACACTTTAACTCCTCCTCCCACTCCGCCAATGACATGCAGGTCCTTGGCCTCCTCCATTGCCAGACCCTGGCCACACGACGCCTGGAGGAAGAGCGCCTCATCTTCCACCTAGGAACCCTCCAACCACACGGGATAAATGTAGATTTCTCCAGCTTCCTCATTTCCCTTCCCCCCCCACCTTATCTCAGTCCCAACCCCCATGGATTCAGCACCGCCCTCTTGACCTGCAATCTTCTTCCCGACCTCTCCGCCGTCACCCACTCTCCGTCCTATCACCCTCACCTCCTTCCACCTATCGTATTCCCAGCGCCCCTCCCCCCTACCTTTTATCTCAGCCCGCTTGGCACACCAGCCTCATTCCTGAAGAAGGGCATATGCCCAATACGTCGATTCTCCTGCTCCTGCTGCCTGGCCTGCTGTGTTTTTCCAGCACGACATTTTTCAACTCGTGCATTTTAATCAACTGTAAACTTGCTCAACTCGACTGCAGTTCCAACCAGTATTTTCACTGCTCCAACAACTTAACATTGAACACCAGAATTTGAAATACTCACGATATATGCTGCATACATGATGTATCAGCATAAAACAATTGTCATGCTCTCAATCCAGTAGAGTCATAGAGATGTACAGCATGGTAACACACCCTTCAGTCCAACTTGTCCATGCTGACCAGATATCCCAACCCAATCTAGTCCCACCTGCCAGCACCCAACCCATATCCCTCCAAACCTTTCCTATTCATATATCCATCCAGGTGTCTTTTAAATGTTGCAGTTGTTCTAGCAAGGTAGAATCGAGATATTTGCATTTGGCACTTGGGAGATGGACGAGCTGAACAGGCAAACGTTTTGCTAAATGCTGATTTACACTTTTATATACAAATAATACTGTCAAGACTATTTGCAAAGTTAGCCTACTGGGTAGTTATTGTGTTTTCTTTTGCATTATGATTTGAAATATTTTGTATTTATCAAAGGTTGTTTCGATTTTTTTGATTTTTATCATTGAATATTTGTCCATTGTCTCTTCAGCCCAATGCTGCCTGGAAATGCATCATTGTTCAGAGAAGATGGGAAAGGATGATTTCCTTTCATTGTTCACTGCAAGGAATGTTGGGAGGTGACATCTGTGACAATTTGTATAAAAACCATGCTATCACTTTACGTCCATCCAAGTTCTGGTGATGAATGCGGCTTTTCTTTAACCAAGAACTTGAATGTCATGAGATGGTTCCATCCACTTTTTGGGGATGGGGGCTGAACCAAATGTAGTCATAATGATACAAAGACAGAAGACTTCCCATTGCATTGGATCATCTTGTGCACTTAATGTCTTAGCTGGAAGTGGGAGCGTTCTATCTGAAATGAGAAATTTGAATAATGTCTCATTGCTTTGAAATACTGAACCAACAGAAAATGTTTTAAATGTGTAATCCCGAGTCTTTATATTTATTCTAGGTGGAATTGCATAAATCTTTAATGATTGTTATTTCTGGCAAAAGTTTTCTGTTCGGAGAAAGATTCTGAAATAACTGCTTCCTTGACCCCATTGACTGACTTTCTCCTGGTGGACCCTGGCACTGTCAATTCCAAAGACAGCAAGTGACTGTGATCATCTTAACAGTTTTGTAGTCGAGATAAAGTTTCTTTTTGTGGGGCTCGCAGATCTGAAATGCCGTTTTTATTGGGAAGTAAGGGATGATTCAAGGGTGATTTTATTACTGCGGAGTTGTGTTCCTGCTCCCTTGCAAATACAACACCTTGCTGTGGAACCTCATTGTCTGAAAGCAGCCATTAAATGCCTTGTTTGTAACAGTCGTTCTGCTGGTGGTTTGCACTGAAGCAGTTTTGCAGGAAACATCACTGGGTCATGACGAGGAATGAGAATCCAGTTTGATTTTCTGTCTCCTTTTCCTCAGCACTTTCTACTGTCAAAGCTGAAATAGGAGTGAGCTCATTGCCAGCACGAATGACAATAGGCGGGTCTGTAGCTCTCATTGATCTATTTGACTAAGTACTACAGAAAAGTGTGCATGTACCCAATGAGGCAGGGGGTTTACAACCAGCAGATGGAGCAAGAGTTAGCTGTCTCAATTGTCAGAAACCATTTCTGTAAGTGACAACCACCTTTTCTTTAGGGAGGCTTTCCACTTCATTGTGGTTTAACTATGCAGCATGTATGAAGCTTTAATTTGGAAAATAATATCCTGTACAAATATCAGACCTCAGGATTGTTCATCTTTAGGTAAAAGGGGAATTAGATAACCTGATATTTGTCTTTTCTAAATAAATGTTTAAAACTATGGGCTTATAGACCTCTCAATGTTTGAGAGTAAACAATGGATATCTGCCTTCTTAAAATAATACAGCAGCGTTTCAGGCTCAAAGCTACAGATGATCTAAATGATCAACCCTGTACAAAATGGGGTTACTGCGTTTAAGGACGTTACACGTTTAAGGACAACGTGCTTCATGGTAGAGTTACCAAATAGAGATTGACATGAGGTATTAGGACAGGCAATGTATAATCAAGCCAACGAGATCGGATTGAGAGGAAGCCTTCAGGTAACAGATAGAGAAGGATATTACTAAACTAGAGAGAATTCAGAAAAGATTTTGCCGGATGTTGCTGGGAATGGAGGATTTGAGTTCTAAAAACAGATGGAAAGGCTGGGCCCTTTTTCACTGGAGCGTAGGAAGTTAAGAGGAGTGACCATATCGAGATTTATAAAATCATGAGGGGCATTGATGAGGTGAATAGCAAAGGTATTTTCCTAAAATGGGAAAGTTCAAAGCTAAGAGCATATTTTTAAAGTGAGAGGAGAAAGATTTATAAAGGTCTTGATGGGCAACTTTTGTTTATACAGAGCATGGTTAGTGTGTAGAAGGAACTAGCAGAGAAAGTGATAGATATAGATACAGTTGTAGTGTTGAAAGATCAGTTCAGGAAAGTTCATGAATAGAAAAAGTTTGGAGGGATATGGCCAAACGCAGGCAAGTGGGGCGAGTTTAGTTTGGAAAGATGGTCGGTGTGGATGAGTTGGTCTGAAGGATCTGTTTCTGTGCTGTATGACTCTGACACGGCAGTTGTTTATTTTCTTGATTTTTCATTTTGATTTCCCTTTTTGCCAAGGAGCAGAAATTCCTGTAAACAAGATCTCAAGTGGGAGAATACTACTGGGATAATATCTGTAAAGCAGCTGGTATGAGACTTAAAGAAAAATACCAGATGCACTTGTTTATCAGAATAGAATTGCACAAATTTATTTGGGAGGAGCCACACGCAGGGCAACCTTGAAGAAGTGGTTTACACAGAGACACTGAACTCGAGAGTCATGTGTGACCAATTGAGTGCAATGCAACTCCTAACAATTGGGTCACTGCCTGTGTGACTTACTGCTTCTTACGATCTACAGAATATCATCAGATAAAGTTGTTTAATAAAGCTATTCCTCAATTGTTTCCAGGACCAGTTTTACTGCTTCCAACAGCTCCCTTTACATAGATCCCATTATCCTAATGTTAGATTCACTCATAGTTGATCAGTCTACTGCAAAAAATAATTTATCCTGTCTTCAAAGAATTCTTCCGTTTGCCTGCCTTTATCAGTTTGGCATAATGAACATCAGCAGCAACTTGCATTCACATCACAAAATGTTCCAAGTCGATTCACAAGAATTTTATGAAATAAACTTGATACCAAAACATGAGTAGCTTTAAGATGTGCGAAGAGTCGAGATTGGAGTGGTGCTGGAAAAGCACAGCAGTTCAGGCAGTATCCGAGGACCAGGAAAATCGACGTTTCGGGCAAAAGCCCTTCATCAGGAATGAAGATGTGGTAACCAAAGTAGTGAAGGTGGAATGCAAGGGAACATTGGAGTGGTGTTGAGCTATTTCAGTGTTATCGGAGCTTCACTTGCCCAGGCAAATGATTTTTTTTTCCCAGTCTTGTGCTTGTGGGCAGAGAGGAGGTTAGAAAGTGATTTGCGAGAGAATTCTCAGCCTCAGACTTGTATTTGTGATGACAGTATTGCAGTTAGCTTTCTGGTGAATGGTGACCATCCAGGATGTTGGTGGTAGGGGTTCCACAATGGTGATGCCGTTGGGTGTCAAGGTGAGATGTTTCACTTATTTTTTTTGCTGGAGATGGTCATTCCCTGGTAACTTGTCTGGCTTGAATGTTGTTTGCCACTTAACAGCCCAAGCCTGAATATGGACCAGGTCTTCCTGCATGTGAGCATGGGCTACATCACTACCAAAGGAGCTGCAAGTGGAACTGAACATTATGCAATCTTCTGACTTTACGATTGAAGCATAGTCATTGAGAAGCAGCAGGTAATGTATAGATCCGGGACTCTATCTGAGGAACTCCGACAGGATATGGATGTTAGGGCAGTTGCATGTTCCTCCTGCAGAATGTGGCAGGTGAGAGAGACACTTCACATGTGTCTGCTGACTATACCTGCAGGAAATGCACCCAACTCCAGCTCCTCGAATACAGAGTTAGGGAACTGGAACCATGGATCATCCGGGAGGCTGAGGGAGAAATTGAGAGGATGTACAGGGAAGTGGTCACTCCCCAGACAAAGGATAAGGACAGCTGGGTTACTGTTAGGGGGAGGAAAGGGAGCCGGTGGTCAGAGCAGAGATCCCCTGTGGCCGTTCCCCTCCGTAATAAGTGTAATGTTTTGGATACTGTTGGTGGGGACAGCCAATGGGGGAAAGCTGTAGCTGTCAGGTCTCTGGCACTGACTGTGGCTCAGAAGGGAAGGGGGGAAAATTAGAAAAGCACTAGTGATGGGAGACTCAATAGTTAGATGGATTGACAGGAGATTTTGTGGTCAGGAACAAGACTCCTAAAAGGTATGTTGCCTCCCCGGTGCCAGGGTCACCAATCGGGTTTACAAGATTGTGAAGGGGGAGGATAAGCAGCCAGAAATCGTGGTACATATTGGCACCAATGATATAGCCAGGAAAGGGATTGAGGATCTGAAAAGTGACTACGCAAAGCTAGGTTGGAAGCTGAAGAGCAGGACGAGTAGAGTAGTGATCTCAGGTTTGCTACTGGTGCCACGAGATAGTGAGTTGAGGAACAGTCAGAAGGGGAAGGTGGGACCTGTACATGAAGGACAGGGTTGCCCCTGAACTGGAGGGGCACAAATGTCCTGAGTAGGAGATTTAATTGGGGAAAAGGAAATTATGACGCTATCAGACAGGAATTGGGAAGTACAGACTGGGAGCAATTGTCCCACAGAAAGGGCACAGCAGACATGTGGAGACTATTTAAGGTGCAATTGTTGTTGAGTGATGCACAAATTTGTTCCTCTGAGACAGGTAAGAAGGGGAAGGGGTATGGTTAAGGAAGCTGAAAATGTGTTGCTGGAAAAGTGCAGCAGGTCAGTCAGCATCCAGGGAACAGGAAATTCGACGTTTCGGGCATAAGCCCTTCATCATGAATTCCTGATGAAGGGCTTATGCCTGAAACGTCGAATTTCCTGTTCCCTGGATGCTGCCTGACCTGCTGCACTTTTTCAGCAACACATTTTCAGCTCTGATCTCCAGCATCTGCAGACCTCACTTTCTCCTCGTAGGTTTAAGGAACCTTGGATGACGAGAACAGAGGAACTTCTCATGAAAAGGAAGAAGGCAGCTTACATAAGGTGGAGGAAGCAAGGATCTAGCACAGCTTCAGAGGATTACAGGCTTGCTAAAAAGGAGCTCAGAAATGGACTGAGGAGAGCCAGGAAGGGGCATGAAAAAGGCTTGGCAAGAAGGATTAGGGAGAACCCAAAGGCGTTTTACACATGTGTGTGGAATAAGAGAATGATCAGGGAGAAGGTAGGGCCAATCAGGGATAGCAGAGGGAACTGTGCGTGGAGTCTGAGCAGATAGGGGGAACTCTAAATGAGTTTTTTGTTTTGGTTTTCACCAAGGAAAGGGATCTAATTGTGAATAAAATCTTTGAGGAGCTGGGATACAGGCTTGACCAGATCAAGATTGATGAAATTGATGTGAAGAAATTTTGAAAAATATTAAGATGGATAAGTCCCCAGGGCCAGACCAGATTTATCCTAGGCTGCTCTGGAAAGCGAGAAATGAGGTTGCTAAGCCGCTGGCGAGCATATTTGCCTCCTTGCTCTCCACGGAAGTCATACCGGAGGATTGGAAGGAGGCGAATGTTGTTCCTCTTTTCAAGAAGGGTAATAGGGAAATTACAAACAGTCAGTCTTACTTCTGTGATCAGTAAAATTTTGGAAAGAATTCTGAGGGACAGGATTTATGACTATTTTGCAAAGCATAATGTGATTAAAGGCAGTCAGCATGGCTTTGTGAGGGGCAGGTCATGTCTCACAAATCTTATTGAGTTCTTTGAGGAGGTGTCAAAGCAGGTCGATGATGGTCGAGCAGTGGATGTGGTGTATATGGATTTTAGCAAGGCATTTGATAGGGTTCCCCATGGTAGGCTCATTCATGAAGTCAGGAAGTGTGGGATACAGGGAGGTATGGCTATCCGGATTCAGAATTGGCTGGCTGACAGAAGGCAGAGAGTTGTAGATGGAAAGTATTCTACCTGGAGGTCAATGTTGTATGGGGTCCTGCAGGGCTCCATTCTTGGGCCTCTGCTCTTTGTAGTTTTTAGAAATGATTTGGATGAGGAGGTTGAGGGGTGGGTTATTTAAATTTGCAGATGACACAAAGGTTAGAGGTGTCATTGATAGTATAGAGGGCCACTGCAGGCTGCAGCGTGACATAGACAGGATTTAGAGCTGGGCTGAGAAATGGCAGATGGAATTCAACCTGGATAAATGTGAAGTGATGCATTTTGGAAGGTCAAACTTGAATGCTGGGGATCTAAGATGGCGGCGATCTGAGAAGATCACACTGCAGAGCTTCTCATCGCAGCAGGAGCAGGACAGACCTTTAACCCACCCAACCCAGGTCATCAGGATTTCTTGGGGCATTGGAAAGATTGTGGAGCCCCAAGAAACATTTAAAAATTGACTTAGCTGTATTTTCAGCTGTCTAGAAATGCCTAAAAAGGGAGGAGAAGCATCTGATGAGACTGGGCCTGCAGCTCAGCCTGCAGCAGCTTCGGAGCCGATTACTCTCCAGGACGTGGTGAACCAGCTCTCAAAATCTCACGAGATGTTGGGGAAACTGATTGAAGAGAAGCTGGCTCCAGTCTATCTCATGCTGCAGAAGCATGAGCAGCAGCTGGGAGAGCTGGAGAAGAGGACGGATGAGGTGGAGCACAGGGTCACAGTGGTGGAAGCTGATACCAGTTCATTCAGGGATGAGATCCAAGCCCTGAAGACGCAGGTTCGTAATTTGCGTGACCAAGTGGATGATCTTGAAAACAGGGGCAGAAGAAAAAAAACATTCGGATCATCGGTCTGCCTGAGGGTAAGGAAGGCGAGCGGCCTGCGGAATTTGTTGAAGATTGGCTTCCCAAATTCCTTTACTTGGAGACTGGCATGAGAGGATTGAAGATAGAGAGGGCTCACCAGACCCCAGCACGGAGGTCAGGTCTGGGTCAACACCCTCGTCCTTTCCTGGTGCGGTTCCATCATTACCGGGATAAGGAGAGAGTCATGGAGGCTTCCAGACTCCATGGGAAGGATCCAAAGGGCCTAATTTACGAGGGGTCTAAAATCATGTATTTTCAGGACTTTTCAGCAGCGGTGATCCAGAAACAAAAATCGTATGATGGTGTCAAGAGAAGATTGAAGGAGCCTGGGATTCAGTACTCCCTGAGATATCCGGCAGTGCTTCGGGTCACCTTAGATGGATCCATGCGTCTCTTTGACACATCAGAGAAGGCAAGAGACTTTGTGAACAAGCTAATCTAATTTAAACAATTGTAGTATGCATAAATATTGTTGCTTGGGTATGCGTCTATCATTCTGTAAAAGAAATGGAGGAAATCTGGGTGGAGATTTATTTTTCCCCTTTTTTTTCCTCTATTGATAATAATTTGGTTCAAACTATGTCTGGCGATGGTTAAGATGTACATTTTAAATTTCTAAGTTAGGACATACCAAGGGATGCGTGGGATATTTATTCCCTTTTTTTTTATAAATGAATGTTTTTTTTAATTCATATCGATATTCTATGGGGTGTTTATTCTTTTTAGCTTGTGCTTGCGATGCGGCTCTAGCTGGGAGAAGTGAAGGTGGTTGAGATGGTTAGATGCCTATTTATGGGCAGTTCGGGACGGGTAACTGCCCCCTCTGGGCAGGGGGTGAGTTCCCCTACTCAGCGCTATTGGCGCTTTATATGTTGGTTTGTTTTCTGGTTTTTGTTGCTTTTTATTTTTAATAATTTTGTATGTTTGTTAAATGCAGTGGTTTTAGTTTATGTAGTTTTTATATTTGGAGGACCATGCGACACTAAGGTTCAGCAATTTGTGGTTCGGGTTCCTCCTCTCTGTAATTTAAATGTAATTGCAGAAGATTATGGCTAATGATTTGATTAAATGGTGTACCTGGAATATCAAGGGAAGTCACTCATCAATTAAGAGGAAGAAGGTACTCTTGAGTCTTAGAAAGGAGAAGGTGGATATTGCTTTGTTCCAGGAGGTGCATTTGGATAACAAGGAGCATCTGAAATTACAGCAGAATGGCTTTGACCGAGTTTATTTTTTATCATTTAATACCAGAAGTAGGGGAGTGGCTATATTGGTTAGGAAAAATCTCTCATTTAAATTGTTGGAATGTGTTAAAGACACATACAGGAGGTTTGTAATTATTAAAGCGTTGATAAATAGGGAAGAATATGGCATTTTAAATGTTTATTGTTCCCCAACTCATCCTCTTAAATTCTTGGTAGATGCTTTTTCTAAACTGATAAGTCTCAAGCCTCAGCACATCATTATAGGGGGGATTTTAACTGCCTCATGGACCCCACAGTCGACAGGTTGCCGAAAGATCCCTCGATACGCTCTGCACAAACTAAACAGTTATTGGGTCTATGTGGGGAATTAGGGTTGGTGGATGTCTGGAGGTGTCTCCACCCTACAGATAGATTTCACGTTCTTCTCCAGTCTGCATAGATGTCACACAAGGATTGATTTTTTTTCTGACCCCTGCGGTAACCCTGGATCTGGTGGCATCCTGTACGATTGGTAATATTGCCATCTCTGATCATGCTCCAGTTAACCTGGTGGTTACAGTGGATTCAAGGTAGTGGCGAATGGACCCCCTTATTCTCTTGGACAGCAAGTTTGTGAAGTATTTCTCTAGGGAATTTCGGGCATTCCTAAACATCAACATAGGCTCGGTTGATAGCTCATCTGTTCTCTGGAAAACTGCCAAAGCTTATGCCAGAGGGTTAGTTAATTCATATTCCACCAGTAGGAAGCGGCAGAAGGGTGAGCAGCAATGTCTCCTTGAAGCATGGTTGAAGGCAGCTGAGAAGGCCTATTTTGACAGACGCTCATTGGTCAAACTACAGAGGAGTACGGCACTGCTGTCTACACTAAATTCCGTGCTCACGCAGATGGCAAGGAAGGTGCTGGCTTTTGCAAAGCAAAAGTTATACGAGCATGGTGACAAGTCAGGCAAATACTTAGCATACCTTGCCAGAAAGAGAAGTGCCCCACAAACCATTACAGCAATTAGGGAAGGGTCTGGGGACCTAACATGTGATTCTAAAAAGATTAATGTGGCATTCCAAAGATTCTACTCTCAGTTATATCAGTCTGAGAATTGTGAGGAGGGGCAGGCCAAAATGGAATCCTTTTTTTAGAGATCTGAAGCTCCCGGGTGTGACTCCCAAACAACGGTCCTTTCTCAATGCCCCATTATCAGAGCAAAAAGTGCAGGAAGCTGTGAGGCAGCTTCAGAATGGAAAGGCGCCCGGTCCTGATGGACTTCCCAGTGAATTCTATAACGAATTTGTAAGAATACTGTCAGGCCCGGTGCTGAATATGTTTAATGATTCGTACAGTCATGATTGTCTCCCACCATCTCTGAGAGAGGCCAATATTTCACTTATCCTTAAAAAAGGGAAGGACCCCAGAAGACTGTGCTTCATACAGGCCCATCTCGCTCTTAAATGTGGACGTTAAGATCCTCTCTAAGGCTCTTGCGTTAAGGCTGGAGACTGTGTTACCCTCTATTATTAAAGAGGATCAGATGGGCTTCATAAAGGGTCGCAGATCCTCCAATAACGTTAGGAGGCTGCTTAACGTAATTCAAGCATGTCAACAGCAATCAATACAGGGATTGGTGGTTTCTTTAGATGCAGAGAAGGCATTTGACCGAGTTGAGTGGCCGTACCTTTTCTATGCTCTAGACCGGTTTGGTCTGGGCAAAGTTTTCATAAGATGGGTAAAGGTTCTCTCCAGTGTACCTCTCGCTGCGGTCCTTACCAAAGGGGTACGATCAAGCAATTTTAATATTTCTAGGGGCAGCCGACAGGGCTGTCCCCTTTCACCATCACTTTTTACGTTGGTGATTGAACTGTTGGCAGAGGCCTTTTGTGGGGATCTCAATGTATCAGCTCCAGAAGTGGGGTCAAAATTACATAAGATCTTGCTGTATGCAGATGATGTTCTAATTTTCTTGACAAATCCAGCAGTCTCAGTGCCTTGCCTGATACAATGCATTCACACGTTTGGCGCTTTTTCAGGGTATAAGATTAATTTTGCTAAATCAGAGGCTATGCCTATGGGTGGTTTTACGAAAGAGTTGGCTCTTGAGAGTGACTATGGATTCCCATTTAGGTAGTCACAGGGTAGTTTGTGTATTTGGGCATATTCATTGCTCCAGTTCTGGATTGGCTGTTCAAAGTCAATTTTACTCAACTATTTGAAAAAATGAAACAAGATCTCCAAAGATGGGAGGCACTTCCAATCTCATGGTTGGGTCGGATAGCACTTATTAAGATGAATATTCGCCCTCGTTTGCTATACTCTATACGGATGCTCCCCCTGATTTTTCAATAAACAAACACTCAGGAGACTGAACAGTTGGTTCAGCTCCTTTATCTGGCACCATACACGGCCCCTCATTAAATTAGCCAAACTGCAGTTACCTCACAGATTGGGGAGAGTAGACCTTCCGACATTAAAAATGATCAATTAAGCTCGCTTTTGACCGACGTAAGTGATTGGCTTTGTGGGGACCCTCTTTCAATATGGCTAGATATCGAAGTCTCCCAGGCAAGGTGACCCCTTACCAGTTTGCTGTTTTTGGACAAAGTGAGGACAGTTAGGGAATATTGTCATAACCCAATAGTCATCAATACTGTTAAAGCATGGAGGGTAATTCAGCGGAGGGAAGGTAATATTGGCAAAACATCTTTGTTTACACCTTTAGTAGGTTTGCCAAGTTTTCAACCAGGTATGATAGATTCAGGATTTAAACATTGGGCAGCTAGGGGTATATCTTGCATGGGTGATTTATTTGAGGGAGATGTAATGATGTCCTTCGATCAGTTAGTATGGAATTATGAGTTACCTAAGAGAGACCTCTTTGGTTTTTTTCAAGTTAGGGATTTTATTCCAAAAAAGACCACACTTTTGACTGATCCCTACAAATCTGACATAGAAAGAGGGGTACTAAGGGCTAAGAGTACACACTCTGTCAGTATTCTATATCACCAATTGGGGGTTGCCACCTCAGATGAGTCTGATCGACTCTGCAAGATGTGGGAAAGAGAGCTGGGTGTTGAAGTTTCTTCAGAAGCATGGGAGGATATTTGGGAGAATGCAAGGAAGGTATCAATTTGCAATAGGACCCATGCTTTACAGTTGAAGATTCTCCACAGGGTCCACTTAGCCCCAGACTGTTTGTCAAAATTTAAACCAGGGGTATCTTCAGCATGTCCCAAGTGCAAGGTCTGTACGGGTACTCTTACCCATTGTCTTTGGTCTTGTGACAGGCTTCAAACATATTGGAGCGAGGTGGTGGCTGCAATGGAGAGGATTTTAGGTGTAGGGGTGGAGAAGGACCCTATTTCACTTCTTTTGGGCCTACCCATTGTATTTCCTGCAGACTCACATAAGGAAAAACTTTTCAATATTTTTACGTTCTGTGCAAGGAAGAATATCTTGCTAGTTGTTGTGGTTCTGTTCACCAAGCTGGGAGTTTGTGTTGCTGACATTTCGTCCCTTGTCTAGGTGACATCCTCAGTGCTTGGGAGCCTCCTGTGAAGCACTTCTGTGATGTTTCCTCCGGCATTTATAATGTTCCTCTGTCAAATTTTCTCACAAACTTTGAATATCTTGCTAGGTTGGATATCAGAAAACCCTCTAGGAGAAAGTGAGGGCTGCAGACGCTGGAGATCAGAGCTGAAAATGTGTTGCTAGAAAAGCGCAGCAGGTCAGGCAGCATCCCAGGAGCAGGAGAATCGACATTTTGGGCATGAGCCCTTCTTCAGGAAAGCCCCCCCCAGGCCTGTCAAGTTGGCAGAAGATTGTTATGGAGCATATTCCCCTGGATTTTCTCACACCTCAAAACTGAGAATTTTTACAAGACATGGCAACCCTTTTTGAAATACCTGGGCACAGATTTATCTGCCACACTAACAAGGGCTTTTATATCGTCGTAACGATTGTGTTTCATGAGTCCAATATCCAGTGAGGAGGAACTATGAATGTATGAGTGTTTTGGGCTGAATTATTACTATTTATTTGTTTGTTGTTAGGTATTTATGTAGTTAGTTAAATAGCTAGTTCAGGTTTTTTAAAAATTTTATACTTCTCTATATATGTTTATACATTCGTAAAGGAGGGTGGGTTAGGGAATTTTTTTTATTATTTGGGTTTAGTTTTGCACTTTTTTTCTACTGTTTTGAATTGCATTGTTTAGTGTTTGTTGTAATATTTTAAAATCTATTTTTTCTTAATAAAAATATATTATATTAAACAACTGGAATGCTGAATATAGGATTAAAGACAGGATTCTTGGCAGTGAGGAGGAACAGAGGGATCTGGGTGTGCAAGTACATAGATCCCTCAAAGTTGCCACCCAAGTGGATAGGGTTGTTAAGAAAGCTTATGGTGTTTTGGCTATCATTAATGGGGGATCGAGTTTAAGAGCTGCGAGGTTTTGCTGCAGCTCTACATGTCCCTGATGAGATCACAATTGGAATATTGTGTCCAGTTCTGGTCGCCTTACTTTAGGAAAGGTACAGAGTCTTTGGAGAGGGTGCAAAGACGGTTCACCAGGATACTGCCTAGACTGGAGAGCTTATGTAGAAAGGTTGAATAAGTTCAGAGTTTTCTCTCTGGAGAGCAGGAGGAAGAGAGGAGACCTGATCGAGGTATACAAAATAATGAGAGAAATAGATGAATTCAATAGCCAGAGACTTTTCCCTAGGGTTGAATCGACTGGTACGGGAAGTAATAGTTTGAAGATATTAGGAGGAAGGTATAAAGGACACGTTAGAGGTAGGTTCTTTACGCAGAGAGTTGTGAATGCATGGAATGTGTTGCCAGCTGTGGTGGTGGAACAGAGTCATTAGGGACATTTAAGCAACTGCTGGGCATGCCCATGGATAGCAGTGAGTTGAGGGATGCATAGGTTAAGTTAGGATTAGGATTTTACCTTGGGATTAAATCTCGGCACAACACCGTGGGCCAAAGGGCCTGTTCTGTGCTGTACTTTCCTATGTTCTGTGTACAGAAATGTCCTAGGAAATGTAATAGTTGGCTTCCGACAACCAGAATCACCTTCCTTTGCACTGGATAAACCTCAAAGACAGCGGAAGATTTTCTATTGATTCCCATGGATTAAAATTTTACTTAGATTAATTAACTGAATGCTTTGTCAAATAAAAACAGCAGTGTGAATGACTTTTATGCTGAAGAAGAGTTAGAAAGCACTCAACATGTTAACTCTTTCTTTCTCTATGGATGCTGAGTTTCTTCCCCCATGTTCTTTTTATTTCAGATCTCCAAAGTGTGCATTATTTTTATTTTAGCTTGGTTAAGTGCTGCCTTGCTATTAATCACACCATCCGTGTGAAAGTAGGAAATTAGAGGCATGATGAGGTGAGGCTATGGAAGGATTTGAAAACAACGGGAGGATTTGAAAATATAGATGCATCGAACATTTTTCACATGCTCAGCAAGTTATAAATGATTAATTCAGAAACGTGACTGATAAAAGAAAAGTACTGTCTTGTCACTCAGATCCTTCGAGCTTTTTGAGGAAAAAGTAGGCAAGGAGGAGAAAGGGAGCAAAAAGTGCTCGTGAAGTTAAGTGTTTCTGACAGTGTCGAATGCCCCCGAAAGAATGTGCTTCAGGGTCACTTTCTGAGTTTGGAGGATTTGAAGTGTCAGATTTGAAAGCAATAATTCAGCAGAAAACGTTTGGTATTTTTGTTTTAACCTTTGAAATCTTACTGTGATGCACATTGTAATGAATTCTGTTTCTGAAATAGATTGCAAATTAAATTTCCCTGCCTGATTCTGAACAGACCTCTCAGATATTAAAGTTGATCTTTCACTGCACCTTCTCTGCAGCTGTAACACTATATTCTGCATTCTGCTCTATTAGCCGGATGTGCTTATGCATGGTATGATTTGCCTGGATAGCAAGCAGAACAAAACTTTACTGTACCTCAGTACACGTGACGAATCAGATCAAATCCTGTTTTAAGATTCCTTGGATCATCAGTCTTCTCCAAGGAGCAATGGGCTCCCTGTGGTTCTCTGTGATAAGTAAATTGTTTCCCTCACCCCTTTTATTTTGTCCTTTGGCCCGTCAGGAAGATATCAAACTCCATTTCATCATTAACTGGCAACAAAATCTCCCTTAAGTCCTGTAAGAGGCAAGAATAGACCTGAAGGAACATGATTTTTGTAGGTTCCTAGAGGTTGCTTGTTTTGTGGTACTGCTCAGTCATTCAGAAAAATGCTGACCAACAGTGGGACCCAGATTAGAATCCAGTACCAACTGATGGATGGTTTAACTCTAGCTAACTGTCAATGGAATCACGCGTGGAACAGAGTCTTCAGTCTCATTCAGCTCCCTTTGAAAGGAGATCCAAGTTCAGTCATTGATAATGAAGCATTAAATCAACACCATCTTAATTTGACCTTTTAAGGAGAAATGTAAGAGAATTAGTTGTTCCCTTTGCAAAAGGAACAAAATTGGTCTTTAAATGAACTTTAGAGATATAATCAAAAAAGAAAGTACCTTTTTCTGTGAAACAAGTGCACATTGTTATTGCCATGATTTGTGAACCTTTATATCTGAAAGTTATTATTTATATTGTTCCAGATGTGAATTCCCAAGTAGAGTTTGCTTCAAGACCAGTTTACATGATATTCAACATAGTTTTTCTTGACACCTGCTCTGGTTTCAAGATTATCTCTCGTAACCTTTAGGATATTACCATTTTTATGTGGTATTGTACGCGTCACATTTAGACTTGGTTTTGAAATATCAGCACTTGAAAATGGTATTTCCTGGTGCTGTTTTTATCAGCAATAATTTGTAGGAAGCTGCCATAGATGTTAAAGAGAATGATTGCAGTTTTTGAAAGAAAATTGTTTGTAAATGTCTGTGAACAACATGATTCTTCACTTTCGGTCTGCGTGTATGTGGATTTGACTGTATTTTGTATAATTTCCAACTCACTAACAGAAGAAATTTCACCTCGTTCATTTTTGGTCATCCATTTCTGCTGCTGTCACTTTGTTCAACAATGATCTTGCTTTCCTTTGCCTTTCTTCCAAGTGAATCATTGCCTGGTACCTCCCTTGATTCAGTGTATTTCTTCTTACCTTACCATTCAAGTTAAGGGAAAGTGGGGCTGATGTACACTGGTCAGTCATCAAGTGACAGAGAATATCTCTGAGAAAGCGAGGACTGCCGATGCTGAAGATCAGAGTCGAAGAGTGTGGTGCTGGAAAAGCACAACTGGTCAGGCAGCATTTGAGGAGCATGAGAATCGGTGTTTTGGACATAAGCTCTTCATCAGGAATGAGGCCTCGAGCTAATGCCCAAAATGTCGATTCTCCTGTCCTCGGATGCTGCCTGACCGGCTGTGTTTTTCCAGCACGACCCTCTTTGAAGTGGCAGGGACCATGTCAAGTAACACTGGTTCAATCAGACCTGTTTCCAAATACAGTTTTATTGTGGATGGAAAACAAATTTCTTTACCTCATGGCCAACCATCTCATTAAACATTTACCTTTACTCTGATCTCCCTTTCCCCACGCCCCCCCTCCCCCACCTTGTCTCGAACATGAAATTAAAATAGCTCGTTGATGCCTCCATCTCCAGCATGGCAACAATCCCTGAATCTTGACTCTGTTTCTTCTACTATTTCTTTCTTGAACTCCTCACCCCAACCAGTGATGAACAGACAGGAATCCATATGGTAAATTAGGCAGCTTTCGGAGATTTTACAAGACTTTTATTGTAAATCTGTAATTTATCACAACACAGCAGTTCCCAGTTTTCCCTCCTGGACCTTTTCATTGCCCAGAAGAACTCCCTATCCCCATTATCCCACTCTGAAACAGACCAGACCTTATTTTTTTTAAAAAAAATCAATCTATATGATGCATCTGTAGAATGGGGGTGTTGGAGGGAGGTCCTTGAATCCTAGCCCTTCAGCTCAGAGTTCAGGACACCACTACATTCCAAACTCTCAACCACTTCCGTTTGAAGGACAAGGGCAGCTGATACATGGGAACGCCAAACCTGGAACCTTCCAAGCTGCTCACCATCCTGACATAGAAGTATAATGCCGTAGCTTCACTAGTGCTAGCGCAAAGTCCTGGAATTCCCTCCTGAAAGGCATTGTGGATCTACCCACAGCACATGGACTACAAGGGTTCAAGAAGGCAACTTATCATCACTTTCTCAAGGGCAAGGGGGAATGGACAATACACTGCTACATCCCATGAATGACTGAAGAAAATGACAAGATCCTTCAAGGAACAGCTCTTCAGATTTGTAGTCCACCTGTCCAGATGTGTTATGCATGGAGCAGATGGGATTTGAACCCGGGCCTCCAGGTTCAGAGGTCAGGACAGACAGAAGAACCGCCACAATTGAAATGAGTAGAAGAGAAAGCAGTAACTGTGGGAGGAGCTTGTGAATGGTCATACTTTTGGTTCTATTTATTATGTCCTTGAGTTTATCTTTTAAATTTATCTCTTCGTCACTTAGCATCTGCTTTTCATCGCACATATGTTTATGGGAGATTTTAAAGTTCTATATTAGTGTACCTGGCTGTTGATGCCCTGATAAAGTAAAACCTAACTGCTTTGTTCCCGGGATATCAGAATCCTAAATCTGCAAAGTAAATATGTCATCCATCAAACAAAATTCACCCATTCACAAAGGTGATTGTATTACCATAAAGCAATTATTTTTCCACGAATTCAGTTGTCTCTGAAGGCTCCTGGAGAGTTACATTAATCAAACTCAGCATTCTCTCTGAAAATGGGGAAAGATTTTAGAGACTTTATCATGCGCTTTCCTGCTGTTAAGTTTATTAATTGATCCTATTATTATAATGTTTTGCAGCAGCGATTAAAGTGGATAAATGGAGTGTGTTGTTTGTCCTGTATGACTCATTCAGTCACACGCAAACTCACATATTATGCATTCTTCTATTCTGAAATATAGATTAGATTTGCTAGAAACTTGTGCGGGAGAAGTATTGATTGTTTCAATGTACTTGACATGTAATGTGAATCAAGTTGCATTCGATGAAATCTTTATGTAAATACCTTCCATGACACAATAACAGAATGTATAATATTTATTCCTTGCTTTGAGTTTTTTCTTCACTGCCTAAATTAGAACACTGACTTGGAAAGATTCCCAGAGCACCTCGAGCATAGTCCATGAACAATTTAGTAGATGTTTACTACATGTATCTAATGAAGTTATTTAGTAATCTTTCCTAATGTAATATTTAGACTTTATTGGTATGTCATTATATGAGTATTTGTAAGAATTGGAAATGACAAGTTTGGAAATTGAAGCCCTTTTATTTTGCGTGGCAATATGAAATACTCTTAACGTGTAGCATTGCTGGGATGTAATTTATATGGTGACCCTATTACGTTGCTAGCCTGTCCTTGGATTGGGAACCTGCTCCTTTATGAGAGTAAAGCATCAGAGATCAATACAAGCAATAATAAGTTGCATTTATATAGCAACTTTTAATGTAACGTACATGCTGAGGTATTTCGCATTGATATTGCTTCACTAAAGTTGAAAAGTGTGGTGCTGGAAAAGCGCTGAGATAAAAGGTGGGGGGGGGAATACAATAGGTGGAAGGAGGAGGACAGGCTAGCAAAGTAATAGGGTTACCATATAAATTACATCCCAGCAATGCTACACGTTAAGAGTATTTCATATTGTCACGCAAAATAAAAGGGCTTCAATTTCCAACCTTGTCATTTCTAATTCCTACAAATACTCATATAATGACATACAAATAAAGTTTAAATATTACATTAGGAAAGATTACTAAATAACTTCATTAGATACATGTAGTAAAAATCCACTAAATTGTTCATGGACTATGCTCAAGGTGCTCTGGGAATCTTTCCAAGTCAGTGTTCTAATTTAGGCAGCGATGAAAATAAGGGCTTATGCCCGAAACGTTGATTCTCCTGCTCCTCGGATGCTGCCTGGCCTGTTGTGCTTTTCCTGCACCACACTTTTCAACTCTGGTCTCCAGCATCTGCAGGTTCTCACTTTGTCCTAATTGCTTCACTAAAGATAATATCTGAATAGGTGAATAAATATGGAGACAAGAGAATAGATTTCAGGTAAAATAAAACAAAGAACTGAAGATCTGAAACACAAGAAATGGAAATTGCTTGTGAAACACAGCAGTTCTGGCAGCATCCGTGGAGGGAAAACAGCCACCATTTCAAGCTGAATAACCCTTTGTCAGAACTTGATAGATTAGATGTGTCTTAGAGAGATTGATACAAAGGCAAGAGATTTAGGGAGGTTTGGGGTGACTAGCCACCTGAAATCCAATGTGCAGGAGCCCAGAGTTCGATCAATGCTGAGACCTTGAAGGAATATAGGGCTCGAGGTTACAGAGCTGGGTGGTGTTGTAATAATAGAGGTGTTTGTAACTGGTACCATAGGAAATGGAAAGATAACATTTCCTAGTATGCAAGGAATGATTTGCTATCCTCTTATATTTGGGAAAGTTGTAAATACGGAACATAAGATTTCATTAGTTATGGAATAAGGGGATATTTTTTGCTCTTCATGGACTGCCAATGGGAACCCCAGTTGAATGATCAGGAAGCAACTCAAATCTTTTTTTGAGTATAATCATAACAATGTAAGCTCGGAATGTGTTTTATCTTGCTTTTATGGCCTCAGTGAAGCACTGCTGGCTTTCATCACAAATCACAAGAATTAAATGGTTGGATGTTAAGAGAATCAACAGACAAACGGAGAGCGCAGAGAGGATATTGAAGAAAATGGATACATGCAGAGAACAACAAAATGAGAGAAATGATTTACTACTGTGAGTGGGCAGCTGTATGTGGGAGGGTGATGAGCCCTATAATGATGCAATAGACTTCAGAGCAGTATCATGGGACACTTAATTCATCAAATATATATGACACACTGAAGTCTTTAAGAGTAAAGGAGTAAGGTTGTTTTATTATAGATTCCAACATCTATTGTGATTTTCTTTATTTTATTCAGTTAGTCCAGATAGATAAGAAATTGTATGGGTGAAAATGCGTGTGATTTTTAACCTTTGCTCTGGGTAGTTTCCTCATCGCCAACATCTGTGAAATGGTGTCTTGATATCTTTCATGGTTCAAGGTTCTAAAGGCAATTAAGTAGCTGGCTAACGCATTTCAGATGTATTATGGCATAAATGAATGCTACTTTAATCAATTCTTCTGTTACCTTATTTCTTGCGTGGTTCTGGACTAATATTCCTTTCTCACAAAATCAGTCCATGTTATTTCCCTTCGATATTGAATTTCTGCTGTGGTGGAAACATTTTTAGACAACTATTTTTGTAGGTTTTCTTCATGATGGTTATGTGTCTGCTCTTTGATGAAACATTTAACAAATGTTTTCTGTGAGGTTAAAAACAAGGACTGCAGATGATGGAAACCAGAGTCTAAATTAGAGTGGTGATGGAAAATGAATTCTTGATGAAGGGCTTTTGCCCAAAGTGTTGATTTTCCTGCTCCTCAGATGCTGTCTGACCTGCTGTGCTTTTCCACCACCACTCTAATCTAGACAAATGTTTTTGTGAATTCAAATTAGAGTTTCCATGAAAGTTGAGTGAGATGTAAACCCAAGGTAAATGTACACGGATTTAAGATCAAATCTGGCTTCGTGTTACTGATCAATAATTTTACTACAAAATGCAACGTTTGCTTGATGTAATGATATTTGAACATTGAAGAAACTTGAGTTCTTCAGAAGCTTTATGAGTAGCAACAATAGGAATGCAGGAGTAAACCATTTAGCTCCTTGAGCCTGTTTTGCATGCTCCACTTAGATGACAACGTTTATTGTTTACATTCAAGCTGACGATTTTGCTCAACAGTTCACAGTTTTGTGTCTCTTCCTTGCTAGACTTATAATGCCACAGTGAGTTAACCTATCCTTGAATGTGGGTGAGTGAGTTTATGTTTTCATGAGTAGTGCTTTTAAGAGGAAAGCACACCAGAACATTCATGAGCAAAGTTTGGAAAAGGGTGCAGGATGCATTAGCAACAAGGTCAGTAATTCATCAATCGAACAAAAACATCTGAGGGAATACAAAGTTTCATCCATCCTATTGCAAAGTCAATAGCAAAAGAACATTGCTGCTTTTGGACTGAATAATTATACAATGACATTATCGCTGTTTGTGTGACCTGCTGAAGTGAGATGAACCAAATCCTAATATGGAACCATGGAAATGGCATTGCAGTCATCTGTACTGATGCAGATTCAGTTTTGCTCTTTGACTTAGTTTAACCAAGCTTTCACATCAGGATGGTTGGTGCAGGTATCGCTGGCTAGCAGAGAAGGGCACTTTGATATTCCTGATGGCTTAAAAGTACGTTTGACATTTTTAGGTTGAATAAGCATTTCCCGGAGCTTTCTGCTGTAACTAAAAATGAACAACAATCCTTTTTAAGTGTCTGGGTGACATTTATGTTATTGATGTTTCCTTGTAACAGTCCAGTTCTTTGTAAAAGCTATTGACAGTCTTTGTAGGCCAGACACCTCTCTAATCACCCTTTGTATGCGGAGGGAATGGACAGCTCTCTAAGTGGCCTTCTGGGTTTGGGATTTGATTGAGTGATGGTTGTTTAATGGCTTGAAACTTATTGCGGAGAATGACAGTTCATTTAAAGCTGGACAGGCTGGCTGAAAGGTTTGTTGCAAGTTAAGGGAAAGTAATTCTTATCATTTCTAAACCCAGCCACTTAGTTTTTTCTGTATGAAAGAAAAAGAACCAAGTGTCAGTCATGCATGATGATGCATCAATATATTTTTCTCATTCTAATTTGAGTAATAGATTTTTTTTAAGGAGAAGTCGTTTATTCAGAGACCTCGCATTGTGTTATTCCTTGTAAGCTGGGCATTTGCAACCGTGCAGCTCTCACTTAATTCTTTGATGCTCAATGAATAACTGCAGTACAGGTGGCATGGTGGCTCAGTGATTAGTACCGCTGCCTCATAGCTCCAGGAACCTGGGTTCAATTCCAGTCTCGGGAGACTGTCAGTGTGGAGTTTGCACATTCTCCCCATGTCTGCGTGGGTTTCCTCTTGGTGCTCTGGTTTCCACCCACAGCCCAAAGATGTACATGTTAGGTGGATTGGCCGTGCGAAATTGCCTATAGTGTGTAGGTTAGGTGCATTTGTCGGGGTAAATATAAGGTAGGGGGAATGAGTCTGGGTGGGTTACTATTTGGAGTGGCAGCATGGACTTGTTGGGCCAAGGGGCCTGTTGCCACGCTGTAGGATTCTCTTCTATAAATCTGTAAACCCAACATCATGATGATAAGACATGACCAAAGTGGATAGAAGTGAGTTACCATTTTACACGTTGCACTTCAACTTTTCCATACATGAGCTGCCATCTTAAGCAACTGCACATTTGGAATTCAGTGGAAGTGCACAGTTGACCACCTGACAGATGGGATAATGTCGTTAGCTGGGATAATGGCTGGCTCAACAGCAGTGAAGTTAACTTTTGTCCAAGACTTATTCACTGATTGTGTGTTACCACATTGGAAATGCTGAGCAAAAGGAAGCAGTTTGATTATATTTGATGCTTTTGAATTCTTCCCAAGTATATGAGAAAGGCACTCAAGTGATCAGATGAAAAATCGCAATCCCTGTTCCTTTACAACCTGCCAAGGCAATATTCTCAGCTGCCTGTGGGAAGAGCAGTATTTACATGATTTGTTTCCTCTGCTCATCACACTGAAAGAAATCCATGCTGAGGATTGACTGTCTTCATTTTGCAGGCACTCAATCTATTGTCAACATGAAATAGTGGAGGAGAGCATTGATCTGGCTCAGACATTGTGCCTGCATCTCAACCTCAGAAGACGCCTTATTTCTGCACAACTGTGATGTTTTTTCCACCAAATACCCCTGCCTGAATGGAACGACCAAGTTTGAGATGGTTCAATGTTGTAGATAGATATCTGCTAAAATTGACCAAACCATATTCACGTAGGACACTGTGTGGGCTAGATTTGCAGTACTCCCTGTAATATCAGTGTTAACTGTACTCTCCCATTCGGTTCTCTAGCTTTCCGTCAATAAGTTGACACCTATTTTACACTAACATGATGGTTTGTTCTCATTGTCCATCTGCAGAACTAATTTCCCATTAAATGATTTTGGAAAATAAACTTGACAGATTTATTGACCTGAAGACTGAACAGTTGTACCAGTGAATCTGTGTTTTCCAATTGTAGCCACTTTTATTCTTGATAAAGCTGAATAGGAAGGGTTTGGAGGGATGTGGGCCGGGTGCTGGCAGGTGGGACTAGATTGGGTTGGGATATCTGGTCGGTATGGACGGATTGGACTGAAGGGTCTGTTTCCATGCTGTACATCTCTATGTCTCTATGACTATGTGTAAAATTGCTACAGAATGCTAGTTTCTCCAGTTAAAATGATCATGGCTGGGAGCATATTGATGCAGTATTGTGCAGGATACAGACACATGGACACAAAATTGGACACTGCATGCTATTATCAAGAATAGGGTCGCAGAGTTCATTGCAGTAGGACATGCCCACTACCAAAGAAAACTGTGCACTTTTAAAAGAACATCTGGATATCTGGATAGCTGTAGTGTGGCCTTGGAGCACACAACCTCAATTGATTATCCTGTGACCCCCCCCACCAAACTGAGTGCTGTGACCCACATTTGGAATCACTGATAGGGCATTGCAGTGGTCATGCAAGAGAAGTGTCACTTGTTTGTGAGGGGGGCTAGTGGTTGGGTTGTCGGGACATTTCCTTTTAATGTTATTGAGACAACAAATGAAGGTCACTATCCAATGATTCAACACCGCATGCTTTGTACTCAGCATCTTAGTGCAGACCTAGCTGCAGTAAGGAGAGGGTGACTGTGGTACCTGGGGTCTGTTCTCTGCACAACAGTAGATGGCTTTTTGCCACATCACAGTGGTCATTGTGCCTCAGTGGTCAGCACTGCTGCCTCACAGCACAAGGGACACTGGTTTGGTTCCAACCTCAGTCCGTGTGGAGTTTGCACATTCTCTGTGTCTGTGTCACTTCCCTCTGGGTGCTCTGGTTTCCTCCACAGTGCAAAGATATGCAGGTTAGATGAATTGGCCCTGCTCAATTACCCATAGTGTCTCGGGATGGACAGGTGAGGTGGATTAGGCATGGGGAATGTAGGGTTACAGGATAGGGGATGGGTCTCAATGGGATGCTCTCTAGAAGGTTGGTGTGATCTCGATGGGCTGATTGGTCTGCTGATCTTGTGTGATTCTAAGTGTGTTCAGAAATTTGCTGTGTTTACATACTGAAAGTCATTATTTAATAAACGGACAGAGTTTTTGGCTTCTCCGATTCAGCCTCTCACTCGATGACGATGTCAGTGGAGATGGGGAGATTGCTTTAATTAGAAATCAGCATTGGAGCCATTCATTGACTGAACTTTATCACTTTTGAATCTTAGAAAAAATTCTAACTCTGATATAGTGAGTTGTAAAAAAGAAATCTAAGCTTTTCAATTCGTGAGCTGAACTGCTTATTTTGCAAAGACCTTCTTGGCTTTGCTTTTCATTCTGCTTGTTGGCAGAGTGACTGATGTCTGTTTAGTTTACGTATTGTTGTAGTGCTGACTGATGGACACTTTCATTTTGAGACTTCAAGTGGTTTTGTCGGCTTCTGACAGCTCAGGAAGTTTATCCAGTCATCAGCTGAGCAATGCAGACAGGGCTTTCTGCTTTGATCCTGATTGATACTGAGTTGGCTGAGCCTGTAAAAAGCTACTGTAATGGCATCAGCATCCTTGAGATTGGGACAGGGATCTCAAAACGGGTGCTTACTTTTAATGGCTGTTCTTTGGTATCAACCATGGTTCAGTGTGGCTACTTGATCTGCTTTCACTTTGAAATTGCAGTTTTTAGTCCAGTACCGAAGATATGCACAAAATCTAAAAGGACGCTTACTGGTTGCACTGTCAGAGATGCCATGTTTTAGCCTGTATGTTAAACTGAGGCCTCAATTGCAGAAGCAAAGAAAATCCTGTTTCATTATTTTAAAGATAATTAGGGGTGTATTATGCATGTTGTACTGACCAATATTTATCCTCAACTAATGTCACTGAAAACAGGTGAAATAGTTATTGTCCTGTTGCAGTTTGTAAAACCTTGCTTTCAGCAAGTTGTCACATTTTCAGTATTTACTATACTTCAAAAAGATGTTAATTGGCTATAAGGCATTGTGGAATTCAAATGTGCATTGGGAGCAACATTGAGCTTGAGGCCTTAGTCTGTGTGGTTAAATAATCTCTTGATATCCTGGGTTGGAGGTTTGTGGGGGTCAGAGGTCATTGTTGAAGAGTGGCTAAGGGTGTGACCTTGCTTGACATGTTCCTTACAAAGAATCAATCATTTCAGAAGATGGGTGTCTCAAAAAGCCATTGGAGTTGAGGTGGTAGGTACTGGAGGCATGATGTCACATTTTCTGAAAGTCTTCAGAGGATGATCCTGCATCAAAGAACAGGTGGGTGACCTGAAAGTGCATGAATGTGTTAAGTTCAATGAGGAATGCTTCATCTGTCTTCAGCTGGAACAATGCGGCCTGATATTGTGAGAAGATGCTGTGGACTTCTGCATCCCATGTGATGAGGAATGCACCCCTTAGCTGGGAATATTGTACCAAAGTTTCAAAAGTGGAATTTTTGTATCCATCCCCCAGGAATGTTTCGGTGTAGTGTGAGTCGGGCACCTTCAACAGAGAACTGAGAATGTTGTCTCTAACCAAAGGACTGCTCCTTCCATAACCTGACAACATTTGGAACCTTAATGTAATAAGCAAAATGATGGGACTAAATCAAGAAGGTTCATGAAAGATTCTGTCTATCTTCCCCCCAACTCCTCCCACCTGTCTCCCCTTTCGCTCTCTCTCCCCCTTTTGCACGCTCTCTCCCCCTTTTGCACGCTCTCTCCCCCTTTTGCGCGCTCTCTCCCCCTTTCGCTCTCCTTCTCTTTCTCTCTTCCCCCACCCACCCATCGAGAATGTGAAGATGTCTATGAATTTTGCTGCACAGATGTGATCTCGGGTTAGAACTGTTCGCATCTCCTTTGTTCTCTTTGCCTGTACCAGGCACCCTTACTGTTTTTGTCCCTGTTCTTGCTAAGTGTTATTATGATTTTCTTTGGTATTTTACATAATAAAGCTGTTCTTTCTTTTACTCACAAAACCCTTGGCAACTGGCTCCTTCATTTTTATTTAGTGGACTGCATTTTATTTGAAATGTGATAACTGCATATTAAAAATAAACAAAAATATATGTTGCAATTAACTGTGATGGGGCTAAATAGTGGGGACTCAATTTCCTCCTCCTCATGTGATGGTAAAGCATCCTAGATAAAACCTTCAGAGGAACAAAAAAAAATTGTTAGAAACTGATCCAGCGGGTCCTGTTCCAGAGATATGCTTCCTCAGGGATTTGCGTGGGCTCTGACTGTTCCTAATCTGTGTAATTAATCGTGATTTGTGAAACCAAATGCAGTATCGTAAAGTTGGCACATTCCAGTGGTTCAGTTTGACAAGGCAGACAAAAATGAGAGAAGAATTGAAATGAAGTTGGTGAAGGGGCAAGATAAATATTGGATCAAGTTATATCCAGTACAATTGAAAATGTTGAACCAGGTTGTTGAGGAGCTTAAAGGAAACTGTCAATGGTTTTTGGTTTGATAAATGGCATGATTAATTGTTTCAGAGCAGCCAACAATAAGTACAACTTTGGGCTGAGTCAAGAGTGTCAACTGTGTGCATTAAACCCATCATATGGAAACTGTACAATACTCTAATCATAGCAACAACCCTGGAATCATTCAAGAGGCAGTTGAATGTTTCTGCAGCAGAATGTAAAACCTAGTAGGAGAGTTTATTACTCAAAGACGCAAACTAAAGATCATTATTTTAAGAAAAAATAATGGGAGGTGGGATGTACGATCTGAAATTGACTGCTAGAAAAGGGTGGTGTATGTCAGTTGAACAGTGATTTGCACAGTCAAATGGAATACTTCCTGAAGGAAACACTTGCAGAGTGACAGTAATAGGGCAGGAATTGCTTTTTGAGTGCTAGCATAGGAATAATGCAGTAAATAGTCTCCTCTGATTAGAGAGATACTTTACCGCCAAAAGCAGACTTTTTGAATTTGCTGATTTCAAATATATAGCAGCAGTGGAAACTGGCGTTGCAATTCCTCTGGAACGGGATGGACGTCTGATCCACTTCAGTGCTTCCGATTGGAAATGCTCAATCTTAATGAAGGAGCAGATTGGGAAGGACTAAGATTAAGCCAAGACTAAATGCCTCTCTGACCTTTGGATATCAAGAATTACTGAAGCTTCCTCAGGAGAGGAAGGATGGGCATAGGACATAAGATAATTGGAGGGACACAAAAAATGGCTGCTGATTTTGTATTCCTCTGTGTATCTGGTTGGAGTTCTAGTTTCAAAGTGTGGCGCTGGAAAAACACAGCAGGTCTGGCAGCAGCTGAGGAGAAGGAGGATTGATTTTTTGGGCATAAGCCCTTCATTACTCATGTCAAAGATATCAATCCTCCTGCTCCTGAAATGCTTCCTCACTTGCTGTGCTTTTTCAGTGCCACACTTTTTGACTCTGATCACCAGGATCTACAGTCCTCACTATCTCCTGGAGTTCTAGTATGCATAGCATTTAAGATATGTTTCCATTGTTATACCAAAGTTGCTTTCAATCCTCAGTACTGTACTGACACTGCATCTCATGCTTGTGTGTTTTGATTGCAAGTCTGTGTTCACGCTTCAATTAGTGACGAGGATACTTAAACCAATAGCAAAAATCAACACCTGCGATCTGTATTTAGATCTTCTTTCACAAGGATTGAACCTCTTCCTTTGCTGAGTCTCTCACTGTGATGGCACAATTCATGTCACAACATGCAAAAGTATTCGTTGCCAATCACATGGTGTGATTGTTCCATCTGTTCTGTCTATGCTCTCTTTCTCTCTCTCTCTCTCTCTCTCTCTCTCTCTCTCTCCCTCTCTCCCCGAGCGAGAGTCAGCATTGCTTATGGACTTTTCTGTACGTAAACCATGAATTATGACTAGCCTTCCTTCGAAGGAAGATTAATTAATCCTCCATCCAGTGAGTTAACCCAGTTGTGACCACAAGCCACTTGCAGTTAGATAGTATCTGGAAAAGAAGAATGTGCAGGGATATGGGGGGAAATAGGAGGAATGCCATAAGGTTATTTCAGAACAGTGGCTCTTCCCATGCTCTAACAGCTCTGAGAGTCTCTGACTTTTATATTGTGAAACATACGTTTATATTTGTTTGCTTTGTTCCAGGTTTTTCATGTTTTAATTTGTTTTTCTGAAACCTTTATTTGTCTCCTTTCCTTGCGCCCTCAATTGGTATTAACTCTGTCTTTGCCCCATAATTTTTTTTTAAACCTGGCATCCTATTCTGCTCATTTGCTCTTCCTTTGGAGTGTTCTTTTCCATTTCAGGTGATTTATGTTGGGTGTTATTTCATGTGGCTTGTCAAGTTGGAAGCCACGAATACCTGATTTTTTTTTTAATCCTGTAACATAAATTTAATCTATTAGTTTTGACAAAAGTGGCACTGTATTTTAGTGGATTATGATCAAACCTCAATAATGTTGGGTAATCAGAGTCATTTCCATTTATCTCATTAGCTTGCGAATGTGGAAGTGAGTTACCGCTACAATGTGCTTACCCTTTTGACCCACCTGTTTGTAAAATCACTGTCGCGTTCCAGGCAGCATGTTATTGCACGGTGTGCTAAATTGTACACTAACTAAGTGAATCAGTATCTCCTTGTTGATTCAAAGCTGCTGCTTATCAGCAATTGCCGCATTTAAAAAACAAAAATTATCACTAATATTTATCAGCATAGTGCACCCAAATTACTAAATATTTGACAGTACCACTGGGGATGCCTCAACATTGAGAGAGTTGACCTCATTCCAAACAGGTCAATAACAATTTATGTTGTGTTTTTAATCTCATTGACAAAGTGTATGGAGATTCTCCCCTTCACTGTATCAATGTACACTGCTTCACATTTATCTAAATTGCAATCCACCCTCCTTCACTTGGAATAGAAGGCTAATAGAGTGGTTACAGCACCGAAGGAGTCTATTTGGACCATCAAGGCATTCTAGCTCCCTGCAGAAGAAGTGGAACTCAGCTGACTCTCCCACCCTGCTGGAAGGAAGCCTGCAGTTTTGTTGTTCTCGAGCACTGACTAAGTTCTCTGTTGCAAGGTAGAGGTGAATCTACCTTCACCACTACTTCAGGCCATGTATCCTGGACCCTAATCACTGCATTTGATTTTTTTTGTTTCAGATTAGGCTTTGATTATTTTCAAATCATCTAAAATTATATTTTTTGTTTTGTTCCTCACTCTCTGATTGATGGGAAACATTTCCCTTTAGTTACTCTGAATTGATCCACATACTTTAGAATCCTCTCAACCTTGCCTTTTCTAAGTACACATTCACCCTTCTGTTCCTAATGTGGTGCTTTTGCAGATCAAACTGAAATTGGGTTCCATGGTACAAAACAACATCATTGAGAAAATTGAGCATCTTACTGATTTGGTGGGTGTTGCGGGTGTACATTGAAGTGGTTCATTCAGCACGCAGTCTTTAATGAAGGAAACTTAGGTTTGTCAAGGGTGAGTGTTCCTCATGATAGTTGTCATATGACAGCTGTATATTATTGCATTTCAATCCATTTTTTGATGGTGGGAGATCGAGCCCAATGTGAGAAGAACGAGCCCAGCACAATGGTGACATGGAGAGCAGACAGCTGAAGGCCTTCTGGACAGCAGGCCAAAGCAGAAGATGGGGCCTTTGTAGGTTGAGAAAGCCAAGCTTGGCAAAGCACTTTTAGACTGTTGAACTTTTTCTTTATTTTTCTACTTAATGCTAAGAAGGACTGTGATGTTTAACTTTTAATTTTATTTTGTTTATTTTGCTACAATATATCCAAAAGTTTGTACCTAGGTACCTTTGTACCAAAGATGGTACCTCGAATGGTGACATTGGACGATTTTCACTGTACTTTTACTTCGGTACTTGAGTACACATGATCATAAAATCTAATTCTAATTCTTTGTTTATGCAAAAGTAGTTAAAAAAATTGCATTATCATGTGCATTTTGAGTTACCCAATATATATGTAATTGTTCTCATGCATTAGCATTTCGTTGTCTCATCAACCACGGCCTAAGTATTGCACATACAGTCTTTAAATCATGCTAGTCTCTTCATGGTACGTGCATCTTGTTGTGTTTTGCTGTTCATTGAATAATCTTATTCTCCAAGGTGAGTGATTCTCCTTACTGTTTGTTGTTTCCATAGAACTCGTTGTTTCTCCAGTGCTATGCCTGTCTGGGTCTAATGGTTGATCTGTGGAAGAGGTGCATTCACTTCTTTCTGACCAGCTTCCTCCAGTTGAGGAACACCTTCTCGAGTTGGGTACGTGTACCTGAGGTTGCAATGGTATATCTGATCGTTCACTTGCACCATGTATGATCGAGGTGATAACTGTTTTGCACAGGTTCCAGGTTGCCACTTGGGCTGGCTTTTGTTGAGGATGTTGAAGGTTTGTACCCTGCCAAGGTATCCAGTGCTCAGCTCCAACAATTGTTTGTCTGTTTTGTCGATATGAAATTTGGCTTTCTGCCGTTCGACTTTGGTTTTGTTCCTTATGCTCGACTGTCTTTCTCAATCTGGGCACAACAACTTTCTATTGGTGTTGGTGCCCTGGAGGGAAATGCAACCAGTTTTCCTTGCTACATTAGGGTTACTCCTAGCCCTGCCTCACTGGGGGCATGCTGTAGGGTGACTTCTTCCCTAACATTGTAGTATTTCCGGACTGGCATTGCTGTCAATGCTTTATTCTAGTGAGCGCTGCTTCTATTTTCTACTCTAATACTACTGCATCTATTTGACTGTGAGTTGACCTAATGGTTCGCACTCCACCAACAAATTAGACAAGAATTTTGCCCTCTTGTTGACAAGTTCAACAATTGTTTTATTGCTTTTACAATCACTGGTCACTGTGTTGCTGCTATAGCTCTCAGGATCTGGGGAAAGGCATTTTATTGTCAGTATATGATTTATGTACTTGACTTCAGGCATCTTACATTGTGTTTTGTTCCTGCTCAGCTTCAGGTTCACCTAGCACACTCTGAGAAGTCGCAGTAGGTTTTAATCATGATCCACAGTGGCTTCTTCCATTGTGTTTATGCATCCATAAACTAGTAGGCAATCACTGGAGCTTCCACTCCAAGTGGATCACTAACCATCTCATGTCGTCTGCTTTGACATTCTTCCAGAGCAGTGGAAATACTAAACAGCACATGCAGCCATCTGTATCTCCCAAAATGTGTCCAGAATGTGGTTGGGGCATGCTACTGTAATACATCTTTATTCAGTCAATGGTTTAATGTCCATTATATTGTCTATCCCTCGTGAGGAGGTGGTGATGAGCTGCCTACTGCAAGCAGTCTTGTACGTGACTTCTTGTGGGAAAAAAGGGAGAAAATGTTACATGAGCATGATCAATGAACGTGGGAGCAGTTAAACCCGGACTTGAACCAGGAAAAAGCAGAAGAGTTTGTGATTTTCCCATGTGAAAATATACTGTGTCATTCTGTTCAGCCGAGATCATGTGACATTGTAATGAGCAATGATCAAGTCTTGTGAAGAGGTAGATGACACATCTGAACTGCATATTGTCAACCTCCCATCAAACAGGATAGCAACTTGGATGCTGCAAATATCAGAAAAATGGCACTCTCAACCGTACAACAAATAATACTTAGCCATCCATGATTACAGACAGCATGTCATAGAGTGAATTTATACAGCTAAGTTGCAATAACTGCGTAAGTACTTGATCTAGCTGTGTTGTACATCTTATCAAAGTACTCTCTTACCTGTGCAGGGACACTCTCTAGATATATCCTTGTACGTGTTATTGGAAAAGAATTCCTGTTCTTTAAAGGGAAAACTGGGGAATTTGCTATATTGCACAGATTCCAGACTAGACAATGTATCTTTTAAGATCGTTTTATGGCAACAAACATGTCATTCCAGTATAAAGATGCTCAGCTCACATTCAGCGATTGTGTGATGGAATCCATGTAGGTGTTCAATCATCATCGATACTCACAGGTGAGATGCTGGAAGACTGGAGGTTGGCTAACATGGTGCCACTCTTAAAGAAGGATAGTAAGGCCAAATCAGGGAACTACAGACCAGTGAGTCTGACGTCAGTGGTGGGCAAGTTGTCGGAGGGAATCCTGAGGGGCAGGATGTACATGTATTTGGAAAGGCAGAGAATGAGGAGGGATAGTCAACAAGGCTTTGTGCGTGGGAAATCACATCTCACAAACTTGATTGAGTTTTTTGAAGAAGTAACAAAGAGGATTGATGAGGGCAGAGCGGTAGATGTCATCTGTATGGACTTCAGTCAGGTGTTCGACAAGGTTCCCCCTGGAAGACTGATTAGTAAGGTTAGATCTCCAAAGAATACAGGGAGAACTAGCCATTTGGATACAGAACTGGTTCATAGGTAGAAGACAGAGGGTGGTGGTGGAGGGTCATTTTTTCAGACTGGAGGCCTGAAACCAGTGGAGTGCCATAAGGATCGGTGCTGGATTCTCTACTTTTTGTCATTTACATAAATGATTTGGCTGCGAGCATAAGAGGTATAGTTAGTAAGTTTCCAGATGACACCAAAATTGAAGGTGTAGTGGACAGTGAAGAAGGTTACCTCAGATTACAACGGGATCTTGATCAGATGGGCCAATGGGCTGAGAAGTGGCAGATGGAGTTTAATTCAGATAAATGCGAGGTGCTGCATTTTGGGAAAGCGAATCTTAGCAGGACTTATACACTTACTGGTAAGGACCTAGGGAGTGTTGCTGAACAAAGAGACCTTGGAGTGCCAGTTCATAGCTCCTTGAAAGTAGAGTCGCAAATAGATAGGAAGAAGGCGTTTGGTGTGCTTTCTTTTATTGGTCAGAGTATTGAGTACAGAAGTTGGGAGGTCATGTTGTGGCTGTACAGGACATTGGTTAGGCCACTTTTGGAATATTGCGTGCAATTCTGGTCTCCTTCCTATCAGAAAGATGTGAGACCTGAAAGGGTTCAGAAAAGATTTACAAGGATGTTGCCAAGGTTGAACGATTTGAGCTACGGGGATTTGAGCTGACCAGGCTGGGGCTGTTTTCCCTGGAGCGTGGGGGCTGAAGGGTGACCTTATAGAGGTTTACAAATTATGAGGGGCATGGAGAGGATAGATAGAAAAAGCCTTTTCCCTGGGGTCGGGGAGTCCAGAATTAGAGGGCATAGGTTTACAGTGAGAGGGGAAAGATATAAAAGGGACCTGAGGGGCAACCTTTGCACAGATGGTATTATGTGTATGGAATGAGCTGCCAGAGGCTGTGGTGGAGGTTGTTATAATTGCAACATTTAAGAGGCATTTGGATGGGTATATGAATAGGAAGGTTTGGAGGGATATGGGCCAGGTGCTGGCAGGTGGGACTAGATTGAGTTGGGATACCTGGTTGGCATGGACGAGTTGGACCAAATGGTCTGTTTCCATGCTGTACATCCCTATGTCTCTATGACTCTATAATTAGTTAAGTATGTATGATATAGAGTAACATCAATAAACATGAAACCTCAAATACATATTAAAACAAAATGCAGTGAATGCTAGAAAAATGCGATACTACAGAAATTGAGCTGGTTAGTTTATTAAATATTAAGACCTCCATGTCAACAAGAACCTGATCTCTGTTTAATATATTACATGAGCTAAATATTGGACAGCCCTCAGCCTGTGGTATACTGGTAATGGTATTGGCCTTACAAAATTATGCCACTGTGATACGTTGAAGTTCTTAATCCCAGCAACCATTCTCATAAGACATTTGTGCATCCTGTTCAATGCCTGCCTTCCATAATTCTACAAATTATTCCAGTTGAGGGCAAATTAATATATTTCTGAGCTTTCTTCATATTTTCCTCACTTTGATGTTCTGTCCCCTTTCTTTTAATCAAGCCAAGCATCCAGCGTGCCATGTTAGCCACTTTCTCAACCTTGTTTGTGAATTTGTACACCTTTATGTTTGGTTTCTCGCTTTCTGCAACCTCATCAGAATTGAATCTTTTGATATCTTTTAAATTTTTCACAACTGTATCCCTTTATACTACTTTGTTCGAAATTATATCTGCCATCTGTCTATCTGTTTCACTAATCCCTGTCCATCCTCTTGAAATCTACCTCTATCCTCCTCATACTTCACTGTACTCTGTATCATCTACAGATTTTGAAATTATGTCCATACACGCAAGTCTAAATGATTGACAAATTTCACAAGAAGAACTGGGCCTCGGACCAAGCACTGGGGAGTCCTGTTCTATGCCTTCCCCCAGTCTAGAGGGCAATCATTCACCACCACACTGTATATTTTGTCACTCAATAAATGACTCATGTTACCATTCTGTTCATTAAAGTTAGATTTCACCTTTCCTGGAAAGCCCCTCACATGGCACTTCATGAAGCATCATTTCTGAGTCCACACAATTCGCATTTGTCTCTTCACTGTCAACAACACGCCTTGCTTACCTCATAAAGATTTAATCCTAATTTGCCTTTGACAAATCAATGCTAGTTTGTTTCAAGAATCTTTTATTGTCCAAGTGATTTCTTTTTTTCAAGGACTTGTGTTTCTGAAAGCTTTGGCACTGAGGTTATAGGTGCTGGATTTATCCTTACAGCCTTGCCTGAAAAAAAGCATATAGTACTTGCATGTCTCTGGTACTTGTGTTCCAGCTCCATATCTAAGAATGGCAAGATTATTGTCAATGCCCTTTACTAATGTTCCTTAACATCAGATGCATCCCACTCACTCTGGTAATTGATCAGCTTTAATTGCACCCAGATTTTCGAAGAGCATTGTTTATAATAAGCAACAATTATCCGTGGAGAGAAAAACAGAGTTTACACACTATTTCTCTGAGTTCTCCTATCCTTTGGATAAAAAAATTATAGACCTGAAACATTAACTCTCCTTGTCTCTCCACAAATGCTTCCTTATCTGGTGACTATTTCAAACTTTTTTGTTGTTGTTATTTCATTTTCTTAACTACTTGCTAATTCTCTTAAACTTTGGTAGTATCTTTGTTCCTTGGTGAAAGCTGATTTTTAAAAAAAAATCATTTAGCACCTCAGCCTCCTTTTAGGCCCCTAATTGGATTCCCCAGCTCCTTTTTTTGAACCTTTTTCCTCCTTATGCACTTTAATGCTAATGCTAACGTATTCCATCTTGACTTCTTTCCTTCAGCTTATTTTCACATCCTCTCTGAACTTTCTTCATCCAGTCAGGTTCTCACTTGTGCTATCAGTCTTGCGTTTGCCAGAAACACCCCTTGTATTTCTGTTCTATTGATCCCCGATCTCTCTTACTACCTAGGGAGTGCATTCTGGCTTTGCTTTGCCTTTCTCATTTTGTAAATAATAATCGAAGTAATCTCTTTTTTAAAGGCAGTCCATTGTCCAGCTGTATTTACCTACGAGTCGTCCATTCCAATTTAGCCATTCTCAACCTTTTGAAATTAGCCGTCCTCAAACTGAAGTATTTTTAGTGTTGGTTTCTGATTGACTTTAATTGTTCTAAGTGTTGTGATACTATGATCACAGTAATCTAAATTGTCACCTGCTTGATCCATTCTGCCCTTAGAATGTGATCCAGCAATGTCTCCTTGTTGGATCAGAAGTTTGCTGGCGAGGAAAACTCTCCTGAAGTTAATTGAGAAATTCTTATCACGAATAAGACTAAGATAAGTCTCCACCTCTATCATCCCGAGATTGTTCATCTCTAACCTCTGAGTAATCTCACCCATAAACTCGCTCCTTATGTGACTTGCTTGGATGATGCCTGTCTTGAAGGATATCAGTCTACTCAATGCAGTTCCGAGGATCACATCAGACATTTTAGTTATATTGAATTTAGCATTTTCCCTGTTAGTTATTAATTGTGTGAACAACAAAGAGAATGAATCAGGAATGAAAGGTAACCATTCTTTCACAGAAATATTGCCTTTATTATTGTCAATCCTTTCAAGTCATGAATACATCAGAATTGATCCAATTTAAAATATCTCAAAATTAAACTTTATTAAGTGCATTCTGAGTGTGCAAATGAATGCTTTGTAAAATAAAAGATAAGAATTCAATTACCTCGAACAAAAAATCAATAGAAGGCACAGTCTATTCTTTCAAAATTCGTATTGGCTCACTCAAAAAGCTTTTGTGTCCCTTCCATGACCATCATAGCAATTCAATGGAACTTGCGTGGCAATTTCCTCCTGTTGCTAATATCATACTAACTTGTCTCCATTTGAATGTGTCTTTTTTGCTGCATCTTTTGAAGTAAAGCTGGTTCTAGTCTGCTTTGTTGCTTACTTTCTTGTGCAGATGCCAGGATGTATCGATTGTGAGCCAGGTGCCCCTAAGACATAAAATCCATTAAATTTCTTTGTAAGATAATTCTTAGTGACCTAATTAAGATCATAAGACAATAAGAAGTAGAGTTATAGAGTCATAAAGCACGAAAACAGACCCTTCAGTCCTATGTCCATGTCGACTATACTCCCAAACTAAATTATTCCCATCTGCCTGCACTTGGCCCATATTCTTCCAAACATTTCTTATTCATGTACTTATCCAAATGTCTTTTAAACGTTGTCACTGTACCCACACCCACCACTGCCTCTAGAAGTTCATTCCACACATAAACCACACTCTGTTTTAAAAAAAATGCTCCTCAGTCTGCTTTGACCTTGAAAGTATGCCTCTTAGTCTTGAAATCCCCCACCCTAGGGAAAAGACACCAGCCATTCACCTTATATATGCCCCTCATGATTTTATAAACCTCCTTTCAGGTCACCTCTCAGCCTCCTATGCTCCAATGAAAAAATGTCCCAGCCTTTCCTTATAACTCAAATCCTCATTCCTGGGCAACACCTGGGATGCAAGTCTCTTCTGAACCATCTCCAGGTTAATAGTATCCTTCCTATAGCAGGGAGACGAGAACTGCAGTAGGAACAGTTGAAGACTGCTCTGCCAGTCAATTTGATCATCGCCAAATTAATATTCCTCATGTCCACTTGGTTGCCTTTTTCCCAGAACACAAGATTTTCCGACTGGATAAGAATTTATCTACCTCAGCCTTATATACAAGCATTCTGTTTCCATAGTTCCATGTGGCAAGCAGTCCTAAAGGCACTCAACCCTCTGAATGAAAAAATATTCTCCCCCTCCCAGTTATGGTCTGATTATTTGTAGATTCTTGAGGCAAGTTTACTTCATCTGGATTCATCCGCAGACTTTCTATGGCAATTTATGTAAATGATTTATTATATCTATTTTTGTTTCTTACAAAGAGTGTTTGCTGTTAAATAATGCATCAAATCTTGAACCCTCAGTCTATGTCAAACCTAAACTTCAAGCCACCTGTCTCTCCATCTTGCCTGCTTATCTTTGTTGATCCTTATGTTTGTTATGCATGACTAATTTTAATTCTCCTTCTTTTGTATATTTTGGCATGGAGTTAGTTCCTAGTTATGCTTGTTGCTTAAATTCCCCAAAGCTCACTTGACAGCTCATAATTTGCTCTTGTTTATAATTTATGGCCTTTGGGTATTTTGATATCAAATTTAACTATGAACAGATCACTGGAACCCATCTGCTGGTTACTTAGTAGTTTTGCTGGACTATTTAAAATTCTAAAAAGAGGAATTTTCTGACTTATTCGAAGATTGATTATAAAGTTGTTTGTGCTTTAGATCATCATTTCCCATTGTTTGGTCTTGTCCTGTGGATGTTACTGCAGTGAGAAGAGGAAAAAAGGGTCAGACACACACAAAGCCCTTCTGGATGTGTTTTTCAGTATCTAGCAGCCACAATAGAAAGTGTCTATTGTATTCACTGCACCCAGTGTGGTTGACTCTACGTTGGAGAAACTAAACGCAGACTCGGTGACCACTATGCGTAGCACCTCCGGTCTGTGTGCAAGCGTGAGATCGATTCCCCCATAGCTGGTCACTATAACACTGTGTCCTGTTCACATGCTCACTTGTCTGTCCTCGGTCAGATCCAAAAAACTGCAGATGCTGGAATCCAAAGTAGACAGACAGGATGCTGCAAGAACACAGCAGGCCAGGTAGAATCAGAAGGTGGTGAAGTTGACATTTCGGTTGTAACCCTTCTTCAGGACTGAGGGCGAGTGTAGGTGGAGCTGCAGATAAAAGGGGAGGTAGGGGCAGGATGGTGAAGTGGGGATGGGTAAAGACAGGCAGAGGGTATGACCTGGTTGGTCAATGAGAGGAGTGATAGCTGTCCTTGGAATGCTACAATGATCTAGCGAATCACAGTATAAACTGAATGAACAACACCTCATCTTCAGATTTAACTTAATATAGAATTCAACCACGTCAGACTGTGAACCCGCAATCGTTCTTTCCAGTTCTTTTAGCTTTACTTGTTGAAATCTCTATCACCATCTCCACCCCCCCGTGGAAACTGTCTGTTCTTTGCTACTTTGGCAGTTCGACACACCGCTGTTCTGTCATTCTCACATTCCGATCACTGTATTATTGGCAGCTTTTCTCCTCCAACACTCCTCCACTCCCACTGTCGCATGAATGCTGCCCCCCGCGCCCCCCCCACTTCACATCAGCTCTGATGAAGAGTCATCTAGACTTGAGACGGGAGGTTGCGCTTTCTCCCCGGATGCTGTCTGACCCGCTGTGATTTCCAACATGTTTTTCTTTTCCAGCAACCACTGGGCTCACCGTCTCTGCTCATGATCTCCAGGATTGCATCTTTAAGTGGGACATGAAATGGATGTAGGTCTTCTGCCCGCATAATTCTGCTGCGAGAGAGAAACATGCATTTGTGAGAGTAGAGTGAGATATTTGTGAATGCTGTGACTTAAAGGCTTCTGCTCAAACCAGGTGCTCGCAGGCAAGGATACAGCAATAGACCTGCCCTTTAGAATGCAGCATGGTGTGGGGTGCTGGAGAGGGAACACAAAACAGGACAGTGTTCTGGAAGGAGGAGGATGAGGCCATATAGATCCACAAGAAATGGAGTATGCACTGTCTGCGCTTGAATGTGAAATCTGATGCTAGCCACAACAGCAAATGCAAAGCAGGTAAAGTACAAAAAGGCCAGCGTCGGTGAAGGAGACCGTGGCATTGAAATTTTACACGTGTATCCTTCAGGTTGGAGCATCTTGCAGTTTGCTGTCCATTATTTTGTGCAGGAGATCATTGACACTCTGTATTCAAAGGTTTGACTGTGTTTAATTGTATCTTAATGGAGCAAGTACAGATGGATTAAGGGCACAGATTCTCATAGATTCTCATAGATTCTGATTTCCTCATTGTATGGGACACCATTGATTACCTGCTTGTTACTTTGTAGGCATGAGCTGATAATTCCATACTGGAAGTGAAATGGTTGTGTGCCCAGCTGGTGTGTGATCCTTGCCAGTGGATAATAAAGGTCAATTCAATGTCTGCTAGACCAGTTATGCTATTGGTACTCTGCATTAGTCCATTGAGTCGACTGCATTTCTGTCACCATGACACATCAGACGTTTTGTCAAGGTAGCGGGGCTATGTGCTGACCCGATCATTCATGACTCTGGAACACAATCCATGCACTAATGGGCAAGTGCATAGATTGAAAGCTGTGCTCCCACATGAAATGTGACAGAGCAGGACATTGATGGATTGCCAATGGAGCCAGAAATGTACCAACATAGCTCTGAAGTTTTGGGTGTAATGGATGTGAATATTCACGCTGGTCTGTCATATACTGCACCATGCTCATGAAGAAGTAGATTACATGGTACAGTAATCCTGCAGTGTGAGCAAGAAGAGGGTGAGAAGAGGTAATACTGGTTACCCTTTGTTGTCATCTTAGTTCTCTGAAGCAGTGTCACTGTTCTGTCTCGCCCTCTGACCTGTGCCATGCGTATCCCTTGCTTGGCAGAAGCTCATTCATGCTTGATATCTCACTGTGTATTAATCCCATCTCAAATCTGTCCTTGAGCGTACCCAATGTTCTAACATCTGAGCTGAAGTAAAGATCAGACCTCAAATAAAATTGATGAACAAAATGTCATGACCATGTTTAGAGCAGCTAGGAATATCCACTGTACAATGGTAGTTCAATTAGATCCTTGGGAAGCTCTGCTATACAGTATCACAATGGAACATACCTAAATGCTCGAAATGGATCGTGTGTTCAGTCATTAGTTCACAGCAGATAATGTGATAGAAAATCAAGATTACATTGAGAATGGTCAAGATGGTAATTTAATGCCCAGTTACTCTGGGATCACTGCAACGTTTTGACTCCTGAATACCATCGCTATTTCCTGCTATATTCATTCTCCAGTTCACTTAACAGGTATGATGTGTTTTCAAAAAGTGGAACAATGCATCTTTCATGGGGGCGTAGATGAACATCATCAAAGAAGCAATGTTACTGTGTGGCATCCATTGTAAAACTGACACTTGAGGGTTAATGAGGGAAAATCGTGCAATTATTATTTGAGAATCTTGCAGTAGATTCCGAATAAACCTTGGTATACTTTCAATCCTGTGAACATCCAGTTAAAAAAAAACTCAGAAAATATATTGAGCTGAGAAATGAATGATTTTAAAGAAATATATTAACCTCAGTTCTGGATGCAGCTTTGCACACTTCCAGATAACAGGCAAGTAGGAATTTAATTTTCTTTATCGTTTTCAGCTGGTCACCTTTCGTATGTTAGTTTAATCACTAGAAAGGGACGAGAGGCAAGTTGACTATCTTCAGTGTTCTTCTGAAGCACACTATGAATTTAGGTCAGACAACAAAAATATCAGCCAAGTCTTTTTCAAGGAATGTATGGCCTGCTTAAGTTTGGCATCTTCTGGAAGCTAGCAACAGATCTTTATTCACTGTTATTTGTGTTATGAAGATGTTGGTGAACTATACCTTAAAGAAAGTTAAAGGCTAACAGTGACATCACCAAGTGTTCTGAATAAGACACAACGTAACATTTCCTCCAGCTACTGGAGTCGCTCATTGCCTGGAAACAACAAAAACAGATTTGAATTAGGCCAATCAGCTTAAATTATTCCCCAAAAAAGTACCAATTTCCAATCAAGTTTGAATTGAGCATATGGACAATCTTAAAAGCCAATGACACCCCAGAGCATCAGATTATATACGTCCGTGTGGAAATTGAACAGTTGAGAGGAGAACTGCCAAGCCTCAGCATGTATACAGACTGCCTGAAAAATAGCTCTCTTAAAAGTACCTTTTCAATCAGTAATCTGTGAAGCATAATCCCTAAAAAGAAGAAAAGAAGACAAAGGAAGATCAAAAAGAAGAACTGAAAGCTGCCTGGTTTTGAGATAAGAAACCTCGTTTTAAAAGTCTTAAATGAGAATTTTATCGTACCAGTATTAGAGAAAGGAAGGTAACAGACAGGTAAGAGGAAGGAATTGTAAATAGTTGTTAGTCAATTATTCTCTGTTATACGTTAAGAAATAAAGTTGTTAATTTTTACTTTAAATAGTCCTTGGCCACTCGAATTTTTGCAGACTACTGCATGGGATAAATCTTTCCTGTGTTGCTGGTTTTAAATTAAGCAGAAGGGTTTACCCCATGTTGTAACACTTGGATAAATGTTTTGTGAGAAGTTGAGACTAAATTTGCACAGTAGAGAACAAGCAGAATAACTCTCACAGGTAAATAAGGGTAAGTTTATTTATTCACCTAACAAAATGTTATAGTTTCCAATTCTGCGACAATAGCCAGTCAAATAATGTTTAGTTAATGATCAGAACAAGTGTGGAGTGTCTGGAAGAATGTTGATGCAAATATCACCATAGAGAAGATGAAAGAGATGAGAAGGACATTTGGCTTATTGGAAAATATCTCACTGTTCATCAGTAGCTCAAGCAATGCGTTTTACTAAGTTTTGTTTTAGCTTAGATTAGATTCCGTACAGTATGGAAACAGGCCCTTCAGCCCAACAAGTCCATACTGACACTCTGAAGAGTAACCCACCCTGACCCATTCTCCTACCCGATATTTACCTCTGACTAATGCACCTAACACTATGGGCAGTTTCTCATGGCCAATTCACCTGACCTGCACATCTTTGGATTATGGGATGAAACTGGAGCACCTGGAGAAAACCCACGCAGACACTGGGAGAATGTGCAAACTCTAGACAGACAGTTGCCGGAAACACGAATCGAACCCAGGTCCCTGGCACTGTGAGGCAGCGGTGCTAACCACTGAGTCACCGTGCCACCTCACCTTTTTAAAGGTGGAAAGACAGTTCCAAACTCAAGTGGGGGAGATTGGGGCGAAATCATGAGGCAATCTCATTTTCAAAAGCCAGTATCGAGGAAGCACAAAGATTGAGAAGGAAAGAGGCTTCAGAAAGTAATATAATATACTACAGGGTACAAAGAGAAAGCTGTGGGGAACAGAGATACCAAAATTGTACTCTCATTTTGGGGTCTGTTTAATAAAAATAAGTTATTTAGACCAAAAAACAATAAGACATCAGAGCAGAAGTATGCCATTGCATCTCCTGTGCCATTCTAAGAGATCGTGGATGATCTGAAAGTCTTCAACTCCACTTTGTTGCTTTCTTCCCCTGTATCTTTCATTTTCTTACTGTCTATTCTGTCTGTCTCAGCCTTGAGTATGCTTAATACCCAGCCTCTCTAGCCCCTTTGGCAAAGAAATCCACAGATTCATCACCCTTTGAGAGAAGAAATTTCTCTTCAGTTCTGTCCTGACTGGGTGATCACTTATTTTGAGATCACGCCATCTTGACCAAGACTGTCCAACAAGGGGAAGCGACGTTTCAACATCACGTCCTGTTAAGTGCTCTAAGAATCTTGCATGTTTCAATAAGGTCATTGTAATAAACTCAAGTGACTACACGACCAACTTACTCAACCTCTCCTCATAGGAAAGTCTCTCCATACCTGGGATTAACCTGATGAGCACTCTCTGCACATCCTTCAATGCCAGTGCATCCCCCTTCAGATATGGGGATCCAAATCATTCACACGAGGATTAAACTAACTTTGTCTTCTAAAGTTTCAGCAAGACTGCCTTTTTCCCCCATTTTCTTCGTAACTAATTAATTTTCCCTGTTACCTGCTGAACTTTCTGATTCATGTCATTATATTCCAAAGAGGTAAATGGACAATGACAGTTATTCAAAAAAAGCTGCTCCGAATTAATAAAATTACTTTGAAATATTGTTCCTTGAATTCTCCCTTTGTCTTCATTTGATGTAAGGGAAGCTTAACCAATGGCATGATATTCATTCTTAGAGGTAGTTCTAAGATTCTCACTTTTAAGACTGACTCAAAGACCAGGCATTTGCTACAGCAACAATATGTGATGGATGGCAGTTATAGGAAGGGGGGAATGTCTCGGACACAGTCACAGGGCTGGGTTAACTCCAGGAAAGGTAAGAGAGGTAGGCAGCTAGTGTAGGAGCCTTCTGTGCCTATCCCCATTTCAAATAAGTATGCTGTTTTGGAAAATGTAGGGGGTGATGGATTGTCAGGGGAATGTAGCACAAACAGCCAGGTTTCTGGTATTGAGACTGGCTATAGTACAATGAGGGGTACGTCAGGTTCCAAGAGATCAATAGTGTTAGGGGACTCTCTAGTCCGAGGTACAGACAGACGTTTCAGTGGCCAGCAGTGAAAAAGCAGAATGGTGTGTTGCTTCCCTGGTGCCAGGATCAAGGATGTCTCAGAGAGGGTGCAGAATGTTCTCAAGAGGGAAGAAGGGCCAGCAAGAGGTCATTGTCCACATTGGAACCAACGACATTGGAAGGGAAAAGGTTGAGATTCTGAAGGGAGATCACAGAGAGTTAGGCAAGAATTTAAAAAGTAGGTCCTCGAGAGTAGTACTATCTGGATTACTCCTAGTGCTACAAGCTAGTGAGGGAAGGGATAGGAAGATAGAGCAGATGGATGTGGGGCTGAGGAGCTGGTGTAGGGGAGAAGGATTCACATTTTTCAATCATTGGAATCTCTTTTGGGGTAGAAGTGACCTGTACAAGAAGGAAGGATTGCACCTAAATTGAAGGGGACTAATATACTGGCAGGGAAATTTGCCAGAACTGCTTGGGAGGATTTAAACTAGTAAGGTGGGGAGGGGGTGGGGGGGTGGGGTGGGTGGGGGTGGGACGGGGTGGGACGGGGGGGGGGGGGTGGGACCCAGGGAGATAGTAAGGAAAGAGCTCAATCTGAGACTGGTACAGTTGAGAACAGAGGTGAGTCAATCAGTCAGGGACAAGGTAGACTAATAAATTAAACTGCATTTAGAAGGAAATTGAGAAACAAACTTATCAGGAGACCTCAGCTATCTGTAAGAATAAGAGGATGGTTATGGTAGGGGATTTTAACTTTCCAACCATAGACTGGGACTGCCATAGTGTTAAGGGTTTGGATGGAGAGGAATTTAAGTGTGTGCAAGTCAATTTTCAGATTCAGTATGTGGATGTATCTACTAGAGAAGGTGCAAAACTTGACCCACTCTTGAGAAAAAAGGCAGGGCAGGTGACTGAGGTGTCAGTGGAGGAGCACTTTGGGGCTAGCGACCATAATTCTATTAGATTTAAAATGGTGATGGAAGAGGATAAACCAGATCTGAAAGCTGAAGTTCTAAATTGGAGAAAGACCAATTTTGACGGTATTAGGCAAGAACTTTCGAAAGTTGATCGGGGGCAGGTGTTCGCAGGCAAAGGGACGGCTGGAAAATGGGAAGCCTTCAGTAATGAGACAACAAGAATCCAGAGAAAGTATATTCCTGTCAGGGTGAAAGGAAAGGCTGGTAGGTATAGGGAATGCTGGATGACTAAAGAAATTGAGGGTTTGGTTAAGAAAAAGAAGGAAGCATATGTAAGGTATAGCCAGGATAGATCGAGTGAATCCTTAGAAGAGTATAAAGGCAATAGGCAAATAATTAAGAGGGAAATCAGGAGGACAAAAAGGGGACATGAGATAGCTTTGGCAAATAGAATTAAACAGAATCAAAAGGGTTTTTACAAATACATTTAGGACAAAAGGGTAACAAGGGATAGAATAGGGCCCCTCAAAGATCAGCATTTGTGTGGAGCCACAGAAAATGGGGGAGTTACTAAACAAATATTTTGCATCAGGAATTACTGTGGAAAAGCATATGAAAGATATAGAAAGTAGCGAAATAAATGGTGACACCTTGCAAGAAGTCCATATTACAGAGGAGGAAGTGCTGGATGTCTTGAAACGCATAAAGCTGGATAAATCCCCAGAATCTGATGAGGTGTACCCGAGAACTCTGTGGGAAGCTAGAGAAGTGATTGCTGGGCCCCTTGCTGAGATATTTGTAGCATCGATAGTCACAGGTGAGGTGCCGGAAGACTGGAGGTTGGCAAACGTGGTACCACTGTTTAAGAAGGGTGGTAAGGACAAGCCAGGGAACTACAGACCAGTGAGCCTGACCTCGTGGTGGGCAAGTTGTTGGAGGGAATCCTGAGGGGCAGGATGCACATGTATTTGGAAAGGCAAAGACCGATTAGGGATAGTCAACATGGCTTTTGCGTGGGAAATCATGTCTCTCAAACTTGATTGAGTTTTTTGATGAAGTAACAAAAGAAGATTGATGAGGGCAGAGCAGTAGATGTGATCTATATGGACTACAGTAAGGCGTTTGACAAGGTTCCCCATGGGAGACTGGTTAGCAAGGTTAGATCTCATGGGATACAGGGAGAACTAGCCATTTGGGTACAGAACTGGCTCAAAGGTAGAAGGCAGGGGCTGGTGGTGGAGGGTTGTTTTTCGGACTGGAGGGCTGTGACCAGTGGAGTGCCAAAAGGATCGGTGCTGGGTCCTCTACTTTTTTGTCATTTACATAAATGATTTGAATGTGAGCATAAGAGGTACAGTTAGTAAGTTTGCAGATGACACCAAAATTGGAGGTGTAGTGGACAGTGAGAAAGGTCACTTCCGATTACAACAGGATCTGGACCAGATGGGCCAATGGGCTGAGGAGTGGCGGAATGAGTTTAATTCAGATAAATGCGCGGTGCTGCGTTTTTGGGAAAGCAAATCTTAGCAGGACTTATACACTTAATGGTAAGGTCCTAGGGAGTGTTGCTGAACCAGGAGACCTTGGAGTGCAGGTTCATAGCTCCTTGAAAGTGGAGTCACAGGTATATAGGATAGTGAAGAAGGCATTTGGTATGCTTTCCTTTATTGGTCAGTGTATTGAGTACAGGAGTTGGGAGGTCATGTTGCAGCTGTACAGGACATTGATTAGGTCACTGTTGGAATATTGCGTGCAATTCTGGTCTCCTTCCTATCGGAAAGATGTTGTGTAACTTGAAAGGGTTCAGAAAAGATTTACAAGGATGTTGCCAGGATTGGAGGATTTGAGCTATAGGGAGAGGCTGAACAGGCTGGGGCTGTTTTCCCTGGAGCTTCGGAGGCTGAGCGGTGACCTTTTAGAGACTTACACAATTATGAGGGGGAAGGAAAGCGTAAATAGGCAAAGTCTTTTGACTGGTGTCGGGGAGTCCAGACCTAGAGGGCATAGGTTTTGGGTGAGAGGTGAAAGATATAAAAGAGACCTAAGCGGCAATGTTTTCACACAGAGGGTGGTACATGTATGGAATGAGCTGCCAGAGGAAATGTGGAGGCTGGTACAATTGCAACATTTTAAGAGGCATTTGGATGGATATATGAATGGGAGGGGTTTGGAGGGATATGGGCCGGGTGCCCGCAGGTGGGACTAGATTGGGTTGGGATATCTGGTCAGCATGGACGGGTTGGACCGAAGGGTCTGTTTCCATGCTGTACATCTCTATGACTCTGACTCTAACTTGGGTTGCAGAAGTACAAAACATCAGCAATTGATAGCCTTAAACCATTTTAATGCCCGTGTGAATCTATAATCTGCCGGCTAGGCATACTCAAAGGCGTATCTGCTTTATATATTTTGCATGAAGGAAGCAATTTCTTTACATCCCAGAAAAGAAAATGTCTCATTAATTCTGGGTCTCTTATAACAGGCGGTCTTACTTCAGAAATGTTTCCAGCTGACAGTTACTGGCATCTTGCTACAAAGCTTCAACCACTTCAATTATGAATTCCCTTTTATGAGAAGTTGAGAGAAAGTTTTAATTAACTTCATTAATCTCCACATGTACGGTATGATTTTTCTTTGCATCAAATCGTGGAACCACCTGACTTTTGGAAGAGACACAACCATTTTATGAGTTCAGCTCAGAATTAATTATCTGAATGTTAGCAGTACCTGTTCGTATTAGTGTGTTACCTGCTACTTTTCATAAGAAAGCTGATCTAATAGTTTGCTACTGCTGCTGCCTGTATCCTTGTTGGCATCAGGACCTGCTGACTGACAATGGCTGCTTGGCTGACAATGTTTTAAAATTCTTCTGTTTGTATTCAAATCCCTTTACAGCCTTTTTTCTCTAACCTCCTATAGCTCTCCACCATCCAAATCTTTAGACTCCTCTAATTCCTGGCAGGTTTACATCCCTGATTTCTCAGACTCAAGCATTGACAGTTTATCATCAGCTGCTGGGGCCCTAAGCTATGGAATTCCATTCCTGAACCTCTCTGCTTGTCTCTTGTTCTATGAGATGTTCTTCTGCGACTCCGATTATGGTCAGCAGTTCAAGATATTTGTGGCTTGTTGCCATTGTTTTATCATGTCCCTGCCAATTGACATGAAAGCTTTGCTACATAAAAACTGTTATATTAATGCAACTTGCTGTTTGGATGCTTGGCTGTAAATTGAAGGAGATTTGAAAATGGGAGGTTAAAAGCTGTTTTTCTGCAAGTTTACAATTGGTTCAGGTTTTGGAATGCATATGAAGTACAAGGGTTTTAGAAAGTAAATTGAGATCGGTTCTCTTGGGATGTTATAGATTTCAAGTTGACAAGCTTGGTGATAGGAGACTGGAACATAATCAATCTCTGGGTCAGGGTCAGAAATGTAATACTGTCTCTTGCCAATGCGTAGACATTGATGGTGCTATTAATCACAAGCAATTCAATCTGTCTCATTGCTGGGACTTGAAGAACTACGATTATCATTGGTTATTGAAACTTGTCCCAGCAAAGATTGCAAGCTAATCCTTTAATGTGCAGGATCTCCCAAGCCAGGGAAAGGAACAGCACAACAGGAGTATGTGTGGAAGCTGCAGAGCTTGTTCAGATCTAGCAGTTCCTCAACACAATTTACATGTTCCAAGGTCTTGGTTGTTAATAAGTTATATCCAAAGTGTCTCAGATTTGTTAAATGTGGTTCTTTCCCACGAGGGATGGAATGCATATTTCACTTTGGACAAAGGTAATTTCTACTTGTGTATGTATTTTAATTGTTTAATTTTGAGAGATTTATCTGCAGTGTTGGATTTCTGGACACTTCAGGCAACTTGATTCACCAAACAGGACATAAAGCTGTTGAAACAATTGTTAAACGTTTTTGCACATGTACTGTACCAAAGACATCAATGATTTAGGCTCAATTATTAAATATTTCTTTGTTCATATCTCCTTCAAGCAACCCACTGGAAACTGGGAGCAATTGTGAACTGTTTGTTGTGAGATCTATAATTCTGGGGAGAAGCTGTTTATTTCCATAGTTGACAGTATATATTGCTGACTCAATAACATTGTGTTCAGCTAATTGCATTTGTTTTGTCACTTTATACAGTAAAAGTTAGAAATATCGATAAGTGAACCTTTCAACTAATGTTTGAATTTTTACTTAGAAGTTGTATAATACCCTTCACTGATGGTGATGATGATTAATGGTGGGGGACTATCCTCAATCCCTCTTAAAACACCTTTTTCGTGAAGAATTCAAGATGTGGCCAAACTCAATGAATTAAATTCCAGAAGCACTGTTTACTAGGGTCTTAAATTACGATGTCAATGTAAGTTGTACATGCAGTGGTCTTAGCAGCAAGCAATCGTCTTTATTCTGAAAAAAAAACTGGATTTGATAAGTTTGACTTTTAAAACAAGAACATATGTCTTCTGAATTGAGAAGCTGCATTTATAATGAGGTTTGTTTTATCTTTTGTAAATAAAATTTACTTGAGATTACAAAATGTATATTTCGAGTTAGCAATGTTCTCCTCGCACTCCAAACCAGCTGTTGTTTTCATCATTATTCTGTGAGTAATTTCATAGAATTCCTACAGTGGGGAAACAGGCCCTTTGGCCCAACAAGTCCATACTGACTCTCCAAACAGTATCCCAACCAGACCCATTCCTCTACCCCTATTACTTTACATTTCCCTTGTCCACTGTGAGCAATTGTAGCATGGCCAGTTCACCTGACCTGCACACCTTGGGCCTGAGGAAGTAAACCAGAGCATCCGGAGGAAACTCACCCAGACATTGGGAGAATGTGCAAACTCCACACAGTCACCCAAGGCTGGACTTGAACCTGGGTCCCTGGCGCTATGAGGCAGCAGTGCTAACCACTGAGCTACTGTGTTGCCCTCCAGAGAATCTTGTGAAAGTGACTGAGGTCTCTGTTACAGAGTCAGTGAAAACCTGGCGTGACTCTCTCCTCAGGAAGGCCCTCATCTTTTAATCAGGCATTTTGGCAGACTGATGATGGGCCTACTCTCAGATCAGACTTCCTGGGAACACCAGTTCCGTGTCAAGAACAGCTCGATAATCAGAGGCCTCATACTGAAGATCAACCTTGTCATAAATGAGTGATGTGGGGATTAAGTGCAGTTAAAGGCACAAGGGGATGATTCTTAATGTGATTCCAGCTATAGATGTAGTTGGCAGTGGTCCCAACCTTGACCTGATTAAACACAATCTACCACATACTTGCCACACAGGAAGGTACAAGATTCTGCTCTCTTTTATTTTGCTTTCTGCTTTCCTTAAATTAATCTCCAATATTTATGATTCAACCTTGCACATCTTGTCAAGATACCTTTGCAGCTAATGCCATAATTATATCCTAGTCACGATTATTTCTGAAACCCAGGGATTTGTGAATGGTGTGTTCAGGTTTGGGTGTTAGCTTGTTGATTTTCGTTCTTCACTAGGTGAAAGTGATATTCTGTGGAGTCGTTTGGAATAATAAATTTCTTTCTGGAAAGCGGGGGTGCGGAGGGTGGTTTGTACCATTTTAAGTAACTCCTAGAAGCATTTGTTTTATGAAGAAAGGATTCATTTGTCAAGTTTTTTTGCCAGTGGAGGGTGAAGGACTGCCGTGATTGTTCATCGTTTTGCTGCAAGGCACATGAATTTTTCTTTGCCTTGTGATTTTCCCAAGTCGGTGGTCTGACAAATACTTGTTATTTCTGTTTAAAAATGAGGTTTGAAAGGTCACTGGTATATTATGCTAGTGGCTACGAGAAACCCAAGGCATGTGCAGTAAATGCCAACATAAGAGATTGAATGACCATTTTCTGAAAGACATAGTTTAAAAAAAAAGAGACCATATCAGGAATTCAAACCAACTGGTTCAGAGTTGAGTTATTAAGCTCATTGCTAAAGCCGCTGTGGGTCATTGCAGTGCTAATGCAGTGAAAATAATTTCTGCTTCAGCTGTGAGAGTTCTAACCAAGAAACAAGGTAAATAAATAGGTTTAATTATTAAACTGAATTGGCAATCAGTTTAATGGAGTTTTATTAGTTTTTACTATTCTCTTTGCAATGGCTACGTGCTCTAATTTTCATATTGGTATTACCTCATTTCTGCTGGACAGAGCCAATAGGTGTCTCAGACCAGTGTTGACCATTAGGAGGAGGGGGGTTTTGATTAGAAATGGCAGACATAGTGGGATGACCTGCTTGCCTCCCAGCTCCAGAAGTGTAGAGGGAAGGTAAGGCACTAAGTGTCACTTGTGGAATATATTTTGCTGAATGTGGGCCATGGTGCAACCCACGACAGCTGCAGCTCCTTGGGGATTGATGCACTTGACCATGTTATTTCTTTTTGTTCAACTTCTCATTCCAGGACATCAGTTCGACAAAACTTGAGTGCAGGCCCCCAGAAAAGCCAGATGTGGAGTTTTATTGTTGTGTTTTTGGCATCTCCTTCCTTCACCTTTTCCAACAATCCACTGGGATCCCTTTGTTAATTGCATGGAATTATTCTGAAGCAAATCCAAGTTATTTTTTCCGTGCTTTAATTACCACAGTTTCTCAGCTGAAGTTGGCTCTTGAATTCAGTATGTGTTCCCCACACAATTGAAAAATCCTAACAGAAGTGATAAAATTATGAGGATTGAAGCTGAAGAAACTGGAGAAGACGAGGAATTAGAGTTCTCTTCAGAATTTTAAATAATGCTTTGCACCAGTTTTGACATTGTCTCTTCTCATAATGCAAGCTAATTTAACCAGTAGACAGTCAATGCAGACAGTCAATTCATATAATATTTTGTCCATTCTACTTTGGAAATAGAATCATCTGAGTCCAGATCGGAATATAGATCTCCCACCTTTATGGCATTGTCTGGGCTGAGATGTCACCGTTTTTAAAACATAAAATCTTAAGTTATCTTGAGAATGTGACTTCAAAGAAGTTCTGGGATTTACATATTATTGATCTGAAACCTGTAACCCATTCTGAAAGATGAAAGACTTAACAATCTACATTTGTTAAATATATCATTTTACTTACATGACACTGTAACCTTTTCCTATAAATTCTGTGTCTTATGGTCCTACTCCACAACCACCACTTTGAAAGCCAATGCTTCCAAATAAACTTGTTGGACTATGTGTTGTATGATTTTTAACTTTGTCCACCCCAGTCCAACACCGGCTCCTCCACATCTAAGCCATTTCAAATGATTTTTCCTGTTTGTTTGCTGGAGTTGAAGTTCTTGTTGCCCACTGTTATCTTTTGTCATCTGTATTAATATGTAATGCAGTCCTTCTCTTTTGCAGTCAAGGAACAACTGGTCTGCCTGGAGTAGTCTTGTACGTTTGGTGTTTGAAGATAAGAAAATACCCCAAGACAAAAGGTATTGTGTTCTCTCTCCAAAGGGAGGTGGGATAAACTGAAATGCTTTCTGTTGATAGTAGCTGCTTCAATGGAATTATTGTGGTGCAGCTTTCCAGCGTACAGTCATTGTAAATGGCTCATTTTAAAGAGGCAACAGAACCGAGATAAAAAGCATTTAGCTTCAGTATGTAACATGCATATTCTGTTTCACTTGCTTTACATCACATTTTATGGTGGATTTCATATGAGCTGGAGTTGGTATATAGTTAACTCATTCATTGCTTGTACGATTTCAGTTACAACATTGACAGCACTTTAAACAAACTGGGTGAATGCAATTTGCAGAGGCATCTCCTATACCCACCCAACACCACCACCTCTCAACTGTAACTAGTGGAGCCTAAAAGCTCCCCGGGTTGGAGGGCTGACCATCCCCAGCCTCCCGATTGGCTTTCTTGAATCTCCTGGCCAGCTTAAGAGAACATTGACATTAGGTTGGATGCAATTGTCTGTCCAGTCTCTCCGCTTGGGAACCAGTGACCATGTCACTGTGAAGGGAATGTTCAATACAGAATCTGTTGGATTTGCCCCTGCATTCTGATTTAAATACAACTGTAGTTTTCTCTTGGTACACTGTCATTCGCTGTTCAATTATATAGGCACATTTTAGATTTAACGGTGATTTAGGCTGAGTTTGAATTTTGAATTTAATCTCTAGATAGGTGATACTTTTGCCATCAGACGTGCAGCACATCTCCTTATGTCTGGCTTCAGATCATGTTGAGTTGACAGCATCAATACATCGGTAAAAACAAGGACTGCAGATGCTGGAAACCAGAGTCTAGACTAGAGTGGTGCTGGAAAAGCACAGCAGGTCAGGCAGCATCCGAGGAGCAGGAAAATCAACGTCTCGGGCAAACGCCCTTCAGGAATAGAGAGACTGCTGCCTAACAGTATAAAAACACTCTGTTGGTCCATTCTTTAACAGGCTTTCTCACAACAAATCCAGTGAGCATCTGACCAAAGATTATTCAACATTGTTTTTCTTTGCTGCTTATGCTGATGGCAGAAAGGGGCACACTTTGCTCGCGTTTAAGATATTTGGCCATGAAATTGTGACAATCCAGTGTGTCACAACTAAGGCATTGCACTTCAATCGCTATTCAATTCCAGTACACTTATGTAAAATTAAGGGGTAACCTATTACTGCTGTTGTTTTAAGCCGAAGAATTACCAAATCATGGCATGATTGGTGTGTGATTTGATGGGCCTTCCCAAGATTCTGTTTTGTACATCTTCATTTTAGCACACTCAGGAGTCCGTTGTGAATTTTTGATGGTAACGGGCTGCTGACCTGTGAATTCTTAATGATGTTCTCCCCCTGTGATGGTCAGTGAGAGCTCTCTCTCAGAAGTGGTAATTACACAAAGTGTACAGCTGTCAGACGGAGGAGGGAAAGATAAAGTGGAGAGAGCCCAGGCAGTGGTGCATTAAATAATCCTGCTGCTGAGACTGGATAGGTTCAAGACTTGTATTAAAGGCTGCTGCAAAAAGTGGATGAGTCAGAGGAAAATGCAAAGCATTGCACTGTGCTGTCAGATTGCAGGATTGTCTGTGAAACCTCATGCCCAGGAGTGGATGATCCCTTACTTGCTTTACTTCATGTTTTATGGTGGATTTCATATGAGCTGGAGTTGGTATGTAGTTAACTCATTCATTGCTTGTACGTTTTCAGTTGAAACATTGACAGATTGAACTCAATCTAGGTGTAAGCATGGTTGGCTATCGCATTGTTGAGTCTTGCATTGCATGTAGCTTCCAACAGTGCTCCTGGTTTCCAACTCTGTTTAGAAGTAATCCAAGAGATTTCATCACACGACCTCCAAATAGCCAGCTCAGTTGACCTGCCATCTTTGTCATTTCCAATATTTTAGTACGTAATTGATGTAGGAGTAATGGGAACAGGAGGAAACCACTTGAGCTTATTTCACCATTCGACATGTTTGTGGTTGAACCCAAATATTAATTCAACTCTTGCTGTCTTGCATGCTCTCTCTCTCTCTCTCTCTCTCTCTCTCTCTCTCAGTCTCTCTCTCTCTCTCTCTCTGTTTCTCTTCTCTCTCTCACATAATGCCGTGCAGTAATATCCAGGACATATGGCAGAATCTGGGTCTGTGACCTAGGCTATGACAAGATGTGTGCAAAATTGAGCAGCAAATGCACCCAGGTCCATCTCAGTGTTGACATCATCTTCCTCCCCTACGCTTTTAACTAACCGTGTGATGTGAGTCTCACTAGGCAGTGGTGAGATGCCTTTGGATGGCCATTATTGCTTGTTCAACACCTCCTTGATGTCAGAACTTTGCTTTATTAATATTCATGCTCCAATCTTGCCAAATAAGACAGACAAGGGGGAAAACTCTCCAGAAAAGCCAGACGGAGCACCTAATGGATTGGGTCTCCAACTTGTTCCAAATGACTGCCATGTTGGAAATGCACACCGACACCCCTGGCTGCTCCATAGGCAATGGCCACACACAGCCCATGCCAATGGACATTGACTTCTGACATGTGCCAGCCAGTAAGAACCCTCATGACACATCTCCTATTCACATAAATTCTGCTTCTACACTTCACTTTGGGCTGCACTGGCCGCAATGATGCTACAAGAGCATTGGATGCTCAGGCCATGCATCTACCTCAAACAGGCTACATCTCTGAACTCTTCACTTGCTCGTGTAGTATCCCTGCACCTTAACTTGACTTTCTGTGCTTTACCCTCAGCTGGGATATCAGGCTATATTATTGCTGTCTTCCCATACTGTATTGCACAGACACTAAGACATGACATTATCTGCAGGCCTCAGTCAAGTCAAAGAGGATATAATTTGCTCAGGGGGTTACAACACAGTATGTCAAGGAAAGCCTCTGAGACCAGGCCCTGCTTGCTCTGGTTATCTCTCATAAAGGGTAAACAGTAAAATGTCACACAGTTCATCACTCACCTTGATGCTTTCTGCCTTTTTGTGGACTGTTTTCCTCCTGGAATTACAGTGTGTTAAGTAATCTGGGAGGTAATATTAGGTGCAAAGCTATTGTTAGTGCAAGGTGGAGCTGCGTCTTAAGCAAGTGAGTAGGCACTGTCGAGGGTTAGTGGTGTCTGGAGTTGGAAAGATGTTGCATTGATTAGATTACTAACAGTGTAGAAACAGGCCCATCGGCCCAACAAGTCCACACCGACCCGCCAAAGCGCAACCCACCCATACCCCTACACTTACCTCACACTACGGGCAATTTAGCATGGCCAATTCACCTGACCCGCACATCTTTGGACTGTGGGAGGAAACCGGAGCACCCGGAGGAAACCCACGCAGACACTGGGAGAATGTGCAAACTCCACACAGTCAGTTGTCTGAGGTGGGAATTGAACCCGGATCTCTGGCACTGTGAGGCAGCAGTGCTAACCACTGTGCCACCGTGCCGCCCACACGGTGAGTATGATAGAGCATGAGCGTTGGTGGGAGGTGGATACAGTGACAGAGGAAAGATGATTGTGTAACAATCTGATGGAGAGAAGAGGGTCATTGACCTTTTGACAGAGTTGGCAATCCTCCAGATGACTGAGATTGCTTTAACGTGGACACCAGCTTTGGACAAGGTGTGCTATTCCATGGTCAGGACCTCGCTGCCCAGCAGGATCACCAGATTCCTACTTGCATTGTGGAGCGCTGACTTCCCTAAGTCTGCCTTGTTCTAGGCAAATGTCAGGAACCGTACAGGACAGCTCCAGCCTAATGCGGATAGTCTGGGTGCACATTTGGCTTTTAAAAATGCTGCGGGTGTCAGGGATGCTGGTGAATTCTGAAATATCCATTGCGTGGTGAGTTTTTGTTGCAATGGGAACTTAGTAAATGGAATGGAAAATGGACTTGAGAGGTGCCTTTTAGGGCATTGTAAGAATCAGTAAGGTGAGTTTGTTGAGGTAGATCGAGAGAACTCTTCAGGCTTCATGACCATGAACCCTCCAAGGAACTCCACGTAATTTGGACAAACTCAAAAACAGAGAAGATTCAGCCTATAGTTACCAAAGGACGAGCACTAAAGATCAACAGAAGCTGCATACAAATATGAAAATCTTCTCTTTAAAGTAGAAATATTGTGGGTTTACTTTGTACTCATCAGTTTGTTATTGGAGCCAGGATGTTGGAGAAGCACAGATTGAGGGGATTGAGTTAGGAGTTGTTCGGATCCAGGTCATTCCACAGCTCAAGGACGATTGGCTTGTCTGAATCCAAGCCACAGCTCAGCAACAGAAGTGTCAATGGCAGCTCTGTGTTTTGGACAGGGATTTGGGACAGAGAGACAGGAGGAGAGCAGCAGGCCTGGACAACAAACTGTATTGGTGCTGAATCCACATATGGAGGAGGGAGAACTCAGTCTCACCTGTTGCCTCTGCAGACTCCAATTGGAGTAACTGCTGACCTCCATGAAGCCACGTGCCTGCCTCCTGAGCCATGTCCATGTAACTCTCATCCTCCCTCATGTATCAGAATTGATGAACTTTAGATTCCAGCTCAAACCTTACTGAGGTCAGCTTTGTTGAGTTGGAGACACTTAACTAGAGATGAGGTTTCTAGGAATGTGACTCTTAATAAATTTCTAAGTGCTGCAGTTACAGATTATTTTATGCACAGCCAGCTCTGTCTTAGTTTAAACTTTATTTAATTAAATACTTAACGTCATTAATTTCCATGGCTATTTTAGAAATTATTTAATTATACATATAGAAAATATTAGTTAATAGGTTCTTAGTTTTAAATATATACTGTCTCTAGTACATGTAAACCAGAAAAAGCATTAAAATCTTTGTCCTGCACCAAATTTCCACTCTTACCAAATTCTCTGCTTGTCACATGGTTTATGGTGCTCTCTATAGAGGTTGCGATTTATGGTTATGCTATGTGCCTTAGCTCAGAGCAATTTTTTTTTTTACAGATCACAATATTTCTTATGCCTGTGATTTTTCTTCTGGTTTTGCTCTCAGCAGTGTCAAGGAAATTAATCTTCAATTCCCAGAGAGTCCTGAACTATCCTACTGCATTCAGATCAATAACAGCTAGAGGGCTGGGCATAACAAAACTACTCCCCTGAGGAACCACCAGCATTTACTGAGAAGAGGTTATTGTGTTTCAGTAATTGCTTCAATACTTTTCGCATCAGTACAAACTTGTTATGCACTTGTACGATTTATAGAATAAAATTATTTTCAGGCATTAACTGCCTTAACGATGTTGGACATACTTTGAAGACTAATAGATTACTTAGTGTGGAAACAGGCCCTTTGGCCCAACAAGTCCACACCGACCCGCCGAAGCCCATACCCCTTACCTAACACTATGGGCAATTTAGCATGGCTAGTTCACCTGACCCGCACATTTTGTGACTGTGGGAGGAAACCGGAACACTCGGAGGAAACCCACGCAGACACTGGGAGAACGTGCAAACTCCACACAGTCAGTTGCCTGAGTCGGGAATTGAACCCAGGTCCCTGGCGCTGTGAGGCAGCAGTGCTAACCACTGTGCCACCGTGCCTCCCTGGAGGATCATTTTGTGACTTCAGATTTCACTTATTTCTGTGCTGTTTTCTTTCAAGCTTCTGTCTGTTTCCTTCCCTGCATGGCATACAATATGTAATGTTCCTTGAAAACAGAGTTTCTGTTCTGCGTTTGCTCATTCTGTCAGTTCACCTGTTCGTCCGAAAAGGAAACACTTACCTTGAGCTCATTGCCTGATGACCATTTGTCACTTGAGAAACCGTGATGTTTAACACACAACAAAAACAAATTGCTGGAGAAGCTCAGCTTGGCTGACAGCATCTGTAGAGGGAAAACATAGTTAATGTTTCGTGTCCAATGACCCTTTTCCCAAACTAGTCCTGAAAAGTTAACTTTTTTTCTCTGCGAACATGTTGGCAGACCTGCTGAGTTTCTCCAGCAATTTCTGTTTCTTTGTTTCAATTTTCCAGTGTCCACAGCTCTTTGATTTCTATTACTTTGACTTTTATATTGTCTTATGCTTGCCTTTCACTGGGTCCTTGTAGCATTCACAGCATAACTACATTGATATAATGATTGCTATTTCCAGATTACATCCTTGATGTATTTTTCATTCGTGAATAATTATTTTATTCAGTCAAGAATGCAAGTGTGACTGGCAAGGCCAGCATTTGTTGTTCATTGTTAACAGCTCCTAAGATGGTGGTGATGAGCCCTGCCTTGAACTGCAGTAGTTCATTTATTGTAAGAATTTGATGCTGAAGATATAAGTTGTAAGTCAAGATGGTGTGCAATGTAGGGAACAGCTTGTAACAGGTGTATGTTTGTTCTACGAGGTGGCAGAAGCCAAGGGTACGGAAGGATCTCTATCAAAGGAAACTTGACCGATTTCTGCAGTGCAACTTATTAAGTACAGTGGCTGTAGTCCTGTGCATTTAGAAGAATGCATTAGGCCAATCTGAGCGGGTCATTTCAATTGCACGGAGTGTCCAATTGGAGGTTTTGGTAGGTTTACAAGTCTAACTCGAGGTTAGACGTTCTCGGCCATTAAGAAGTGGAAATGTGGACTAAGACTGTTAGTCACATTTTTGAATTGCTGGACTGATGAATACGTATGAAAAAGAAAAACTCCGTGAATATCTATTTAGGAAGCGAACTGGATGCGAGGTGGATACATAGTCCCGGAAACGCGAAGGTATTGGAAAGAGCCATCACAAGGTCAGACTGTAAGATCTAAGCTGATCAAGATTTTTCTTTGGTATATCTTTGAGGCAAGGAAATTATTCGCACGGACAGTATTATTCAAAGTCTGTGTAATTAATGGCTTTGATGACCTGGATAGTATCTTTTAAACTGTTCTTCCTTTCATCATTTACTGTCACTGATTTTAAAATGTTAGTGGTTTCTCAGGAATTAAAAAATTCAAACCTGATCTTCTAGTCAAAAGATATTGGACACTGATTCCACACTATGCGACTTTTCCTTGTCTCAAGGTTAGAACAGATATGAGAGCAGCATTTTCTCTGAAAACATTTTCTTTATTCGTAAGCCTTCAGTGCACAGCTTTGGAATGCAGTTAGTTAATATTTGCCAATAAGTTGTTGTGGTCTACTTGACAAATGTCAAAAGGTGGCCTCAAAATTTAGTGGAGGTCCTGGGCCAGCTATAAGGGAGGATATATTGGGAAATGCAATTTAAAATAATATGCTCTAGTGGTGTTGACAGATGGATGAATATCAAGCAGGGGAGTTTTACTTTAGAAAAGAGTGCCATAGAGTCTTGCACAAATGCCGGAGGGAGGGCGGGGGTTTCGATATGAACGTTTCCTTTGAAGGACAACATCTCCAACAGAGTGGTACTCCATCAGTACTGCACCAGAGTGTCATCCTTAATTTTTCTATTTGAATGTCTGTCCATTGCAGTTTTAAGAGTCGACAGTGTTATTCACTGAGCCCCTGCAATAACTTCTTCTCATGGTTAGCTTGTCACTGAAAGAATGAGGATTTTTTTTTTGACTATTTAAAATAAAGTCGCCTGAACCTTAGTTATGGTTTGTGCATTCAGGTCAGATGAAGGAATTATAGTGTTATGTGTTTTCAAAAGTAAGACTATAATTTGAGCTTTCTGTTAATATTTTATTAAGCATTGAAATTGAAGAATGTGCTGAGGATACAGGATTAGTGGAAACAGAAATTCACTCTGAGCAGGCTTCAATTTGTATTTTCTGGCTTTATTCTCTGTAGAATAAGAATTGGACTCCTGATTTCAGACAAACTTGATCATCCTAGCTTAGCAGAAGGTTTATTGGAAATCAGACACCTGAAAGTGACTTGGGTTATTTTATTAACACCTTATTATATTCCCACAATTAGGTTGGTAGTAAGAGTGTTCCTCTGAGTATAAATGTTTTAAAACCTCATGTATCCTTTTATTTGGAAGTAGTTCACACATCATTTGCAAAGTGTTTTGCAGATTTGGGATAATTGTGAATGGATTGGGTTGAGGAACATCAGTGGCTGGGGAATCGGATAGTTCTAGTGACCTGGTGTCTGGAACAAATAATCTCAGATCAAATACATTGTAGAGCAGATTGCAAAGAGAACATTAAACCTATACTCCAATCACGTGAAAGGCTAGAATATGTGGTTTTTCTTTTTGCAGTCTTTCTGACACTCCTTAAACAGCACTGTCCAAACTCTCAAACACTTCCATCTCGAAGGACAAAGGCAGCAGATACATGGGAACACTGCCTGTAGGTTCCCCTCCAAGTCACTCACCATCCCAATTACTGGGTCAAAATCCTGGAATACCCACCATGAATGGCATTGTGGATGTTGTTGTATCAAAACTTGGAATTTCTTCCCTAACGGAATTGTAGATCTACCTAAAGTAAATGGACTACAGTGGTTCAGGAAGGTAACTGGGCATCACCTTGTCAAGAAAAACTAGGAATGGACAATAATTCAATGAATCATAGAGTTCCCACAGTGTGGAAACAGGCTGTTTGGCCCAACAAGTCCACAATGGCCTTCTGAAGAACATTCCACCCAAATCCATCCCCCTACCCTGTCCCTGTAACCCTGCAGGATCAACATGGCTAAGACAGCTATTCTTTAGGGTGATTTAAAGTTAGAATCCCTACAGTGAGGAAACAGGCCCTTCGGCCTATCAAGTCCACACCAACCCTCCCAAAGAGTATCCCACCCAAGCCCATTCCCCATTACTCTATGTTTACCCCTGATTAGTGCACCTAACCTACACATCCCTGAACATGATGGACAACCTAGCATGGCCAATTCACCTAACCTGCACATGTTTCCTCCCACAGTCCAAACCAGAGCACCTGGAGGAAACACATGCAGACACAAGTAGAATGTGCAAACTCCACACAGATAATCGCCAAGGGCTGGAATTGAACCCAGGTCCCTGATGCTGTGAGACAGCAGTGTTAACCACTGAGCCCCTGTGCCACCCCTTGTATAGCTAACCTACCTAATTGTTAGACTGAGGGGAAACCAAATTACCTGGAGCGAACCCATGCAGACACTGGGAGAATTGGCAAACTCCAAACATACAGTTGACACAAGGTTGGAATCAAACCAGAGTCCGTGAGGCAGCAGTGCTAACCACTGAGCTACTGTGCTGCCTGTGCTGGACCAGTAATGAAGCCCAAATTCCATGACCGAATATAAAACACTTGAGTTACTAGCAATTCAGATATTAGGAGAATGTGTGGAGCATTACAAACGTACAACTCATTCATTCGCATTTTGTCTGCATAGAGCATAGAACATTACAGCACCGTACAGATCCTCGACATTGTGCCAACCTTTTATCCTACTCTCAGATCAAACTAACCTACATACCTCTCATTTTACAATCATCCATGTGCCTGTCCAAGTGTCACTTTAATAACCCTAATGTATCTGACTCTACCATCACTGGCAGTGCATTCCACGCACCCACCACTCTGTGTGAAGAATCTACCTCTGAAATTGCCCCTAAACCTTTCCTCCAATCACCTTAAACATATGCCCCCTTGTGAAAGCCTTTTCCACACTGGGGAAAATGTCTTTGGCTTACAACTCTATCTATACCTCTCACCATCTTAAACACCACCATCTAGTCACCTGCCACCCTTCTTCACTCTAATGAGAAAAGCTCTAGTTCCCTCAGCCTTTCTTCATAGCACATGTCCTCCAGTCCAGGCAACTTCCAGGTCAATCTCCTCTGCACCATCGTTAATCCTTCCTTAAATGAGGCAACCAGAACTGAACACAATATTCCAAGTGTGGTCTAACCAGGGATTTATTGAGCTGCAGTATAACCTTGACTCTTAAACTTGATCTCCTTGCTAATGAAAGCCAACACTTCATATACCATCTTAACAATCCTATCAACTTTGAGGGATGTGTGTGTGTGTGTGTGTGTGTGTACCCCAAGATCCTGTTTCTCCACACTGCCAAAAATCCTGCCTTTCACCCTGTAAGCTGCATTCAAATTTGAACTTCCAAAATGAATCACTTCACACTTTCCTGGGTGGAACTCCATCTGCCACTTCTCAACATCCTATCAATGTCCTTTTGTACCTATTCACACTATCCACAACTCCACCAACTTTCACGTCATTGGCAAACTTACTAACGCACCCTTTCTCTTCCTCATCCAAGTCATTATAAGCATCACAAAGAGCAGAGGTCCCAGAACAGATCCTTGCGGAACGCCACTGGTCACCAAACTCCAGGCTGAATACTTTCCATCTACTCCCATCCTCTATCTTCTGTGGGCCAGCCAGGTCTGTTTCCAGAATGCCAAATTTCCCTATATACTATGCCTCCTTACTTTCTGAATGAGCTTACCATGGGGAACCTTATCAAACACCTTGCTAAAATCCATGTACACCACATCCACTGCTCTACCTTCATCAGTGTGTTGTATGACATTCGCAAATAAGTCAATAAGGCTTGTGAGGCATGGCCAGCCCCTCTCAAAGCCATGCCGACTATCACCGATCGAGCTATGGTTTTTCAAGTAATCATAAATCCTGTCTCTCAGAATCCTCTACAATAATTTGCCCAACACCAACACCAGATTGGTCTGTAATTCCCAGAGTTATCCCTATTCCCTTTCTTGAAAAAGGAATAAGATTTGCCACCCTCCAATCATCTGGCACGACTGTGGTGGACAATGAGGATACAAAGATTGTCGCCAAAGATGCAGCAATCTCCTCCCTTGCTTCCCATAGTAACCTTGTGTATATCCCCTCTGGCCTGGAATTATGTGAGTTCCCTCCACTGCAATGCTTACTGCCCGACAGTGGATGCAAGAGATGATGGGATTTGTAGTTTGTTTTATTCATTGACAGGATGTGGACGTCGCTGGCCCAGCCTTAATTGCTCTTCAGAAAGTGGTGATTGGCTGCTTTCCTGAAGCATTGCAATCCATTTGGTGTACATGAACATATAGAGAGTCAGAGATGTGCAGTATGGAAACAGGCCCTTCAGCCCAACCTGTCTGTGCTTACCAGGTTTCCTAAATGGAACAAGTCTGATTTGCCTGCATTTGGCCCATGTCCTTCTTAAATCTTTCTTATTCATGTACCTATCTAAATATCTTCTAAATGTTGTCCTTGTACTCACCTTTACTACTTCCTCTGACAACTTGTTCCATACTTGCATCACCCTCTGTGTGAAAAGTTGCCCTCAGGTTTGTTTTTTTAAATCTTTTCCCTTTCATGATAAACCTATGCCCTCAAGTTTTAGACTCCCCTATCCACACCTTTTCTATGATTTTATCCTGATTTTATAAATCTCTATAAGGTCAGCTCTGACACTCCAGGAAAATAGCTCCAGTCTATTCAGTCTCTCCTTTATAAATCAAACCTTTCAGACTCAGTAACATTCTTATAAATATCTTGTTTCCAGTTTAATAACATGCTTCGTGTAGAAGGGCAACCAGAATAGTGTGGACTGCTCCAAATGTGGCCTCACCATATCTTGTACAGCTGTAACTTAATGTCCAAACTCCTGTACTCAATACTCTGATTGAAGGCACGCATGCCAAATGCCTCCTTCACCACCCTGTCTACCTGTGACTCCACTTTCAAAGAACTGTGTACCTGCACCTCTGGGTCTCTGTTCACTTGCCCTAGTTTGTCTTTCCAAACTGCAACACCTTACACTGATCTGCATTAAACTCCATTTGCCATTCCTTGGTCCACTGGTCCAGTTGATGAAGATGTCATTGTACTCGAAGTTAACCTTCTTCACTCTCCAGGATACCTCCAGTTTTAGGATCATCTGCAAATTTACTAACCATATCTCCTGTGTTCTCATCCACATTGTAGGTTTACACAGTGCTATTTGGGAGATAATTCCAAGATTTTGATATAATGACCAGGAAGGAATAGCAACATATTTCCAAGTTAGGATGGTGAGTTGCTTGGAGGGAATGTTGTAGGTGGTAATATTTTTAAATAGCTGCTGCCCTTGTCCTTCCAGATGGTCATGGGCTTGGAAGGTGCTATCTAAGGAGCCTTGGTGAATTACTGCAGTACCTCTTATATATAATACATGCTGCTACAGAGTGTAGGTGATGGTGCCAATCAAAGGGCTGCTTTGTTCTCAATGGTGCCGAGCTCCTCAAGTGTTGTTAGAGCTGCACTCACCCAGTCAATTGGAGAGTATTGCGGAATACCCTGACTTGTGCCATGTAGATGGTTGACTGGATTTGTAAGTTAGGAGCTGAGCTACTAAATGCAAGACTTGCAGCCTCGGACCTGCTCGTGTAGCCATGGTATTTCTATGACTTGTCCAGTTCGGATTCTGATCAAGGGAAAGTTCTCAGGGTGTTAATAGTGAACTTTCCATGATGGGTAATGGCATTGAATGGCAAGGCGTAATGGTTAGATTCTGTCTTGTTGGAGATGGTCATTACCTGGCACTTATGTGGCATAAATCTTCACTCCTCCTCCTCCGTTCATTAGTCTGTCTGCTTCCAGTAAAAAGCAGTGAATGCTTACTGAATTTATACTTTTTTTGCACACTCTGTTTCATTTAACTATAGCAAACAAAATTCACCTTTATTAACCTTACACAGAGCTTTTAGTTTTGACAAGCTGTCCTTGCATAGCACTTTTCCTGGATTCACTAAGTAGGCAAATATACCCTTTAATTGCTCGGAAGATATTATAGTTACTAATTCTATATTATTTGAACCTATATTCTCATACAAGTTGTTTTTTTCCATCAAATACCGTGCTCCAAGTTGGCCTGAGCCTATGCTATTTACTGATGGTTATCAATTTGGTCTACCATCAGAGATGACAGTGAGGGTAATAGCTTGTGACTCACTCCATTTACAGACCCTGAAAGCTGCACTGTTCAATCAGTACTGCAGTTTACTGCACTCCAATAGTGACAGAATGCTGTTTTACAGGAGCTGTTTTCCAATTAACCCACAGCCTTGTCCAATGCAGCAAGCAATTTTCAACTCGTCCTATGAGGTAAATGATCGTCCTTTTATCGAGCCCATGCACAAATGGCTTCATCGCACTATGCCACCTTTCACTGAAGGGACCCTCAGTGTATTAAGTGTATGAAGTGATTTACCTTTTCAATGTGAGTGGGATCCACTGGATTGTATAGAGAAGGAAATTGAAAAAGCAACAGTAATGGATTTGGTACGATTTAATTGGGGTCAATGACACCATCATTCCCTGGTGCAGCAAAATTCAGTAATTGATCCCAGATATATTTACAAATGTCAAACATTGCAAAGGAAGGCTGATTTGGAATGTCCACCGAGTTATCAAAGCAAACCAACTAGTCCAAGTCTATTTTTAACAGAATTCAAATTTACATGTACTTCTGCATAATTAGGTTCTGAACAATTAATAATAATTTTCCAGGTGTTTTTCATGATCAGTAAATCGAGTAAAATAATTTGAACTGTGATCTTTGTATGTTCCCACCTAACTCCTTTTATTGCCTAGCCAAACTCATCTTCCCTTTCTGTCCAATTCCACAAACTTGCAGACCTCCTCCAAACTTTCTGTCCTGGTGCCTGTGTCAGCTTTGGTGGGGGTCTGCCTCTCTTCGTATCTTCCATCAGTAATTTTTTTCTTCAGGTTTTTGTGTTTTTAAAAAAACCCTGGATTCCACTACCTTGCTAAGCCACTCCTTTATATTCAACCCCTACTTCCACTCTAAAGTCCTCCAATGTGTCGTCCCATCCCAAATCCCTGCCCATTGTTTCTGAAATGTCCCTGTCCCACTATGTAACAATTCTTGTCAAAGTCACAATTGGCATCATTTGTGTTTCTCCTTCATTTTTCAGCTGTGTACAGTCTATGGTTAACCACCCAACACTTTTCCAATACCTGGCCATAGAGGTCCACTTGGGTGGAACTGGTTTTGCTTGGCTCCATTCCCCTCTATCTATTTGTAGCCAGAGAATCATTGTGCAGGCTTTTATTCCTGTTCCTACAGTGTTATGTCTGTTTTTTTTCACCCCTCCCTCCTGCTCCGCACTGTAGGCTGATTCCCCGTGAAAACATAATGTCAGTTCTCACAAGTCTGCTGATGACACCCAGATCCGACTTCCATATCACCGCTCTTGATCTCTCCACTGTCATTAAATTATCAGCCTGCTTATCCTCCCTCCAGCACTCTTATTAATTATGTAGAAGACTGCAGTCTTTTACTTCAGTTCTGGGCACAAGGATCATTCCTTTGTTACTGATTGCTGAATCCTCACTGCAGTTTTCTTTCAATGTAAAGTTCACGATCAGGGTGCTTCAAGAGATGAGAACTGGAAACCATACATGCACAAACTAACGACTATTTATTACCGTTTACCGAAACATTGTTTAGCAGGACTCCATGAGAGACTTCTTCCCTTGGGTCCCACTCCAGTGTGAGATGACTTCACTGGCGTGATACTATTAGCATTATAAACATAATTAGCATACTAGCTCCTGACCTCTACTACACTGCCAACTAGACATTTGAGTCATTGTTGAGAATTCTTATTTCATACACTGTTACATCACCTGACCCCAGCTCTGCTTCAGCTCTTAAGGCCATTAGACATAGGAGCAGAAATTAGGCCATTCAGCCCATTGAATATGCTCCACTATTCAATCATGGCTGATAAGTTTCTCATCCTCATTCTCCTGCTTTCTCGCTGTAACCCTTGATCACTTTGATATTCAAGAACCTATCTATCTCAGTCTTAAATATACTCAATGACCTGGCCTCCACAGCCTCCAGTGACAATGAATTCCACAGATTCACCACTCTGGTTGAAGAAGTTTCTCTTTATCTCCATTCTAAAAGGTCTCCCCTTTACTCTAAGGCTATGCTGTTGAGTCCAAGTCTCTCCTGCCAATGGAAATATCTTCCCACCCTCCACTCTGTCCAGGTCTTTCCATATTTTGCATGTTTCAAACAGATCCCCCCCTCATCCTTCTAAACTTCATCAAGTATAAACCCAGAATCCTCAAACATTTCTCATATGTTAAGCTTTTCATCCCTGGGACCATTTTCATGAATCTCCTTTGAACACGCTCCAGGGCCAGTACATCATTCCTAAAATATGGGGCCCAAAACTGCTCCCAATACTCCAAATGTGGTCTGACCAGAGCCTTATAGAGCCTTCGAAGTACATCCCTGCTTTTATATTAAAAACCTGCTCACCCCTTCCTTTGTTACCTTTAGCCTTGATTACTATAATGCATTTATGATGACCTCCCACACTCAATTCCACCCGACTCCCAAAATCTGAGGTCCATCCAAATCATTGCCAGTTAAGCATGCTGTAATTTTAAAATTGACCTGTTTAAAATACATTTGTCATCTCAAATCTACCATTTTCAAATTAGTGCTTGCTATTTCATTCAAAGTGACTTAAGCTTGAGTTATCATTACAGGGTTAGTGCTGCACGGATGATTTCCACTATCCTTCATTGTCAGAGTGGGTGCCTACTGTTTTTTAGTTTGACTGACAACTCCAAGCAGTTATAAATTCTTTTAAGTAGAATAATGAATTCTGGTTTCTTTTTGAAAATTAAATTTAGTGCAGTGATTGAGTTTTTGATCCATAAAATTGTATTTTTTTCAAAATATCTGGTTAAACCCTGGTCTGTCCAAGAGAAGTTTCATATTGTGATGTTGGCCCACAGCTCTTGTGTTTTTCCCTCCTAACAAAGGATTAAGAAACTAAGATACTGTTGACATAACATTGACTGTCCCTCCTAACCTTGTGCCAAACTATCTTGTGAAAGGAAGCAGTAGGTTTGAACTCTTTATAAATAAATACGAGTTCCAGGCACAGGCTCACCTGTCTCAAGGATAAGATTTGCAATTCTAAGAAGCATTTGAAAAGGAATTAATGCTTTAAAAAGATGAGAATTATAATCAGATTATCTTCTCAATTCTCATGGAACGCAGAACAAAATAATTCATTTGTGACGTTGGCTGCAGGTTTATGCCCTATTCTCTCTCTCTCATGTTTTCAGGCCTAGATCATTACTCTGCCCATTCTTTGGCTGACTACCTACTATAGAATACTGTACACCGTTACCATTGAGTGAAATGATTCAGAGTAGAAAAAAGATGGATACTAATCTTTTAGTATCTCAACAGCCAGATTTTGGTGAAAAATACAACTTGGAATTTGGTATTTCTACCTATCTAGCTCTATTCAAACCTCTTGCCCAAAGTGTTTTCTTTAGTTTCATCCTATATATAAAACGTGCTTTATATCTTTGGCTGTATATGCTGGATAAGAAACTGCTACCTGTCAATCTGTATTGTTCCCATCATTTAACAATTTATGGAAGATTAAGCTGATTGAAAGAAATCTTACAGTTTGAGGAAATCTGCATGGACTATCTCAAATCGGATCGTCCCAAAATGAGACTGATAATCCTTCAGCACAGATGGCAATCCCTCTGATAGAATCAGCCTCAGAGAAACCAACACCTGATCTCCTCATAGCGTCAATCACAAAACTTCCTTTTTGAATAAACAAGTAATGCATCAAGCCGTTGGAGACAAAAGTTATATACACTCATATTACTAGTCTTGGATGTTTTGTGCACCAAGCATAAAAATTGAGATCTAGCTTCTCTTGACCAAGTGACATGTGACAAATTTCATTCGTTATTTTCTGCCACTTTGATATTATTTCATTCAGTGTGCAATGCTTTCACCTAAATGGTACATGGTTTTAAATTGTATAATGTAAATGCTTGTCTCTTAGCCAGATTTCAGAAAGCTGAAATAAAGCTAAATGGCTAGCAGTATCTTGAGAGAGATACCCAGACACTCACTCTCTCTCACTTACTTACATACTGATTCTCGCACGCACGCTCTCTCACAAGCGCGCACACTAATACACAGGTCTAAAAATTGGAGAGTAGAGAATTTGGCAGATTTGCCTGGGATAAAGCTTGATCTACAATGATTGAATATGATGGAGCAATTAGAGGAGTTCCATTATCAAAACCGTTGAGATTTGAATTGCTATAAAAAAAGATCAGTTTCCCTCCCCAGTATGTCATGGATTGTGTTTTTTTTAACGACCAGTTCATTATGGAAACTCTGCTCCCTGTCTTGTTTACTGTATACCCAATCCTATGGATCTCTCAGGACATGAGAGTTAATTTGTGACAGGAAATGAATACATTAAGAAGGTTTCTTGAGGGATTCATAGCTCAAAATATCTCAATGAATAAAGAAATTAAAATAATAAATGACAAATTTAATTTGAGACTGTTTAACATCATGTGAAGTCAAGTGGGAATGCAAAGCAGCCTCCATTAATCTGAAGGTGCTAACTCTATGTGCAGGTAGTGTTTCAACTTAGTGCAGCAGTTCATTTTCGGGATTCCTATCTGTTTGGTAACTATGTAAGAATAAACGGCAATACATATTTACATATGTAATAGTCAACAAATTAGACTAAGTGTTACATTGTATGAATAATCAAATTACTAATGTTATTGACACTGTTACAAATCTAACTGGGAACCACCATTTAGATCCTTAAAAGTTTACCGGGGTTGCATGCAGTGATGTCATGGCAGTTTGCTTAGAATTTATTAAGAACATAATTTTAGTGGCAATTCTGAAAGATTTAATTTTGAATATTGAAAGATGGGCATATCTAAACATCTGCTCCAAGCTTGGGGAAATTCAGACTCTTGTGACTCTAGTAGTCTCCATTTTTTTGAGTGATGATATGGAACAAAGCAGGCTATCATTTTCAAACAAAAGCATAATTGTGCCGATGTTGTAGATCTGAAACAAAACGAGAAAGTGCTGGAGAAAGCCTTCCAAGTCATTGAGGACATAAAACATTAATTCTGTTTCTGTTTCCACAAGTGACAGATCTGCTGAATTTCTGGAGCATTTTCTCTTTATTTGTCTTCTAGCATGTCACATGTCTGCTGAAGACTTCACAAGTAACCATGTGTAGTTAGGTGGGATCTCTAATTTTTTGGGTCAGTTGATGAGTCTCATCCTGCTAGCTAACTGCACCCTGTTAGACCTGATATGATTATTCCAGTGACTTGAGGATGGCATTTGTGAAAGGCAATGGAGACCATACATATGATCCAAGTCTTGCATTGGGACCTTGCAGAAGTGGGGCCATGTTGATCTCCATGGGAACTGCCCAGGTTGTTTGAACTGCTGACAGGTAAGTTCCTACCTCCCAGGGCCTTCTGCAAAAGTTCTCCTGATACTTATTAGATTAAGTAATACAGTCTGAATGACTTTGAGAGACTTGGCAGCCAAACAGATGAACTTGTTCTGGATTCAATGTTTTGGGATGCTCAAATATACTTGAAGCAATCATAGTATGTCAAATGTCAGGCCTTGGAGTTAAGGGCTTGAATGGGGAGGAATGTGTTTAGTATGTGCTGGAAAATGTTCTTTATCAATGCATAGATGTACCTACTAGACAAGGAGTAAAACTTGACCTTCTCATGGGAAATAAGGAGGGCAAGTGACTGAGGTGTTAGTGAGGGAGTACTTTACGACCAGTGACTACAGTTCTATTAGTTTTTAAATAGTCATAGAAATGGGTGGCCTGGTCTAGCAGTTAAATTGGGGCAAGGCCAATTTAGAAGGTATGAGGCAGGAACTTTCAAAAGTTGATTGGGGGAGGCTGTTCGCAGGCGAAGGAACGACTAGCAAATGGGAGGCTTTTCAAAGTGAGATAACGAGAGTTTAGAGACAGTGTGTTTCTATTAGTGTGAAGTGCAATGCTGGGAGACATTGAGGACACTGGATGACTAGAGATATTGATACTCTGGTCCAAACAAAGAATGAGGCATATGTCAGGTATAGACAGCTGGGATCAAGAGAATCCCTTGAGTATAGAGAGAGAGAACGAGTGTACTGCAGAGATCAGGAGAAATAAAAGGAGACACAGTTTGGCAAAATGAGGTTAAGGAGAATCCAGAGATTCTACAAGGACATTAATGGCAAAAGAGTAACTGGGGAGAGATAAAGGTCCCTTAAAGATCAATGAGGCCATCTGTGTGTGGAGCTACAAGAGATTGCTGATATACTAAACAAATATTTAGTATCAGTATTTATTGTGGAGAAAGACTGAGGCAAGGGAACTTGGGAAAATAAATAGTGATGTCTTGAAAAGAATCCACATTATAGAAGAGGTGGTGCTGGCAAGTCTTAAAACGTACAAAGGTAAATAAATCCCTGAGATCTGATCAAATGCATCCCAAGATGTTGTGGAAGCTAGGGAAAAAAAAATGCCAGATCCCTTACCAGAGATATTTGTCACCAGGCACACCTGAGGTGCCAGAAAAATGGAGGGTAGCTAATGTTGTGCCATTATTTAAGAGAGCCTGCAAGGAAAAAGAACTATAGGCTAGTGTTCCTTATGTCAGTGGTGAGTAAATTTTGGAGATGACTGTAAGAGACAGTATTTACATGCAGGTGAGGATTGGGGACAGTCAACATGGCTTTGTGTTGGAAAATGTCTTGGCAAACATGATTAGTTTTTATTAAAAGAGGTGACCAAGAGCATAGATGAAGGCAGAGTGGTAGATGTTATCTACATGGACTTTAGCAAGGCCTTCAACAAGGTTCTGCCCATGAAAGGCTGCTTAGAATGTTAGATCACATGGGAATCAGGGAGAGCTAGTGGCTTGACAATAGGAGATAGAGGTGGTTGTTCAGACTGGAAGCTCGTGATAAGCGGTGTTCCACAGGGATAGGGTACACTCCCCTTCATCATTTATAGAAATGATTTTCAAGGTTTGTGCGAAGATTTGTAGCTCGGGTGCTCGTTGTTGTGGTTCTGTTCGCCGAGCTGGAAGTTTTTGTTGCAAACGTTTCGTCCCCTGGCTAGATGACATCATCAGTGCTTTGGAGCCTCCTGCGAAGCGCTTCTTTGATGTTTCTTCCGGTATTTATAGTGGTCTGCCCTTGCCGCTTCCGGGTGTCAGTTTCAGCTGTCCGCTGTAGTGGTTGGTATATTGAGTCCAGGTCGATGTGTTTGTTGATGGAGTTTGTGGATGAATGCCATGCCTCTAGGAATTCCCTGGCTGTTCTCTGTCTGGCTTGCCCTATGATAGTAGTGTTTTCCCAGTCGAATTCATGTTGCTTGTTGTCTGCGTATGTGGCTACTAGGATAGCTGGTCGTGTCGTTTCGTGGCTAGTTGATGTTCATGTATGCGGATTGTTAGCTGTCTTCCTGTTTGTCCTATATAGTGTTTTGTGCAGTCCTTGCATGGTATTTTGTAAACTACATTAGTTTTGCTCATGTTGGGTATCGGGTCCTTTGTTCTAGTGAGTTGTTGTCTGAGCGTGGCTGTTGGTTTGTGTGCCGTTATGAGTCCTAAGGGTCACAGTAGTCTGGCTGTCAGTTCTGAAACGCTCCTGATGTATGGTAGTGTGGCTAGTTCTTTTGATTGTGGCATGTCCTCGTTCCGTGGTCTGTCTCTTAGGCATCTGTTGATAAAGTTGCGCGGGTATCCGTTTTTGGCGAATACCTTGTATAGGTGTTCCTCTTCCTCTTTTTGCAGTTCTGGTGTACTGCAGTGTGTTGTGGCCCTTTTGAATAGCGTCCTGTTGCAGCTTCGTTTGTGTGTGTTGGGGCGGTTACTTTCATAGTTTAGGACTTGGTCTGTGTGTGTTGTTTTCCTGTGTACCCTTGTGGTGAATTCTCCGTTCGGTGTTCTCTGTACTATCACGTCTAGGAATGGGAGTTGGCTATCCTTTTCTTCTTCTCTCGTGAATCAGATTCCTGTGAGTGTGGCGTTGATGATCCGGTGTGTATTTTCTATTTCCGTGTTTTTGATGATTACAAACGTGTCATCGACATATCTGACCCAGAGTTTGGGTTGAATTTGTGGTAGGGCTGTTTGTTCTAACCTTTGCATAACTGCCTCTGCTATGAGTCCCGAGATTGGTGATCCCATGGGTGTTCCGTTGATTTGTTCGTATATCTGATTGTTGAATGTAAAGTGTGTAGTGAGGCACAAGTCCAGTAGTTTAAGTATGCCGTCTTTGTTGATAGGTTGTAGTTGTTGTGCTTAAAGGCAGAATGACGGTCATCCTAGATAAATCAGATTACATCAAAAAAGCACAACAACTACTCGCAGATACCAATACCTACCAAATGAAGGATTCTGACCCCACACCACAACTCACCAATAGAATAAATAACACACTAAGGAATCTACAAAAAAACGGACAGATAACCAAAGCTGACCTACAAAGAATGAAACCGGAAAGCAACAACACCCCCAGATTCTATGGACTACCCAAAGTACACAAACCAGACATCCCACTCAGACCCATAGTATCACCACCAGGAACACCAGCATACAAACTTGCCAAAGAACTACAACAGAAACTGAAACACCTGGTCAGCGGATCCAAACACTCCATACAATCAACACAGGAATTCTTGGACGTCATCAGGAATACACACATAGACAAAGAAGAAACCATGATCTCATTCGACGTAACGGCACTGTTCACTTCGATTGACAAAACTCTAGCCAGAGAAACAATAGCCAACCTACTGGACATACAGAACAGAAAACAGGAGGCGGAACCTATCAACAAGGACGGCATACTTAAACTACTGGACTTGTGCCTCACTACACACTTTACATTCAACAACCAGATATACGAACAAATCAACGGAACACCCATGGGATCACCAATCTCAGGACTCATAGCAGAGGCAGTTATGCAAAGGTTAGAACAAACAGCCCTACCACAAATTCAACCCAAACTCTGGGTCAGATATGTCGATGACACGTTTGTAATCATCAAAAACACGGAAATAGAAAATACACACCGGATCATCAACGCCACACTCTCAGGAATCTGATTCACGAGAGAAGAAGAAAAGGATAGCCAACTCCCATTCCTAGACGTGATAGTACAGAGAACACCGAACGGAGAATTCACCACAAGGGTACACAGGAAAACAACACACACAGACCAAGTCCTAAACTATGAAAGTAACCGCCCCAACACACACAAACGAAGCTGCAACAGGACGCTATTCAAAAGGGCCACAACACACTGCAGTACACCAGAACTGCAAAAAGAGGAAGAGGAACACCTATACAAGGTATTCGCCAAAAACGGATACCCGCGCAACTTTATCAACAGATGCCTAAGAGACAGACAACGGAACGAGGACATGCCACAGCCAAAAGGACTAGCCACACTACCATATATCAGGAGCGTTTCAGAACTGACAGCCAGACTACTGCGACCCTTAGGACTCATAGCGGCACACAAACCAACAGCCACGCTCAGACAACAACTCACTAGAACAAAGGACCCGATACCCAACATGAGCAAAACTAATGTAGTTTACAAAATACCATGCAAGGACTGCACAAAACACTATATAGGACAAACAGGAAGACAGCTAACAATCCGCATCCATGAACATCAACTAGCCACGAAACGACACGACCAGCTATCCTAGTAGCCACATACGCAGACAACAAGCAACATGAATTCGACTGGGAAAACACTACTATCATAGGGCAAGCCAGACAGAGAACAGCCAGGGAATTCCTAGAGGCATGGCATTCATCCACAAACTCCATCAACAAACACATCGACCTGGACCCAATATACCAACCACTACAGCGGACAGCTGAAAATGACACCCGGAAGCAGCAAGGACAGACCAGTATAAATACCAGCAGAAACATCAAAGAAGCGCTTCGCAGGAGGTTCCAAAGCACTGATGATGTCGCCTAGCCAGGGGACGAAACGTTTGCAACAAAAACTTCCAGCTCGGCGAACAGAACCACAACAGAAATGATTTAGATACGAATATAGGAGGCATGGTTAGTAAGTAAGAGTCTGTCTCCATGCTGTACGATTCTATGATATTCAGAATGACCAGTTTCTCAGGACAGATGAGGAAATTATCCGCTACACTGATATCTTCTCTCTGTCCATAGTGCTGTTTGCAGATGGGAAAGTGTGGCGTGTAAACTGGCTGTCTTTTGACATTGACTTTCTGAGCTGAGCGTGTTCTTCATTTGATTCAGTTGAGTTCACTCGGTTGCTGAGCTGTGGCTGGTAGAATTCTGATGGTTGTAGATGCAGAATTTCTGATTCTACATTTCCTTGACAAACTGACATCACCTTGGTCAGGTCTTGCCACAGGGATACAGGACAAAGTATCTGCTGTCTGATCAGAACATGTTATGTCTTTGCTTCAAACCTCATCATCCTCTGTCTGAATCATTGTACTTGTGGAGGTGTTTGTGCAAACTCCTTAAAATTTAAGTGTGACACCGAAGATTTGTGGTTTGTCTCTACCTCTACCTTACCTGTGCAAAATCTGACAAGCAGCTCATGCTGCTTTCTCAGACACAGTGTATCTTTTTCCAGTCCTTGTCAATGAAGAGGATGCATGAACTAGTCTTTGCTTTCCATTCTTTGTCACCTGGAAGAATAGAGAAGGTATGTTGGCGGCAATGATGGGAGATAGTTTTGGGTCATAATGAACTAAAATGTCAGGGTATGTCAACATCTCTGTCTGATATCCTTAAAAAAACCTCAGTGTTATGTCTGAGCACCATGTATTGTCATTACAGCTGAAGAAGTGACTCTTATCATAACTAGTTTGGGCAAGACTTGGCAATGTGGCTTACCATGTTTCTGAATTTCTGGAGATCATCACGTTCTGAGGAGCTGGAACCTTCTTGATTGTTCACGTAGGTCAACTGTGACACTGGATATCTCCACACTATGCCCAAGGAACTTAACAGTCGACTCCAAAAATATGCATTTTTTTTGTGGAGTGCACATCCTGCTCCCTGCAGGTGTTGTAACACAAGGCTGTACTTTAGTGTCATATTTTGTCTGTGAAGATTCATGGACTAGGATATCATCCATGTAAACATATGACTCGACTCAATCCTTCTAGGATGTTTGACATTGTCCTCTGGAAGGTTTCCATTGCTCATGTGATGCTGAACAATAGTGAACCAAAACCTCCCAATTGGGATAAAATAAGATTCTAGACAGCTTGGAATCTTCTTCAAGGTTCGCTGCCAACAACCAGCTAAGCTGTTGTCCACAGATGCCATAGGCTGTGTTTCACTTTCAACTGCTTTGTGAGATTTGTGCACATTGTGTTAGATCCATGGGGTTTTGCTACTGGGTCCATGCCAGGCACCAGCTTGTTTCTGTCACGGATTGAATAACCCCTTGTTTAACATAGAATCTGCTTCCTCCTTTACTTTTGATGATCGGAAAAGGAATTTTCTTTCCTGTTTTAAACCAAATCCCTGTCTTTGGTTCAGCACCTAGAATGATGTGGTATGTTGCGTTCAACTTTGAGTGCTGTGAACCTCTGTAGAATGTAGGCCCTGAGTTTTCAGACTTTGATCACTCTACTTTCCATGAGTTTCTCAGACTCTCCACTCTGCAAATCCGAGTTGTTGCAGGCTCTCATGTTGTGATTAATTCTAGTTTGGTATCATATCTGCTTTCGATGAACTTCCATTGTATCTTGAAGGCTAGCATTCAGCCTCGAACCATGACTTCCTGGCTTCCATATTTATTATGATGACTGAAGATAACTTTTATCTAATCACATTTCAGCACCTCTGTTTCTTGTGCCTCCTCTATTTCACACATCTTGACACCATTCAGAAGTTTCTCTTTTTGCTTAGTTTCTACAGACGTCTTGCTGTGGCTCACAACCTACAAGTGACTGTTTGTTTTGTTGGAAACGGCACTCAGCCTCTTTGGCAGGACATTCTTTACATCTGTGTCTTTTCTTGTTACATTATGAGTCAGCTGTGGTGGTTGATAGATGTTGCTCTTCTCTCTCCTGTCTTTTACACGGCCCACTCTCCATTTTGAAACTTGACATATTCCATTGGGTTAGTCACTTTGTGCTATGGCTCTTCCAGTTACTATGTCATGAATCAGTTTTGCTCCTTGACTTTGTTTGTCCAGTTGAATTACTTTTGTTTTAGGTTAGACCATCCCTTGACTGCTGTCCTGACAAAGCTTCATTTCAATCTCCGAAACAATTGTGTCCCTCATTCGTTCATTTTCTAAGATGCCACATTCACAGTTCTCTGCCCATCTGTGCAGATGGTTTACGAATGTATCAATTATTTTGCCCTTGTTGATGGGCGTGTTTGTCAAATTTAAATGTTTGATAATTATTATCTTTCACAGATTGAAGGAGGCATCAAATACTTCTGTGATTTGGCTTTTTCCTTCCTTGTCCATCCTCTCTCTAAATAGGATATCATCTGTATTACCACCCATCGCATATGATAACATATTGATCAGCTTGCTTTTGACTGTGCACCAGCCCAGACTCAATAAATTGGAAATTATTCGCTCCAATTAAGTCATGCTCCTATTTGGTTGAAACCTGTGTATTGCCCTATCCAGAATGGCAGAAGATTTCCATATTTGTATTTATCATTCACAACATATAATATTCTTGGTCTCGTTATGCAATATTTCCAGAAACTGCTGAGGTAAGGGTAAAGATAATCACAAACTTCATTAAGAAAGGTCTTACTATGGCTTCATCCTGCTGAGAGTTTCTGAAGGTGAGCAAGATCATGTGACTTTACATCACTTCCTGTGACTCATCAGCAAGCCATACGTTTGAGAATCAACCCTTCTTCATCTTATTTGACCATGACCTGAAGTCTGACCCCATATCCTCCCAATCAAAAAAGACATCTTCCTTCTATCTCTGATGTTATTCCTATCTGAGCCCATCAATTACTGCAACCATCATCTTTATATTTATTTCCAGCCTTCACTGTTCCAATGCTTTCATATTAACCTTCCATTCTCCATTAGTTCAGCCTAATCAAAAGATGGCTGCTTAGCTCCTTTTCAACCCTGGTTACCCATTGCATTCTTCTTTGTATGATCTTAATTGGTTTTTGCACTCCTAGAGCCCCATAATTTAACATATTTATCTTCGCATTTCTATCCTTTCATGGCCTCTGATAGTTTCCAGACCTGGAAAGCACACCATCTCTCTTTAATACCGGCCTTTAATGTGTCCATTTTTTCTTTCATTCTACCAATGCCTCTTGAAATCTCTACCTTACCCTCTCCATGTTATGGCCCGCCTTCAGAACCAAGGAGTGCAGTCTAGTGATAATATCTAATCTGTTCAATGTTTCAGACATTTTCTGATGGTATTATAATAATACGCTCAGGCTACAAGTTTTCTGACCTCTTTCTCATTGGCCCACTCTCCTGCCCCATTACATCTTATTAAATTTAACCGTTTGCTGGAATGGGTGGAATTTTAGCTTCAATTGCAGTCAAGAAACTGAGCACAAATTGGACTTAAAATTGCTCGTTTCTGGCTTAAGTTTCTGCCTAAAGTGAAATCTTTAATGAAGCAGTATCATTGGAGAGTATAATGGAATGCTGTCATTGTCCTTCACATTAATTTATTAATAACTGTGTTTGAAGAGGGGTAAGCTTTTAGTAATATAGCTGAAAATGCAAGTACAACTTTATCACAAAGAATAAGCATTTATAATGTTTTCTCTTCCTGAGTAACCTGATTTTAAATCACTGTAAATGGTTTAAAATCTAGACGGAACCACTTAATTTTTAAATGGTGTACATCAGGCACCTTCTGACTAAATTAAATCATTTTTAAAATGCCGATGAACTTCTGAAATGTGCTTTGTGTGCCTATAAAAATCAGTTTGATGATGCTCCTCAAGCAGAGAGGAATTTGCCCTGCTCGTTATTTCAGTCTGAGGGAGTGTCGTCAGTTCTGTGGGTGGCACTGCCTTTGACGAACTTCGTTTTAAAGCCCGTTTTGAAATTCGCGGAAAGTCGAGTGACATTTGAGAATACGTGTGCTTAAAACTTCCCAGTGTTTCATCAAGGACTGGCTGCTTCCCAAAGGCAACTCTAGTGGTAACTCTGTCCCCATTGAATATCATGGCATGATCTGAAGAGCAGGAGCATTTCTGCTGATGCATTGACCAACCCCTGTTTCTTCAGCAATGCCTCGGTTTATTGAATTGCTAATTGTGGAATCTTGCTGTCCATAGAATGGCAGTCACCTCTGCAACACTGAGTAAAGATCCATCAAGACTACCTGGGAACCTGACTGGTACTATGTAAATGATTTTGCTTTATCACAGTGGTGCTAATTCATGCTGGCATCTGATTCCATGACCATTATCCATGTGTGAAACAGGACATGGGAGGACTTCCATCATATGATTGATGGGGAGAATCTTTAACCCAAATGTCTGACTTGAGATTAATGCTGTCTGCTTTCTGTTGATTGAGGGAGAACGGAGATCGCTGATTACTGTTCCTTGAGGATTCTGAGATCAGTCTAGTTCCATTGCCATGATACTTGATAATACTGCCACCTCTTATAATAGGTATTTATCTATGTGCTTTCATGGTGTAGTTGCTGGCAGTCACTGAAAGTATGGAAAGATGCAGTGAACATACAAATGCGGAGCCAGAATACACTGTGAGACATAGAAGTAGGAGTAGGAAAAATCAGTCCATTGAGTCTTCTCTACTATTCAATAGCATTGAATCTGATTCCCTGCTGCCTAGCAACTTTGGATGCCTGTTGTATTACAGGCATACATACCATTCAGCAGTGCATGTGCAAAGTGTGGCACCTTGCCTTTGTTGAAGCTACCTGCTCCACTTTTAGGTAGCTGCATCTAAAACAGCTGGCACCAAACAGTTGGAGCAGATGTGAAAGAGGGCTATAACCTGGTATTTGGTCCCGTGTTCAATTTTCCATTAGAATGGCTGCAGGTGGTACCACAAAGAGGAAAATCCCATCAAAATGATTAGCGATAGTAGGTTCATTGCCATCCTTGATATTATCTTCCAGTAACTTCTTACCTGTGCAGGAAGCTTTCTATAACGGCTATTGGATAATATGCCAGGAGGAACCCTGGCTGTTTGTTGCTTTCCTTCATTGGCAAGCACAGCGGCACTGACTACCCGGTGCTCCAATTGAGAAAGCCAAGCCCGACCAAGCGAACACCCAGTCCTCTTGCTTGAATGACTTGGTTCTACATTGATCAGTATTGTTAACAAGTCAGCCATGAAGAACCTCTTTAACAGGAATTCTACAGTGAATTTCAGTCTTAATTGCATTTTAAATTCAAACAGGTGAAAAGTAAGTTTTCCCTGCTCCTGCGGCATGTGTAGTATGAATCATGATTCTATTTCAGTTTGTCCCTGAGCCATTAAATTAATGCTTCTCTCTGCAGGCAAACCTGGTGTCACCAGATGTCAAGGGATGTCTTCATGTGGATTTAATCGGAAAAAGCTTCCTGTTGGAGGTGAAAGAAATCTATGCAACAACAGAATATTAGTTTTAAAATATTCGTTTTGTGTAGTGTCACTTATGTGATTGATGAGGTTCTGCTAGTATGTCCCACCGCATCTGACCTCCGTACCTCAGAATCAATCATTCTCCTAGGTTCGATCTTTCCTGTTTGGATGAGTTGAAGATTTTGTGTATATTAATTTTTCGAGTGAATGGTGTATGGGCCGGTGCAAAGCAGCATCCCTCCTACACAGACGAGCAACAGTGACGATTGCCTGATGCCACACATACTACAGCACCGGCTGTAATGGATATTAATTGTACTTGAGGTTCACTGCTTGTTTTCAAATGTTTCGACCTTGTGTGATTGCTCCCTCTCGCCTCCTCTTGTTCTTCCTCTGAGTGTTGTGCCTGAGAGGTCAGGGCATCCTAGTTTTGCTGGCACAATCCCAGATTTCCACTGAAATTCCTGATGTCCCAGAAATCCTGCTCAGTTGTTTGATCTCCCAATTTTTTTTCAGCTTTTCCCTTTTTGAACCACCTTCAAACAATGCCAGTGGCATACAGGCAGCAGAAACATATCAATGCAACCAGAATGTCAACCAATTCAGTTCAGTAGCTGGTGATGGGGAGGAGCCCACGTACAGTATTCAATCCATCGACTCTGTTCCACCAATCAATGAAACCATGGCTGACCTGAGAATCATAGGACCCTTACAGTGTTGTCATAGGCCATTCAGCCCATTGAGTCCTCACTGACTCTCCAAAGAGCATCCCACCCACTGCCGCCCCCCCCCCCCACCACCGACCCTGTCCCTGTAACCTTGCATTTCTCTTGACTAATCCAGTTAGCCCACACATCCCTGGACATTAAGGGCATTTTATCATGTCCAATCCACATAATCAGCACAACTGTGGACTGTGGGAGGAAACCCACGCAGACACAGGGAGAATGTGCAAACTCCCCACAGGCAGTCGTCTGAGGCTGGAATCGAATCTGAGTCCCTGGTGCTGTGAGGCATCTGTATGAACCGCTGAGCCACTGTACTGCCCTAAATGCTAAATTCCACTTTTCTGCCTTTGGCCCATAATCCTTGATTCCCTTACTGATTAAAAATCGAAGAGCCTATAAGACGTTGGATGATTGAGAGCTGATCCTCGCAAGATACCACCAGGTAAGTTAATGTGCCTGGAGCTGTCACGTGCACTGTCCATGATGTGGTGCTAATGGTGTCTCTTCGTAACCATTGATGCAGATGGGCTGAACAAAGTACATATGTGCAGCAGGCTGGGCAGCTCTAGGTAAAAGTGCTCAATGAAAGCAGCTCAGTTATACAGCAGAGTAGTACAACCAGTGAGATTCTCAGCTGTTGCTATGAAATTCCGTATTTCCAGGAGTTGGTCAACGTGTCCCAGTTTTGGAAATCCGTCCATGCTATGGTCTGGTTGGTGAGTGAGAATCCTGCAAAGCAAGCACAGATGTCAGTGATGCTATCTGAATAGGTACTCAGTGGCATGTAGGAGTAGCTGGCCGGATTTAATGTCCCAGTACAACAACCCTCCTGTTCCAAAAGATGCACTTGTTATAGGAGAACCCGAACAGTGACCTCTCCTTGCTGCAGGATCGACAATGTACTGCATCACCCCTTCCAGTTTTAACGTTTTTGCACTGGATGCACATAATGCTGATGTGTTCACATTGCTGAAGTTTTTTGCACCAAGATCTCACTGTTATCTTACATGGGTTAGAAAGCTAACTGGGGTTGGGAGTCATTGGTGAAAGTTGGCCTCATCAGCATATGTGAGTGTTGTTTGAAAGCACGACACCTTATGGATCATTGGGTGATAAAACAGTTGGGCTGTAATGTTGGGCTAATTTATGTATTGTTCAGTTCGTGTAAATTGAAATGTTGAGTAAAGCTCAAAAGAAGTGCTGCAATTTCCACTAATAATTCTCGAGTAGGTTGCATATCATATGAACAGAGACTGTTTTATTATTGCTGTGATACCAGCCACTGGTGAAATAACACACCCAAATAGGAATACAGTCGACATCGTGATCACATGGTTTGTACATTTATAAAAGTGTTGCCTCAAATTGATCATATTTTCAAACATGGGTGTTGAACATCGGGTATCTTTGAAACCTACAGAGGAGTTTGAAAAACTTGTTTGTGTTCTGGAGGATCTGATAGTTGAATGTAAAGACTCCAGTGACATTTGCTCTATACTGTATATTCTAACCTACAGTGCCAATGATTTCCTGTTATTGGTAATGACTGTCATTTACATTTGCGGTTTTGGTAAGGTAACATAAACACGTTTTGTCAAAGTCAGCGTTGACATGCCAGATTTCAAGTTGAAACAAAGCCGGGCAGTTAACTGTCAGTCGGCATTAATGGGTAAATTCTCCATGGGAACACCTCTGCCAGTTAGAGTCAACTTGCCAACAATCAGCATTCCTTTCTCAGACAACACAAATGTTGGTTTCCCTTACAATGATATTCCTGCAAAATGTCCTGACAAGTACAAGATAACAATAATTACCAAAATGGGTCTTTTGTTTTTCAAACAATGCTCCAGTTCTGTTATACCAAATAACTATCTATAATAGAAACAGTTGAGCAGTCCATGTGATAGATTTGTTTTGCTTAATCTTTAAACCCATTTTTTTCTTTTAAAAATAAGGTCCATGATAGATGATTCCACAAAGCTAAAGTGGTTATAGTGTAAGTATATGACCCATTTCTTCAGTTTTTTTTGCGGTCTGTTCTTCTTGCTTCTTTTGCCAAGCGGTTACACTAAGTAATTTTACTTGATATAAGAAGACATCAGATCCCATGGCATTGTCTCATTTTTGCTACATTTGGATATTGATCTACTTCTGTAGTTGCAAATAATACTGAACATTGTGCAATCATCAGCAAACATGCCCACTTGTGATCTTCTGTTGGATGGAAAGCTATTGGTAAAGGAACTGATGATGGTTGGGCTTTGGACACTCCCCTGATGAATTCCTGTAGTGATGCCCAACAGCTGAGGTGATTGATCTCTAATAACCACACCATTTTCCTTTGAGCATCTGTCATAATAATCTTGTCTGCTTTTGTGAAAATACAATCAGCCAACTTAAAGTGAGCAATGGCATAGGAAAGGTTATTTTTAATATAAAGAAATATCTAGTGTCATTTACCAGAAGAGACAGTGCTTGTAAAATTAACAAACACGTTGCATCTCAAATCCTGATGAGATAAAGCCTGCAAGTAATCTAATTTATTGACCTGAAATTGATACCAATGATTTAGACGACAACCAGTTTGCCTGGGGGTGATCTTCAGCAGTGACCTTAAAGCTGTCAGTCCATGTTAAAAACTGACCATCATATTTGTTCTGCAGACCAAGCTAATTTTGGATATTGCCGCAGGATATCTATCAGTATCCAAAACACAGCCTGTTCTGGGCCCTTTTTGTTTTCAGAAAAAACAAGTAAGGCTAGGACTCAGTGGCAGTGACAGATGTTTTCAACCAACCTGTTCAGGGATGTTATGAGACACCTCTGGAGCAGGTGGTAATTGAATCCTGGCTTAGAGATAGTAATACTACCCCTGCACCACAAGAGCCTTCCTCCTCAGTGGTGGTGACAGGCCATTGGAGCGGGAGAAAACCATTTTTCTTACCCTTTAGCCTATTATGCCATTCAATAAGAATACAGCTGATCAGATTATGGCCTTATTCCTCCACATTCCTGCATCCCCAAGATGATTGTTGACTCAAAATGTTTATTTGAAAACTATTATTAATCTGTGAATTATTCACATGAATCTGCAGGATGGGCAGGAAGATAAATGAATGGGTTAGGTCAAGAAAAGGAGTCACTGAATCACCAGGGTTGCTAAGTACAGTTAGAGGGTGAATGCTAACCGTGTATGGACATTAGAAATGAAAAGTCAGTAAGTATGTCTTGCAATAATTGAAGGCGAAGTTGCAGGTAAAAACAGAAGGAGAAGAAAAGTTGAAAAGGTGGATAGTGCTGAGATACTGGTTAAAGAAAGCTTGGAGAAAGGCTGAAATGGTAGGGATGATGCTAGCCATCCCACTGATGCTATGTTGAAAACATGCAAGCATTATACTTCATAATGAACTAGCAAATCAACAAGATACCTGCTGCAATTTTTTGTTATTATTATTTCCAAAGACTTGCAATGGAATGAGAGCACTGACACCACATTATATATAGAGCTGTCATCACAATGTGCAGAACATGAGGAACAAATAGGTACATGGATTAGTGGTACTTATTATTGCAAATAGGTGACCTCAACCTTCACCCTTGTGCGTTAGACTCTCCGATATTAATTTGCAATTGGCTCGAGTTGAGGAGTGCAGATGCTTCTCGCTGAAAAAACATATTGCTAGGTTCTGTTTCATTAATTAATCCCAGTTGTGTTCAGTTTAAAAGCTGTTAAAGGTTTGAACATAACAAATCATTTGTGTAATTCAGCCCCTAAATTATAGCAATGGACGGAAAATATAGATCATATTTATGTGATATTTGTTGGGAGATTGTGTATAATAGCTTCTATTTCCTCTATAATTGGAATTTCATTCAGCCCTGATTTATTTCCAATCTGGATTTATTTGGTCTAACAAAAGATGCCAGTAAACATCCAATTAGGGCCAAACAAAATTGAGGCTCTTTTTTTAAAACAGAGCTCGGAGTACTAAGAATAATGAATGTTTCTGATGCGATTCACAATGAATCACGTTGACACCCACATAGTTCAAATAGACTTGTGTATTCTTAATTATCCAGCAGTTCATGGGAACATTTGTTTGAATATCTGCCTGAAAAATCTAAGGCAAGAAGGAATAAAGGATTCAGTGGCGCTGAAGAATGATGCTGTGCATCAGACAGAATTAATTAATTGATGTTCTGCAAATGTGGTGTATTGGTAACATCACGCAGCATGTCGGTGGCAATTTAAAATGATATTCACAAAAAACAAAGTATCTTAAATAAAGTAAACTCTGAGCTAAGATGAATTTGTTTTTGATCAGTTGTCTGAAGCCTCTGTGCAATTAAAACTCAGTCTCAATAGCCGTAGAAAAGGTAAGAGCTGAAAGCCGTGTACCTATGAGAGACCACAACAAACCATAGCTTGATTAGTATCAATACACACTGCTGATGCAGTGAAGGCAGTGGGAAAGAATAAGTGAGCTGATATTGTGTCAAGTCAAAAAGATGTAACGCTAATTGTTAGTGTCCCTTTGTGAGTGAAAGGAAGTAACGTCTTTGGAGTATCATGTCTGTGACAGGAGAATTAACTATTAGATTCACATGGTGATGCAATCCCGCTCATTTGTTTTGCCCAATTCTTTGCATCTCATTGTTGATTTGCACTGTGGTATTCATGGCTTTGGTTGGACCTCTTCTGCTTAAAAAGATTTGGGTTTGTCAAATATCAACTTGAGACCCATAATCAAAATGAATTCATCTCGTTTCAGGGTGTTCATTATTTTGACAAAAGGAAAAAAAACATACTTCCTAATCAGCAACCTTGTGACATCTCCAGTGTAACACATTCATGGTGTGTCAGTTAATCATTTCTACCTGTGTCCAGTCTGGTAATTGCACTCTGCATCTAAGCCTGATACTCCTTCCATCTTTAGATTGCTCGTGTGATCATCAAACCAAGATTCCTGGCAATTCTCAGGTGATAGGAATATCTTTCATACTGCAGTTTGGGAGAGACAATGAAAATTAATAAATTATTTATCCCCTGACAAATAACAAACTTGGGTTAGAAAATGCTGGCTTTTCTCAGGCTTTTGCTCCCTGCTACAGACCATTTGGTAAACCTGCCTGAAGCAGTAATTGACTGCTCACTTCTGGGGCTCTGTCCTACCCCTGCTTGACAGCAGAGTAGCTCATTGGTTAGCACTGCTGCCTCACAGTGCCAGGGACCCAGCTAGATTCCACCCTTGGGTGACTGTGTGGAGTTTGGATGTTCTCCCTGTGCACGTGTGGGATCCCTCTGGGTGCTCTGGTTTCTTCCCACAGTCCAAAGATGTGCAGAATAGGTGGATTGGCCATAGTGTCTCGGGATATATTGGCTAGGGGATTGGCCATGGGAAATGTGGGGTGACAAGAATAGAATAGGGAGTTGTGCCTGTTTGGGGCGTTCTTCAGAGTGTCGGTGTGCACTCCGTGAGCTGAATGGCCTTCTTCCACACTGTACATACTTTATGATTCTCTTCTTGCCTACCTTTACCAGAGTCTTGGCCTGTTGTAACACTGCCACATATTGATGGTATGCCCAGGCTTTTGAGTACTGAGATTAGTTTGATCATCACATGTTGTGTCCTGTTTCCATCCTCCATCATTACGCATTTCCCTCAACAGATCGTTGTTTCAGGAGATGGAACTGGAACTGATTTAACTGAGAGATCAGGAACTGTGACGCTTCCAAGGTCAAATGTCAGTGTTTAGCTAAAAGAAAAGCCAGGTCCTTTACCATTTTGACCTTCTATGTGAGCCCCTCAAATTACCCTGATCTGAGGGCAAAAATGTCCTTATGTTGTCATGGGAACAAAGCTGCAGTGGGCAATCCTTGTGAACCAAAACTAGACAAATTTATAAATAAATTTTTGTCAGCACTTTGTCAATGCCTTTCTGTGAAATTCTTTTTAGGATATTTGAATAAATGTTCAAATAAATTTAAAATTAAATTCTAAGCAAACAGATTACTGCTCCCATTGATGAAGTCATGATTGATGAACCTGCTGTGTTAAGTACTTAAACATGTTTGAATGAAAAAAAAATTGCCATTTTTGCCTAAAGCTCAAAGATTACCCTATTTAACTCGTTGCCAAGTAGAAATGAAGAACAGCTTTACTCAGAAATTGATATTTAACTGTTAGAGAGTTAGACAGTTTATATGAGAATGCTACCTGTGTAATGGGATTGATCGTTACAGACTTTGTGGGATTTGTAGCGGTGTGTGTGTGTGGCAACACAAATCGGTAAGTAGTTTTGTAAATATGGGTATTCCAGCAACACCACTCTGACTTGGCTAAAACATGCGAAGGTGTGTGTCAATAGTGTGGTGGAATTCTCTCCACTCGCAGTCTGGAAATTGGCAAATACACTCCCACTATCTAGGAAGGAAAGGAAATAGCAACAGCCTGTAGAGCCAAACTCAGCATTCAATATGATCATGACTGATCAATACTTCAATACCTTTTACTCATCCCCATCCCCAAAAGCCCGATTGGTATTCAGAAATCTATCAATCTGTACCTCATACTTCAAGTCTGAGCTTCCACAGCCCTGTGTATCAAGAGTTTCAAAGGTTCATAACCCTCTGAAAATAAAATTCTACTCATCTCAGACCTAAGTGCAATCACTTGTTTTTAAATTTTGTCCCCTGGTTCTAGGCTCCATGACCAGAGGACACATCTTCCTTGCATCTGATCTGTCCATCCTTATTGAAACCTGCAAAACACTTCAAAGATCACCCCTCATTCTACCCAAACTCGAGAAAATACATGCCTAATCTCTCTTCATCGGACAGTCCCATCATCCTGGGATTAAGCCTGGTGAATCTTAGCTATACTCCCTCTATGGCAGTAATATCTTTCCAGAGATAAGGAAGCCATTTCTATCATCGACAAGTTTGGAAATATTACAATGAGTCTCGATTTCCAAATCTTTGATATATACTATGAGCAGCTTTGACCCTAGTACTGACCCTTGCAGTACCCCGTTAGTTAGAGTCTGCAGTTTCTCAGTTTCTTGCATCTTCTTCTGTACCTTCCTCAGAAAACAGATGCAAATCAATTATTTAGTTCTCCTTCATTTTTCTATTCTTTATTATACACTTTGCTGATTCTGCTTTTAAGAGAGAGAGAGAAAACCGAAATCCAGAACTGTTAGCCTAGCATTAGTTGTCGGGAAAATGTTACAGTAAAGGATGTCAAACCAAGTCACTTTCAAAATAATGGTAGGATTGTACAGAGTTACATAGATTTAGTACTTGAGAACATAGGAACTTGGAGCAGCAGGAGGCCATCTGGCCCTTTGAGCCTGCTCCACAGTTCAGTAAGATCATGGCTGACCTTTTTGTGGACTCAGCTCCACTTACTCGCCCACTCACTATAATCCCTGAATTCCTTCATTGTTCAAAAAATATCGATCTTAGCTTTAAAAGCATTTACTGAAGTAGCATCAGCTACTTCACTAGGGAATTCTATAGATTCACAGCTCTTTGGGTGAAGAAGTTCCTCCTCAACTCAATCCTAAATCTGCTCCCCCTAATCTTGAGGCTATGCCCTCTTGTCCTACTTTCACCTGCCAGTGGAAACATCCTCCCTATGTCTATTTTATCTATTCCCTTCGTTGTTTTATGTATTTCTGTAAGATCTCCCCCCATTCTTCTTAATTCCAATGAATATAATCCCAGTTTACTTAGTCTGTCCTTATAAGCCAATCCCCCCCTCAACTCCAGAATCAACCTAGTGCACCCCCTCCAGTGGCATCGTTTCTCAAGTATGGAGACCAAAACTGCACGCAGTACTCCGCGTGTGGCCTCACCAGCACCCTGTACAGCTGCAACATAAACTCCCTGCTTTTAAACTCAATCCCTTTAGCAATGAAGGACAAAGTTCCATTTGCCTTCCTAATTACCTGTTGTACCTGTAGACCAACCTTCTGTGATTCATGTCCAAGGACACCCGAGTCCCTTTGCATAACAGCGTGCTGCACCTTTTTACCATTCGAGTAGTAGTCCTTTTTAATGTTACTGCTACCAAACTGGAAAGGGAAATCATGGTTGATAAACCTATTTGAGAAGTTTAAGGCTTTAACTGGCAGAATAGATGAGGGGGAACTGGTGGATGACGTCTATTTAAATTTTCAGACAAAAAGCTTTTGATAAGGTCCTGCACAAGAGGTTGGTAGACAAATTTAGAGCACGTGAGATCCGGGGTAATATACCAGCGTAGATTGAGAACTGGCTAACAGAAAGCAAAGAGTAGCAGCAAAATGAGTCTGTTTCAGGTTCGCAGGTTGTGATGTCCCACTAGTTACAAGAGTCAGAAGATTTGAGTATGGAGATTGAATGTAATATCTCTAAGTTTGCAGATGACAAAAAAACAAGTGAACGTTGGGAGTTATGAGGATGATACAAAGACAATTGACGAGAATTTCGAGGGGAGTTTATCTGCTGAGTCATTTTCGGGTGGAAATCAGAAACAGGAAAGTGGTGGTAACTTTATTAGGGGTTTTCTATAGACCCCCAATAGCAACCAAGACACGGAGGAGCAGATTGGGAGTCAGATTTTGGAAACGTGCAGAAGTAACAGGGTTGTTGTCATGGATGACTTCAACTTCCCTAATATTAATTGGAAACTTCTTAGTGCAAAGAGGTTGGTAGACAATTTAGAGCATGTGATATCAGGGGTAATATACCAGTGTGGATTGGATGGAGTTGATTTTGTCAGATGGGTCCAGAAAGGATTCCTGACTCGATATCTAAATAAGTCAACTAGAGGGGAGGCCATATTGGATTATGTGCTTGGCAGTGAACCAGACCAGGTGTCAGATCTGTTGGTGGGAAAGCATTTCAGTGATAATGATCATAACTCCCTGACCTTCCTCTCATCATGGATAGGGATAGGAGCAGATGGTATAGGAAATTATTTAAATGGGGAAGGGGGAATTGCAATGCAATTAGGCAGGAATTATGGAGCAGAATTTTTCGGGGAAATGCACAACAGAAATGATTGTTTCGGGAACACTTGCTGTGTGTGCTGAATAGGTTTGTCCTACTGAGGCAAGGAAGGGATGGGAGGGTGAAGGAACCTTGGGTGACAAGAGATGTGAAACATCTAGTCAAGAGGAAGGAGGAACTTAAGTTTGAGGAAGCAAGGATCAGACAAGGGTTACAAAGTAGATAGGAAGGAACTGAAGAATGGACACAGAGCTAGAAGGGGGCATGAAAAAAAGCCTTGGCTAGTAGAATTAAGGAAAAATCCAAGACATTCTACACTTATGTGAGGAACAAGAGGATTGCAAAAGTGAGGGTAGGGCTGATCAGGGATAGTGGAGGGAATTTGTGCCTGGAGTCTGAGAAGGTAGGTGAGGTATTTGTGAGGGCAGTGTGAAACAGGCTAATATGCTTGAACAGGTTGATGTTAAGAAGGAGGATGTGCTGAAAATATTTAAAAACATGAGGATAGGTAAGTCCCATGGGCCAGACGGGATATACGCAAGTTGTCTACGGGATGTGAGGGAAGAGATTGCTGCATCTTTGTGTCCTCATTCTCCGTTGAAGTAGCAGCAGATGATTGGAGGGTGGCAAATGTTATTTCCTTGTTCAAGAATGGGAATAGGGATAATCCTGGGAATTATAGACCAGTCAGTCTTACATTGTTGGTGGGCACATTATTAGAGAGGATTCTGAGGGACAGGATTTATGGTTATTTGGACAACCACAGTTTAATTAGAGATAGTCAGCACAGCTTTGTGAGAGGCGGGTCATGCCTCATAAGCTTTTATTGACTTCTTTTAAGGATGTGACAAAACACATTGAAGGTAGAACAGTGGATGAAGTATATATGGATTTTGGCAAGGTGTTTGATAAAGTTTCCCATTGTAGGCTCATTCAGAAAGTAAGGAGGCACGGGAAATAGGGAAATCTGGCTGTCTGGATACAGAATTGGCTGGCCCATCTACTACCAGGTGGGAGTAGATGGAAAGTATTCTGCCTGGAGCTTGGTGACCAGTGGTGTTCTGCAGGGAACTGTTCTGGGATCTCGGCTCTTTGGATTTTTTTATAAATGACTGGGATGAGGAAGCAGAAGGATCTGTTAGTATATTTGCCAATGACACAAAGGTCGGTGGGGTTGTGGATAGTGTGGACAGCTGTTGTAGATGCAATGGGGCATTGACAGGATACAGAGCTGGGCTGAGAAGTGGCAGATGGAGTTCAACCGGGAAAAGTGTGAAGTGATTCACTTTGAAAGGTTGAATTTGAATGCAGCTGACACGGTTAAAGGCGGATTTCTTGCAGTGTGGAGGAACAGAGGGATCATGGCATCCACGTCCATAGATCCCTCAAAGTTGCCACCCAAGTTGATAGCGTTGTTTATAAGGCATATGGTGTGTTGGCTTTCATTAGAAATGGGATTGAGTTTAAGAGCTGTGTGGTTATGCTGCAGCTCTCTAAAGCCCTGATTAGATCACATTTGGAATATTGTGTTCAGTTCTGGTCGCCTCATAAAAGGAAGGATGTGGAAGCTTTAGAGAGGGTTCAACATGATTTACCAGAATGTGGCCTGGACTGGAGGGCATGTCTTATGAAGAAAGATTGATGGAGCTAGGGAGTTTCTCACTGGAGTGAAGAAGGATGAGAGGTGACTTGATAGTGGTGTACATGATGATGAGAAGCATAGATAGAGTGGACAGCTAGAGACTTTGTCCCATGCCGGTAATGGCTGTCATAAGGGGGCATAATTTTAAGGTGATTGGAGAAAGGTTTGGGGGAGCTGTCAGAGGTAGATTCATTACACAGAGAGTGGTGGCTGTGTGGAATGTGCTGCCAGCAGTGGTAGTACAGTCAGATACATTGGGAACATTTAATTGACTTTTGGATAGGCACATGTAGGGTGGGTAGGTTAGTATGATCTTTGAATGGAATAAAAGGTCCACACATTGTCGAGGGGTGAAAGGCCTATGCTGTATGGTTGTATGTTCCATGTTCTAAACCGGAGAAGCTAATTGAGTGGGCAGTAATTTCCCAGGTGGAGAAATGTGGGATTATTCACTTTGTTCGGAGAAACAAAAATAAAAATGATGATTTTGATCCTTGAGAGTCCTTGTATATGAGTTATTGAAAATTATTATGCAGGCAATACAGACAACTTGGGAGGCAAATTTTTAAAAAAATCATCCTGTAAAGAAGGACCTTCAAAGTGCTGGTAGGAATCAGGTATTTTAACCCAGTTACATTGAAGGAGTAGGCACGTCATTTCCGAGCTGGGACGGTTTGTGGCTTGGGCAGGATCTTGTTTCCCTCATACTCCTTGGTAGTAGGGGGCATGGATTTGATAGGTGCTGCAAATAAACATGGAAGATAGCAAACATTGCCCACTATTTAAGAATGGAGCAAGAAAAAAATACAAAGGATGGAATAAAGATATGGGCTTCATTGGCAAGAATGGTATTTATTGCTCATTCCAAATTTCCTGTGAGAACATGATAATGGGCTGCCACCTGAACCATTGAACTCCATTTAGTGCAGGGAACACCTACAGTGCTGTTCAGGAAGTATGCGAATAGTTCAGGAAAATAGGGCTCAAGTGGAAGGTTGGCTGTGATTTTATTGGATGGCAGAGTAGACTCAATGGCCTACTCCTGCTCCTATTTTGTCTGTTCTTACCCCTTGATAAGCTCCAACATCACTTCAGAAACTTCCACACAATCCAGAACAAAGACAATTTGATTCATGCCCCTCTCACCAGCTTCAATGTTCACTCTCTCCTCCACCACCACTGTGGTTGCTTACGCACCATGTGAAGGTGCATTGTAGCAAATCCTTGATACTGCTTCAACAGCAGCTTCCAAACCTGTGCCCCCACCACCTCAGGACAAGCGAAGCAGATCTATGGGGGCACCACAATCTGCAAGAGTTCCTCCAAGATACACATCTGTGTCCCTTCAATGTCACTAGGTTAAAATCCTGTAACTGCCGATTCGTAACATGCACTTTGAGTAGCCTACACCTGTGGACTGCAGCAGTTGAAGAAGTCAGCTCACCACCTCTGCCTTGAAGGTAGTAAAAGATTGCTGATAAAAGCTGGCCCAACCAGCAAAGCTCAAAAACCTATGAAAGAATTTAAGAAAGAAATTGGTTGATCCTGATCATTTTTATTTTAAGGTATTTTTCAATTTGTTCAAAACTTCTCTAGCTTTCAAGGTGTAGTCACAAGGCATGGAGATGAAGCAACATGTTTTTATATCTAATTAGAATTGTCTGAGATGACACAGTCACACAGAAGTCCAACAGAATCATGCACCAGTGTTTATGCTCCGTGCAAAACTCCTCCCACCTTTCTTCATCAAAACCCATAAACATATCCTCCATTATTTGCTTGTTTGCGTGCTTCCCTTGCTTTTCCTTAAATGTGTCTATGTTAATTGTCTCAGCTACTCCCCAAGGTATAAATTCCACATTCAAAATTCCCTCTGGATGAAATGAGTTACTCCTGAATTTGTTATTGTATTTATAGACTGTCATTTTTTTTTGGCTTCTAGCTTTGGTACTCTGCAAGTGGAAATGTTTTCTCAACATTTGCCTTTTAATTCCTTTCATACATTAAGATCTTTAATAAGAAACATGGCCCATCACTCCAGCCTTACACTTGCCAGAGGAAACATTCACAGTCTATTTACCTTTCCTTGACAGGGATGTGCCCTTGGTTCTGATATTGTTCTGGTAAATCTTTTTGCACAATCTTTAGTGTCTCCATATCATTTTCTATACCATAAAGACCAAAACTGTTTCCAGGACTCCAAAGAATTGTATAATCAAGGATTTGTACAAATTTAGTATACATTTTCTGCTTTTTAATCTACCTCCCTAAAAATGAATCCCTATGTTTTGTGCTTTTTTTATATATTGGTCCTTACATTGGTCTCAGGCAACCATATATGCTCGCACTCCACCTCCCACCCCACCCCCACAAAAAAAAGGTTGAGTCCTTTCTTTTCAAAGCAATATCTGATTTTTTTTCTATCAAAATGCCCTGTTTATATTTGGCAATGTTGAAGCATTATTGCCAGGTACATACCCATTCTGTAAGTTTATTAATGTTGTCCTATGTTTTATTACACTTTCCTGGAGTATTACCTCCAATCCCAATTTGGTGTCATTCACAAATTTTGAAATTGTACCTCCAATCCCATTCTGATGGTAACAGTGGACATATGAACATAAAACAGTCAGGAGCAAGTGTTGGCCATTCAGCCCTTTGAGTCTGTTTGAACATTTACTGCAATCACCAACTGCTCCTTCACCTTCTGCACTATCCCCATGTCTCTTATTTTCATTGAATCCAAAATTGTGTAATTGCAATGTTGATCACTTTCACTCTTCTGTCTTGCTGTCAATTATGTTACTTGTCCCTTGATTCCATACGCTCTGATATTAGTCTTGAATCAACTATGTGGAAACTTATCCAAGTTCTTTTGGAATTGAAGTATTGTCACTATATGATGCTTATCTTTCCTTTCAAAGAATTCAAAAGGTTGGTCAAGCATGAACTCTTGAAATTTTGAAATATGTACTCATTATTATATTTTCAATAGCTAGATGATTTTCCATTATATGCATGAGTAATGATTCTATCATGTCTTGTACTGCAAGCACTAATTTGGTCTGTAGTTTTTCAAATTGGTCAACTGCTCACAGTGTTCTGATTAATCCCATCACCAACTTAACCTGTAGGAATCACTTTTGATGCACAGAAGACTTTTGGAATCATTTCCTTTTCTTACGTTTTTAATGTATGTCTTCAAACTTCTGTTATTTCTTACATAATCTCTCTTAATATACCTGAATGCAGTTGTTCTGAACCAGACATTTTGTTTTATCTTTGATTGCATTTCAATTTTATTTTTATCTACTCTGTTAATTACACCACCAGCATTTCTGTGGTTAATACCAATGTTTAATATGGTCTTTATGATAAGAAATTAAACCCCAAAAGAGTGACTGCCTTTCGGATATACTTCATTGGTTGCAAAGCATTTTGGGATATCTTAAGGTTGTAGATGGAAGTGTTGTATATTGTACTTTATCACTATTCACTAGCTCTTTTCCCATTTGTAAGTTTGTCACAATTTTTTAAAAAAATCTACATTTAAGTAAATTTCAATGTTCTATTTTTTAAAAACCCGGAGAATTGCATGATAAAGAGTAGAACTGAAGTTGGCTGTCAGACTTCACATGAACTAGGAGTTTAAGACAAAAGGACCACAAATGTATGAAGTACAAAAGATTCAATAATCTCATCAAGGGAAATGGCTTATAACACAAACTGTTAAGGCATTTATCCTGTATCTGACAAGTATGATATTGAATGCAATTGTTTGTGGTTGCAATGTGATTTTATAAACCTAATTTTGTCATGAGATTCCATTGATGAACACTGCTTTAAGAAAATAAAATGCTTGCATATGCTTTTGTTTAATTTCTCTGACAAGTAGTTCAGTAATTTTTCCTGTTAAAAATGACAGACAGACATTCCAGGGTTTTTTTGTTTTAGATAAAAAGCATCCTTGCTAAAGAAATACGGCTTTAATTTAAGAAATAGGTTTTTTTGAAAAAAGCATCATTTCCAGTGTTCTGTCATATCTTTCTAATCTGTACTTCCATTTCATGAGGTAATTTGACTATTGTTACTGCAGGGATAATTCGAGGTTCTGCAAATCAATTTTTATTCTTTGGTAAATTCCCTGAATGCAAAGAAAAATGCATGTCATGACCCGTTGTAAATGAGGTTTTATTAGGTATTCCATATCTGAGGAAAATAGCTTTTCTGTAATACATTGCTCTTTTATAACTGATGTGTATTTTAGATTACAGGAGTAATACGTGACCAAGCTGTTTCTGAAATGTGAGGAAATGGGCAGCCAGTGCAGCTTTGGTAGTTTACCTTAATCAGTATTTTGAACAGTGATAAACGGTGTCTCAGCTTAAGCTTTAAAGGATTATAGAGATAGAGTCATAGAGTTGTACAGCATGGAAACAACCCCTTTGGTCCAACTCGTCCATGCCGACCAGCTATCCTAAATTAATGTAGTCCCATTTGGCCCATATACCTCTAAACCCTTCGTATTCATGTACCCATCCAGATGCATTATAAATATTGTAATTGTACCAGCCTTCACCACTTCCTCTGGCAGTTCGTTCCATACATGCACCACCCTCTGAGTTTAAAAGGTTACCCCTTAGATCCCTTTTATATCTTTCCCCTCTCACCCTAAACCTATGCTCTCTAGCTCTGGACTCTTCCAACCCAGGGAAAAGACTTAGTCTATTTACCCTATCCATGTCCCTCATGATTTTATAAACCTCTACAAGATCACCACTCAGCCTCAGATGCTGCAGAGAAAACGGACCCAGCCTGTTCAGCCTCTCCCTGTAGCTCAAATCCTCCAACTCTGGCAACATCCTTGTCAATCTTTTCTGAACCCTTTCAAGTTTCACAGCATCCTCCCTATAGAAGGGAGACGAGAATTGCAAGCAATATTCCAAAATTGGCCTAACCGATGGTTGTATAAGTTTTTGCACTTGCTTGTGCTTCTGACAACTCTGTTACAATACCGCTTCATGTGGACTTTTCAGTATCCTGATACTTGTGCAGATTTTGAAGAGTTAACTGACAAATTTCTGGTATCAATCTTTTTGCATGTGGCGAGCCATCTGTTATTCTTCAGAGCATCCCAAAGGTCCTTTTTTTTGTTGCAGTTCTTCATCTTTTAGTTAGACACTGGCATATTTAAATTATTTAAATTTGAATTAGGCAATGTAAATAAATGAGTAAAAGGGAATATGGTGCTTAAAATGAATAATCCAATGATATGAATTAAATTGCCTTAAGGAGTAGACTTAGTCTTGTCAGCTTTTTTTATTGGCTTTTGCAATTCTGGTCCACTAACTATCATAAATGACAGTCATATATACACATTTGTCTTATGTATGTGACTCCCCTGGGTTGTACTTGTGTATCCCAGTAATAGTTCTTCCTATTCTGGAAGGCAGGTATTCAAAGGTTTGCAAATTGAGTTATGAGCAGCTTGTGGTTGGCTTCAGGAACATGTCAGTCAAACATTAACTGAACTTTTGCTAGGCAAACATAATGTTCAATAACCCATTCTTACAATTTATCTATCTGCTGTCTATGCTATCTTACCTCAATCTATACTTATGATATAACATCCATTGACCAGAATCATAACCATACTTTGGGGCTTTGACCATGATGTCCCCGTTAAATGCCAGCTTAGTAATTTCAGATGTCTGGTGATGCTTGTTAACTATCTTACTAGCTTCAAATGCTTTCCAGAGTTTATCATGTTCATGTTTGGATTGACAATTGAATTGTTTTGTAATGTACTGTGAGCTGTGAAGCAATACTACAGTAGAATAAACAATTTCTGTTTCTCATGAGGAATATTTAGGGAACTAGATTCCCTACAGTGTGGAAGCAGGTCATTTGTCCACACCGACCCTCCGAAGATTAACTTTCCCAGACCCATTACCGAACCCTATATTTACCATTGACTAATGCATCTAACACTATGGGCAATTTAACATGGCCAATTCACATCTTTGGATTTTGGGAGAAAACCGAAGCACCCATAGGGTGGTTCATGCAGACACAGGGAGAATGTGCAAACTCGACACAGACAGTCACCTGAGGCAGGAATCGAACCTGGGTCCCTGGCACTCTGAGGCAGCAGTGCTAGCCACTGTGCCACCCCGTAACTTCAGGGTTTGTAACTTCATTCTTAATAAATATTGGATGGGAAAATGCAACCAGTTGAAACTCCAGAATATAAATTATCATATTTCTACTGTTCAACCTGTAGCCAGCAGAACAGATCTATTGTCATGTATTTTGTTGCTTTCTTCTATAGTTCTCTTAAAGCCACAAAGGAACTCACTTAAGAAATTTATGGCCGGACATGAGATTAAATTTGGAGGTCTATATTAAAATACAGCTGTACAATATTATGAGGAAGCATGGAAACTAATAATTAATGAGGAGATGCAATGGATGGGTAGATTCCATGATGGATTAACTCATTGTTGGACTGAATATGATGGGTCCTCCTCAGGTTTTCCTGCAGTTGGTTTCATTGCAAGTGACTGCTGTCCGTGATGGATGTGAAAAAACCCATTAATGAAATTAATTTAAATTGGCAGCTGATGGGAGTTCAGTTTGAACAGGGCTACAGTTCCTTCAAATCCTCCATCATGAGCTAAACTGCTGGTGTATCATTGATCAGCAAAAATTGCATTGTCTGGCTCAACATCAGTTTTTTTTTCTTTCATTCCTCTACACCATGCACTAACCCTTGTCACCATCTCAAAGGTAACTTACTCAAGTCAAGAGGTGTTGAAATCAGGGAAGAATTAAGTGAAATGAAAATCCAGTAGGTGCTCACGACCTTCTCAATAACCAACTCCAGTAAGCTGCCATTTGAAACAGTTTAATCAATAAAAGGCTGGTCCAACTCTTTCAAGATTCTACTGCACTTGTTTTAATTGGACTGAATATGAAACTTAATCAAAAACAAAACAGAAAATGTTGGAAATACCTGCAGGTCAGGCGTTTTCTGTGTTATGACTAGCCAAGTTAATGTTCTTGGGTGATAACCTTTCATCGGAATAGCCTAAACTGTTAAAGTTGAGAGTGTGGTGCTGGAAAAGCACAGCAGGCCAGGCAGCATCCGAGGAGCAGGAGAATCGACGTTTCGAGCATAAGTCCCTCATCAGGCTCTTGTCCAAAATGTCTGTTTTCCTGCTCCTCGGATGCTGCCTGACCTGCTGTGCTTTTCCAGCAACACACTCTCGACTCTGATCTCGAGCATCTGCAGTCCTCACTGTCTCCTAAAATGTTAAAGCTGTTTCTCTCTCCTAGAGAAACTAACTAGAGCTTAGTTCAGATTTCCAAGTCTGTTGTATTTGGTCTTTTTATGACATTGTTTTCAGTGTAGGAAGAAGAATTGTTGCTTAACATGTAAGAAGGTAGCATTACTGCTTGCATGTGGTAACAGCATTTTAATTTGATGCCTCTTAAGTTTTAGGGAGTAGAGTTTCGGTCTTTTACGAATGAACAAAATTTGAGAGTCACTTGAAAGGCAGGCGCCTCAACTATTTCAGTCTGAAAGGCCAGAATAACAATTTTCAGAGCAGTTCGAGAAATATACTTCTGAGGCTTTATAATGCTGTGGTCAGACCACATTTGGAATATTGCGAGCAATTTTGGGCCTAATATCTCAGCAAGGATACTCTGGCCCTGGAGCGGGTCCAGAGGAAGTTCACGAGAATGATCCCAGGAATGAAAGGTTCAACATATGAGGCATGTTTGAGGACTTTGGGTGTATACTCGATGGAGTTTAGAAGTATCGGGTGGGGGGAGGATTATTGAAACGTACAGAATACCGAATGTCCTGGATAGAGTGGAGGCAAAGCAGATGTTTCCATTTGTAGGAGATACTAAGATCTGAGGGCACAGCCTTAGAGTGAAGGGAAGACTTGTTAAAATGGAGATGAGGCGAAAATTCTTTCGCCAGAGAGTGGTGAATCTTTGGGATCCATTGCCACAGAAGGCTGTGGAGACCAGGCCATTGAGTGTATTTAAGACGGAGATAGGTAGGTTCTTGATTCTTAAAGGGATCAAGCAGGAGAATGGAGTTGAGAAACTGATCAGCCATGATTGAATGGTGGATTGAATTGATGGACCGAATGGCCTAATTTCTTCTCCTATCTCCCATGGTCTTAGGGGGCAATTTGTGAAATATTGACCAAGTTCTTTTATTTTCCTGCGGCCACTTTGCACATTGGAAGTTTGACAAGGTGCAGAACAAGATAACATATTCCCCGTTTGTGATTCGTCTAGCTAAGGACAGTAAATCATGTTTTTCATGTGATGTATTTCTGACTGCTGACAGTTCGTGGTGTTTGGGCTACTGGCTTGAGGATACCAAGCTCTCGTTGAACAAGACGAGATTGACCTTGATGGGCCAAAGGGCCCGTTCCTGTGCTGTACCATTCTTTGAGATGAACGAGAGTCAGAAGGTGCTCGTGAGTTTCATCGCTGGCACACTCATGCTGGAGCAAGTGCATTGCATACATTAGAAGCAGTGAACCTGGTCTGGTATCATTAAGCTCAGTATCTGAGGCTGTTTGCAACTGTTCAGACTGAAGAGTATGGTGCGCTGATTTCTGTGTTAACCGAGTAAGGCATTGCTGCAAATACAGGAGCCCAGGAACACAACTCTTAACTGAGCGTAGAGACAAGACTATCAGAAAACATGAAGAAATGTGCAGTCTGTTTGGCCCTAATGCCGAGTGAAGGAGAACAAATGTCACAGCACAGGAACAGTGGCAAAGGAAAATTACTGAAAATATCTTTTGAGGAGCAAACTTTCATTCATCAAAATTATTATAGTTTGCTGCCAAATTGCGCACTCTGTGGCCAAGGAGCACTGCCTGCCTTAGTGGTTACAGCCAGAGCTCTCTGGAACCAAGGAACCCTGTGAAATGTGCTACATGATTAATGAGCAAACCAGGATCAAGGTCAAATCAAATTTAATATCACATCCCACATCCCTCCAAATGTCTGGTGTTTAGAAAGAGCAAAGGATTGAATTCGGTCTCTGTTTTTGATTGTTCATACTTCATTTTTGTTTTATTAAAGCTGTGCTTCAAGAAACTACATGAATAAGTCAGCTTTCAATATCAGGGCAATGTGATTGAAAAGCCATTTAGTGTCTTAAGTGAAAGTTCTCTTAGGCTGCAGTGTCCAATGCCAACTACTTGTCACTTGCTCAAGAGAAATAGCTTGTCTTCTAAAGCAGACTTTCTTTTTCTTCCTGTCATATTTTGAAAGGTCGCGATTCCTCTGCCTTCTACTTTGGTTACCTCGCTCAGCAACTATTGAGAAATGAATGGAGGTAATAAGTATTTGATAACTTCATTAGGTTCCATTTGTCTTCACCTCATATAAACATTGATACACATACCCAGCAGGAATAATCATAAAGCAATTTGAATGTTATGCAATGAAGTGTATGTGATTCTGTGTCATAACTTTGATTTTCAAGTTTGGATTTCAAACTGATAGAAAATGGGTGTTTGTCTATTTTTGTGAAGTAGTTTAATAATTAAATCGGTCAGTCTTTCTGGGATCGTAATTTTAAACCTATGGGCTGTGCCTCCTAGGGTATTAATAGTAGTCTATTTATATTGTAGAGTTTTGCAGCAGCAGAAGAAAACCATTGCAAAGCATTACCTTGTTTTAGTATAATCAAGAATTGATCCGAGATTGGTAAACCCAGAGATGGTTTTATTTTTGAGCCAGTTGGAAGGAGACCTGATTAAAATCAGATCAGGTACAGTTTCTCTGTCAGTGCAAGATGGTTCAGAACAGTTAAGGGTAACAAGTTGGGCGGCACGGTGGCACAGTGGTTAGCACTGCTGCCTCACAGCACCTGAGACCCGGGTTCAATTCCCAACTCAGGCGACCGACTGTGGAGTTTGCACATTCTCCCCGTGTCTGCGTGGGTTTCCTCCGGGTGCTCCGGTTTCCTCCCACAGTCCAAAGATGTGCGGGTCAGGTGAATTGGCCATGCTAAATTGCCCGTAGTGTTAGGTAAGGGGTAAATGTAGGGGTATGGGTGGGTTTCGCTTCGGCGGGTCGGGGTGGACTTGTTGGGCCGAAGGGCCTGTTTCCACACTGTAAGTCTAATCTAATCTAAAAAAAAAAGTTATGTCCGTGAAATAGTTTAGTCTGTGAAACTTGTAGAATAGATGTGTTTGTTTATAAATCTGTATTGATTGTTTAAAAATGTAAGTCTTAAGATGTCAGTTGTGAGTGGTCAAAAGCCTCCAACCTTACTGGATTGGAACTGATGTTCTGCCATTCAGTCAAACCTGCAGATGGTAAGTAAGTGACAGTGTTGGGGAATAGATGGCATTTTGTTTTGCTGTGTGTTTGAAATCTTTCAAACTGTTACATTCATGCTGATTTGGTCTGTGCACTTTAAAAATTTCTTTGGCGCTTTAAACTTCTGTTTCATTGCTGAAACCATTCTGTTGCCTTGTGTACCAAAGTATGAGTGAAAAGCCAATATGTTGGGGGAAAAAAAATATATCAAGCCAGGTTTAATTCTAATGTCTGACTTATCCAGGTGTGATATCAGCTGGGATCATAACAGTTTAGTTCAGTTTTAAATGAGGTGATGTTTTTCTGGGGACAACTTTAGATTTGTTCCACTTGATGAAATGCATGCCTGAATGAGACAAGGAGAGTATTTTTACAGTACCTTTTGAATTCAATCAGTTTTACAGCTACTTCTAATGATCATTTCCAGCATAAAATTAGAGGGAAATTACCATTTGTGGTTAACTTATGCATTCATCACTGGTTTCAGTCATGCTCACAATGAAAATATACTGTGTATAATTGCAAACTTACAATTAACTTCAATTCCTACCTTTTTTTAGAGGCAATGCCCTCTTGGTTAAAGTGTTGTTGTCATGCAGTAATTTTTTATGGGTAAATATTGAAAAGAGATATCTGTAAATTGCAATGGAAATGCAAATGTATTGAGACACACACCTCAACAGGACTGACCCCATGCATCCATTCAGTATGAAGTCTGGTCTCTCTCTCTCCTTTTTGTAGTAAAATAACCTCAGAAGAAAGCTCTTAATCCAGCCCCGAATGTAATCTAAAATGCCTTCTAACCAGAAGCACCAATCCTAATATTCAATTATGTTTCTATTGCCAAAAGTATCAACTATAAAGGAAACTGTCTAATTGAGATGTGCTGAGACTAGCTATGTGGACCAGGCTCTTGGTGTGTTTACTTTTAAATTATTTTGTGAAATCCAGCCACTGCAGGCGATCGCCAGTATTTTTTTTTCATCCTTAAGTAAAGGTAAAGCCCTTGAACCGAATAGTCTTTCAAGAAGCAGTTATGAGTCAATCATGTTCATATGGGTCGAGAGTCTCATATTGAGGTAAGGGTGACTGATTTCCTTACCTAAAGGACATTACTTACCCTGTTTTATTTTTAACAATGATTAGTGATAATTATCATGGTGATCATAACTGAGATTAGTATTATGTTTCAGATTTATCAAAAAAATACATTCCGGCAAATGGCATGGTTGGGATTGGAACCCATGTCCCCAGAGCATTAGTGTAGGCCTGTGGATTACTCATTCAACACCAATAACACCATCACATGATCTTACCCAAGATTGCTTACAGACTAGTCTCCTGGGCCTGCTTTGTCTAATGGCACAGGCAGCAGGATGCCAAGTGAGATTATGAAGCTGAAATCCTTTGAATCAACCTTCCCCTCAATTTCTAATGAGCTAGCTTAATTGAAGAACAGAGTGCTTCCCCAGAAACTTGTGCTTACCCATATCCACAGGTCTTTGCAGCAGAAAAATACTCTGCTTAATCCCCAAGCAATCAAAGTCCGATTTGCACATAGAAGATTACAGTGCAGTACAGGCCCTTCGGCCCTCAATGTTGTGTCGACCTGTGGAACCAATCTGAAGTTCACCTAACCTCCATTATTCCATTTTCATCCATATGTTTATCCACTGATCATTTAAATGCGCTTAAAGTTGGCAAGTCTACTACTGAAATCTAATCATTTTTATTCGGGACCATATTGTCCTGAATAAATGATTACAATGGAAATGCAAATGTATTGAGACACACACCTCAACAGGACTGACCCCATACATCCATTCAGTATGAAGTCTAGTCTCTCTCCTTTTTGTAGTAAAATAACCTCAGAAAAAAACTCATAGTCCAGCCCTGAATGTAATGTAAAATGCCTTCTAACCAGAAGCACCAATCCTATATGTAGTTATTGGCTACTTTTCATGAAGATTAAGTCAATGATGGAGAATGGGCTCTCTTGTTGCTAGTTGGTGTAGGTGAGACCATTTTGATTTGGAGGAGCAGCCTGTTTGAATCAAGATGATTTGGCTGCAGTATGTGTGGGGACAAGGAATGTGCTGGGTGACAAACTATTGAGGTGGACAGTATGCAACATAATTGAAAGTAGTTGGTGTTCTGTTCATTGAATGCGAAAATGTTTACAATGGATGCTTCCTGTGCTTGATTGGTATAGCCTGGGTCTGGATTGAGAGTAAAAAGTAAGCAAAACTGTAAAGAGATCTGAAACCCTGAGTTATAACTAGCACAGGCATTTTGTGATTGGACAGAAGGTTTAAATAAAATTCCTACAAACACACATGGGAGTTATCTCCACCTAGATCTGGGATTTAACATATGCAACAAGGATGTTGTGCTGAAGGTTGGTGAGAGGGTTATGGAAAGTTGAATAGCTATAGGTGTTAATGTGCTTGAAGTTGAGTAACTAACAGATTTTTAAAGAACATATTCGCTGGATGGTACAAAGGAAACCATGGGACCAAAGGTCAGTGGGGAAGAGAGTCATAAAATGAGGGAGTAAAATAAATGCCAGAGAGTACATTCTAAAACAAAACTGGGGAATGGAGTTCTTTCTTAATAAAAAGTCTTTGGAAGGAAAATCGAAGTAAGGCACCCAAGTGGGGTTGACTAAAAAAATGTGAAGGTAAAATAAAATGCACCGCAGTGGTCCTATAAAAGCTCATGGAAAATAACACAGGTCCCATTAAAGCAAAGAGAGTTCAAAAAACCTATTAAAACATGCACTCGCTGCTGCAAGTGCTGAATTCAAACATTCCACGATTGGCTACACTAAAATACACTCGCTTGAGTACAGCACCTAGAAAAAGGTGTAATTCACGCATGACAAATCTGTTTGGATGGCTTCCATTAAAAACGTAGATGTGTAGCAGAAAATACATCTTGAAGGTGGAGTAAAGAAAGTTGGGGGGCGGGAGTGGGGCGGGGCAGGGGGGAGGGAGGGGGTCAGATCTGTCTACTTTCCTGCACAGTCTCCAGTCTTCAAGGCCATTGACTTCAATATTGTGTGCTGTAAGGGGGAGGGTGGTCAGATACCATTTGCTTTGCTCCACTGACCAAGCAGAATTTCGACAACAAAGAATCTTTAATGATGGAAGTTGACAGGAAGAGTCCATAGGTGTAAAACTTATGACAAACATTACAATTGTTAGATGCATTAGAGAACGTAGCAGCAAAAATCTAGAACTGGGAAAAGAGACATTGTGAATGTGTATGTCCTTCTTTGACCTAATCCTACCAATTACTACCACCTCTTATGTCAGGGAAGTTGTATCGCTCCAGATGAAGGAAGGAGAAAGGAATAAAGTGTCCTTGTTGGGTGATCTCTAGCTGCTTCCTGGCTATCTGAATAGGTAACATTGTCATTGGGATGTGTTTATGGCTCAGAATATTCTTTCGCAGAATGTTAGAAAATTAATTTATTATTAATTTGCTGATATTATTTGATGATCACTGGAAGAGAATATTGCAGTCCACATTTTCAAGAGTATTTTCAGCCCGTTGCCTCTGAACATTCAGAAACTGCCATCAATGAAAGCTGCCCATTGAGATGAGATGGTTTTTTTTTACTGTAGACTCCATACTTGCAGTTCTTCACATAGTGGGTGAAGTCAGCTTCCTTGCGCCTTTTGTGGAGTGCGCAAAAGGCAACAGTGTCTGTTGTCATAGTGGTCACAAATTGAACCTGAAGTCCTCGATAAGGGCGGGACAGTGGCTCAGTGGTTAGCACTGCTGCCTCACAGCGCCAGGGACCCAGGTTCGATTCCAGCAGCAAGTACCAGTGTGGAGTTTCTACGTTCTCCCTGTGTCTGCATGAGTTTCCTCCAGGTGTTCCAGTTTCCTGCTTCAATCCAAAGATGCACAAGTTAGATGGATTGTCCGTGCTAAATTGTTCATAATGTCCAGGGATGTGTAGATTAGGTAGGTTAGCCATGAGAAATACAGGATTATAGGGTAGAGGGGTTGGGAATAAGTGGGATGCTCTTTGGAGGGTCAGTGTGGATTCAATGGGCCAAATGGCCTGCTTTCACTCTGTAAGAGTTCTATGAAAAATAAATCACTTCTACGAAAATAAATACTGTCTCCCACTGAGCTGACTGTGATGAAAAATGTTCTTTGTGCCATTGTGTGAGATGTGATCATCTTGTGTTGTTCCTTCACAGTGAATTAATCACTTCAAAAAGGAATTGATGGCTGCAATATTGAAGTGAAAACTTTACATTTCTTCTTTTGGATACCAGAGGTGTATTTCAGTTGAAATTACGTCTTTGAATCTCGTGCATGTAATGATCCCTGGGACTAAAGGGGCAGTGAGGAGAGCAGCTTTGTGTTTCATGCATTGTGATAAATGATATTGTTTTACTTAATTTTCAGTTAAATTGTAGTGTCAAGACCTGTTTTTCAATTGAGATTCCCAGAACCCAAGGGTTCATTAAGTATCCCTACAGAATTCTACACAATTTTCATAGCGTTGAAAAATTTGCATCAAATCTTTCAAGATATGTTCTTGCATTTAATGGAAAATAATTCAGTAGTGTTTTGCTTGGTTTCCACAAACGTCGAAAGGAGGGAGATATCGTCTTTGGATATCACAGAATTTCATGGTCGAGGATAAGGTTTCTGAGCAAAATGTTTGAAAACCATTAGCCAGGGTTTATATGGTTATACATTTACACAGGTTCCACTCCAGCACGCACACCTTCTGCATGTACACATGCATAGGTTTGGTATGTCTATGTACACAAGTTATGCGAACACCACAAAATAATGTCTGTCAACTGGCAGTATGGCTCGTGCCAAGCCCAAAGGCAAGCTTATTATTTGTGTCTCATGCATGCCCATAATATACAGGACACACACGCACACCACCTGCAATTTAATAAACAGGAGTTTGCCATACTGACTGCTTAAGGGAGATTGTCTTTGGATATGCTTTGCTCAGGTACAGAATATCAAAAAACTGCAAATGTTGCATCAGGTGACACGTAGGCAGACCTAAATCAGATGAAAGGCGGAAACTGGAAAATCTTGAATTGAAAATCTTGGAACAAGGTCATGATTGGAAGTGATCAGATACAACCCTCATAGAATTTGGAAGACCAACATTTCAAATGTGAAATGAATGAGAAAAGCATTTTGCCATTCTCAGTTCACAAATACACCATGTAATGAGCCACAATTAAATATTAGTGGTCGGTTAGCCCAGCAAATGAGGTGGTTAACCTGACGTCACGTCACTGCTTCTTCAGCATGTTAAACAAAGATAGTGCATTATTAAGTAACAGGAACTGATGTGCTTTCCAAAGTATGTCATATGTTAGGGGCGGGGATGGTGTGAGCCAGCAGTAGACATTCTCAGTGCCTGCCTGCAAAAAGGCAGAGAGTGTCACTTTTGACTATGATCAACAGTAGTGGTACTTGGCAGGGTATTTGTTGACTTGCCTTTTACTTCATATCTCTCCTACAATTAAACACTTCATTGAAACTACTTTTAAAATTCACTCTCTTTTAATAACATTTCTTGCCAAGTAGCATTCGTTTCTGCAGTTTGTTGTCAGAAATCCCAAATTGGAGAGTGTGTGTGTGTGTGTGTGTGTGTGTGTGTGTGTGTGTGTGTGTGTGTGTGTGTGTGTGTGTGTGTGTGTGTGTGTGTGTGATCTCCTGTTTAAATCACTTTGCTTCTGTGCATCATCTTGTTGTCTCACCCAATAGAGACCGGTAACGCTGTTTTTCTACCTGCATCCATTGTTATAATCCTTTAGAACATAATGAGATCCATTGCAGACCAAGCAAAAGTAAAAAATACACTTTTAAAAAAGCTCATTAAATGATTTTGAGTTGCCTCCATTAATTTTGTCTTACTCTGTGAATTGCGAGGCTAATAATTTATTTTGTGGTTACATAATACATATTCCTATCCTAAAGAGACATCATCCTAGAAAGAATAGACTGCTACACAGATAATGGTAGTAAATCCCAGAAGTATTACACCGCAGTTAAGGAAACCATTCAGCGCATCATGCCTGCATTAGCTCTCCAAATGAGCATCGTTACTGAGTGCAATTCTCCTGCATTTTCTTCATATCCTTGCACTTTTTTTTTCCCCTTTTAAATAATCATTAGATACCCTGAATTGAAGCCACCTCCACCACACTTCCTGGCAGGGCAGTCTGGACCTGAACCAATTGCAGTGAGAGTTGTGTTTGCAAATGCTGTAGTGTTAATTGTATTTCAAGCACATTGAAAGGACACCAGTTTGACAATGAAGAGATGCTTGAAAAGCATATGATGAGGAAGATTGTAGTTGACCCATCAGTGCTGCCAAGTTGGTCACATGCTTTCCCCAGCTGATTAGCTTCCATACATTGTTTCCTTGGAAGTCCACAGCAGGCACCTGCATGTGAAATGAATCCTAAACAGTTGTAAAATAATACCTATGAAGCCAATTAATGAGAGATCACCACAGCTATTGGGTGGAGGGATTGTTTTCCAACCTATGACATACTTTGGAAAACCACATCAGTTCCTGTTACTTAATACTGCATTGTCTTTGTTTAACAGGCTGAAGGAGCAGTGATGTGACGTCGGGTTAATCACCTCATTGGCTGGGCAAGCCGACCTCACGTTCAATTGTGGTTCATTACATGGTGTGTTTGTGAGCTGAAACCGGCAAAATGCTTGTCTCGTTCATTTCACATTTGAAATGCTGGTCTTCCAAATTCCATGAGGGCAGTACCTGATCACTTCCAATCATGATCTTGCCTTTCTGCATGTGAAAATCAGGCCCTGTTGTCTCTGCAATGGTAAACTAAGAAGCAAAATATTCTCTGCACCTGCAAATATCCACAAAATACTGAATCTGTAGATGCTGTCCATCTCGTCATTACACCTAGTTTTAAATGATTACTGCACATGTCTTCAGCTTTTGGAGATTCATGTTTCTTTTTATCATTTCTGTAATACCCTTTAAAAAGGATAAAATATAAAGGATAGAAATTTAAGAACCAGCTTCCATTAATTTTTGTGGTCGGTGGAACTGAGATTTTGCTGTCTTTCAGAAGATCTTACGTTTACCTTAAAAAGTCACTGAACCTTGAAACTTGAGTTATTTTTTCTCTTTTGAGACCAATTTGCATGTACCGAAGGTCAATAGACTGAAATACTGCTCTGTCTGCTGGTTCCTTTGCTTTTCGATTGTTCAGATAATCAGATTCTATTTTCCTAAAAGATTGCATAGGACAAATGAAACAGCTATTTGCATTCAGTGCAATAGTTTCTAAGAAAATTTGAAAATCGAAGTCGAAGATTTCTCCCTGTCAATGGATTACTTGAAGTTTTTATTGTCCATGGAAACAGTACAATTGAATGATAATGTATTTCAGATGTTTGCAATGAGTTATGATGTTTGGAGAGAACATAATGGATTGAGGACTGGTTAGAAATATTGATATTTGTAACCTTCCTGTGTGGTGCATTTTTTAATCGTATGGACAATTAGTTTGTAATCTTCAGCAATGAGTATTTTTAAGCTGTTCAGATGAGTTTTTTCTTGGCATTTGAACCCGGACCTTCTGGCCCAAAGGTAGGGACACTACCACTACTTCACAAGAGCCTTTCAACAGCCGAGGTTAGATTTGATCCACAGACCTCCGAGTTATGATGCCAGCACCCTTCCACTGAGCCACTCTGCTCCAATCCCCAGCTAAGACTGGTGGTTGCCAAAGGCCAGTGCACTTCCTCCTTGTGTCAGAAGTTTCTTCTTATCCTCAGACAGGCACCTGAGGTTTCTACTGCTCCGAAACTGAGATTTGGGCTTGATCAAGTTTGTGGTGGGGGTGGGAGAGGGCGGAAGCGGGAAGCGAAAGACAGACAGAGCCATAGTTGCACCTCCTGACGGGTTCTTTTTATACTTTGCCACTCTGTGTCTTGGTCTCTCGCTATTTCGCCTCACTGCCATGGCGTACTGTGAGATGAGTGCCTTGGCTCACTTTTCTCTAAAAGCTCACCTGTTGCTCAATCTCTGGTTCTCTAACTAACCCTTACTGTACCGACTCATGATAAAGTTATTGTTGTAGGCAGAGAGTTGCAGGGATCCTTTTTGCTTAAGCAAACCTCTCCAGGGTCTCAGCGTTCTCTCTCTGTGCTCAGTAGGCCGTGCTGTGACAAAAGTCAGCCATTTTGTGAGACTAGTGTGAGGATACATATGTAAACACTTCATCTGTAGAGACAGCTTTTCAATGATTTGTCTGGCACCTTACTACTAGTTTCAAAGCTTTCTTTTATTAAACATGGCCTTTAACTGAAAGAGAAAGCCTTACTTCTGGTTTCTGGAAGTTGGGCTGTGATCTCAAGTTTGTAGGGGAATGGAAACAAGTTGGTGGCAGACAAAGACCGTGTCATGAAGTGAATGGATAGTGTTACAGTTAGAAAAGATGGCCCAGGGGGTTGAGTCCGAGAATATGGCTGAAATGGCAGTCTGGGAAAAACGGCTTTTTGGGAAATACGGAATTGTGGAGGTCAGGTGGAGTAAAGCTGCTGCTAGGTGGAAATTGGAGCCTAAATCTTCTGTGAAGGAAATTTGGCCTGAGGAAGACAATTATGAAGGACTTCACAGCTAAATATATTCCTTAGTGTATTAAATAGAGGGATCTGAGAGGTCCATCATTTGTGTGTAATTTAAGGTTGCCTACAATTTGCCTGTTAAATCATGGTTCATTGATGTTGGTTTTGATTCAATATTTCAAGTAAAATTACAAAAAGAGAACACATCCATTTTTGTACCTTTGGTTGTTCAGTAAAATCAGTTCTTTAGTTTGTTGATCTCCATTCATGATTACTGTGAAAGTTACTGCGTGTGATAGTTGAATTGTTCTTTAATCTGTGATCTGCCTGTCATATCCAACAATGCCAACGTAACTGATTATGTTAGTTATGCTGGTCGAAT